>NW_020174421.1:135699-193434 GCF_003031525.2 Neophocaena asiaeorientalis asiaeorientalis | reverse complement strand
GGGGGGAATGTGTGGGAGGGGTGGGCAGCAGCCTGCTGAGAGGAGCTGGTGTAAACCGCTGAACCCTGACTTCATCTTGCAGATGGGAAACCACAGGACTGCTAGCAGAGGTGGCATCTATATTGTAGGGCGCTCCTCCCACGGGCCAGCAGTGTGTTGGGAAGGAGTGTGAGAAATACGACTGCAGTGGGATGAGCCAAGGAGGAGAGCTGTACCCACAGCACCCCAATTTCTGCCTACAGTAAAAAAGCAATTTCCAGCCTATGCACCTGAAAGAGTACTTCAAAAGGCACAGACCCAGCAAACTCCCAGGGGTATACCGTGGGGCGCAAGCAGAACAAGGGTGAAAAGTGGGAAATTTCTAAACAGGCTTTGGGAAAATCAAGGGCACCCAACGAAGAAGGAAGCTGAGGGGGAAATTCAGGCATGGCTTTGAAAAAGAGAAAAGGGCATGCTTCCTTCTCGTACTGGCACTGATTCAAGAATCCATTTTTGGGTAGAAGTTGTATCCAGCTGTATATTTAAAACCAAAATTAAACTGTGCTCCCTCAAGTAATCTGGTCCTGATTTTCTTTGCTATTTTCTCTAGTCTCTGGCTCTCTCTGGTTTTAACCAGAACGCTTTTGGTAAGGACAGTGAGCGGGCCAGATGTAACCGTGTGACTGCCATCTGTGAGTAAGCGCAGCTTCAGGCTGGGACAGGCAAGAGAACAAGCCCACACCTGATGCATGAAAGAGGTGGAAATGGAATTAGAAAACGAATAGACGCTGTCCTCTCCATTCAATATATAAAGAACGTTCTGGACAGCTTGAATTCTCTAGCAGATGAGAGGAAGAAGGGCTGAGCTATGGAGAGGAGTGGATCTGAGAGGAAGGAGAGGGGGGTCATGTGCATACGATCAAGCTTAACTGCCTGCTGCCCAGCAAGGTTTGCTCTCGAGACTGCAACCTCAGTCACCGCTCTTCCTCGAGTTGAATCCACTTGCAAACCACCTGCATCCTCCACCAGGGGGATCCACTGTGGCACCAAAGGGCCATTAAGATGAGTCTCCCGGCAAGACTCATGGAGAGACAAAAAAATGATCAACGCTTTGACCCAGTGATTTTGGTTCTGAAAGTAATGCCCAAGGGAACAGTTTTAAAAGGAGAAGGGAAGATAGTTCTTCAAATGTGGTCAAACCAAACAAAAAGATGCTTATAGCCACTTCATTCCTAACAGTGAAATAACGTAGCCAGCCAACAACTGAGCAAGTGTTTGACAACGATGCAGATTAATATGAAGTATTAGGCAGCAAAAAAATAACTTGCGCTCAGTTTTGAGAAATGTTAAATTTAAAAAAAAACCACACAAATGGTAGGTCTACATTGATTACACATCCCATAAACACCTATGCTGATCATAATTGGAAGCAGAGATACAAAGTCTTTCAGTTTTAAGGTAAAGATGACACTTTAGGAAAGAAGACAACAAACAAGGGCCCCTGAAAAGAAAGCAGCATGTTCTCAGACAGGCTTGTGACCTGGGAGACCTGGGCTGGGAGCAGGGCCCATTCTTGTATTTCCTGGTTTCCATATCAACCCTGAAAAACCGAGACTGTCTGCGCAGAGGAGTGGTGTGGGGACTGAGAGGTCAAGAGCTACACCCGTGTTCAAGCTCAGGGAAGCTTACTTGCTGATAACGACCAAATAGAAACAGAACACATCGTACCCCAGGGAAGGTTTTTACAACGGAGCAAAACCACCACCTAGCAGGTGAGCTTAGAGTTAGAGAGAACATGGCAGTTAGAAATGTAGCAGGGAAAGATGCTGTTTAAATGGAGGGTAGAAAACAAGTAATATTTGTGACCACTCCCATCACTGGACAGACGTACATTTACTGGGCATGGTTACACGAACAGCTGGGATTTACCGAGAAACGGTAACAGAAGATCAATACTCAGCCTGGGTGACAGGTTTTCACTAAAACACCCTGATTCTTTCGATTGTTCTGGTTTTCCCATCTTCCTAGACAATGATCTACACCATCCCACCGTTCTCCCCACTCTGCCCCGCCCCCCCCACATGCTCTGGACGTTAAGCCAATGTCCGGGTCCACACCAGCAAATGCCTCACCACCTACCAGCCAGCAGGGCAGGTGCCAGGACCACGGGAGTTTCATTTTCTCTCATGGTTTTCAGGAGGTTAACAAATTCTTTTCAATTATCACGACTAACCTTAGCCATATAGTTTTTTACAGGAACTGCCTGACGTATAACTGACTTAGTTCAATTCACTGGCTGAAAAAAAATTAAACACATATGGTGTGGCTATTCTGTGTTGTATTAACTGTAAAGACCAGTACCCACATCCATTCCAAATTCTAAATTCTACTGCCTCATCTGTGTGTCACAAAAAGGTCAGCTGATAGCCATCTCCCAGGCTGCACTATGGCTTTAAGAGGAAATAAATTATCCCACAAGTCTTCAGCAAATGCACCGCTAAACATAGCAGGAATCTCATGTATATGGATTTAAAGTTTCTCCTTTGGGAATTTTGCAAGCAAACAAAATGATTTATTTAGCCAATTCAAACGAACTGTATCAAAACACACAAAGGCCTGGAGAAAAGATTACAATGAAAACAAATAATTCAAAGCAATTTCTGATCCAAAACATTTCGCTTAGCTCCACAATGCCACGAATGAGGTGTGGTCATGCTTTCTGATAGAAGATTTCAGCACTGCTGGCTCCCAAGTCAAACAAGCCATAGGAGTAGCGTGAATGCTTAATATATGCTTGGAAGAGATGTGTTTGCCAATCCTTTAGTTACTAACAGGAGAGTTATGTACAGTCAGACCACAAAACATGTAAAAACAGATCAGAGTTGTGCTGTGCATCCAGCAGCACTAGACTTGTGTCTTTTGAGCATCTGAAATGTGGTGTAATATGACTAAGGAACTACATTAAATTTAAAACTTGATAATCAATTCAGTTATTGGCAAACTCTTAAATGTTTTCAGTATGTTTGGATGAACCTGGGTATGTGAATCTACTTTCAAATGTTTATTTTATGAAGTCTAAATACAGATCAAGTATTCCTGATGAAAATTTAGCATCTGAATTAAGATGGGCTGTAAGTGGATACACAGTAGATTTTGAAGACTTGGTGTGAAAAGAAATGCAAAATATCCCATTAAACATTTTGTATATTGATTAAATGTTGAAATATTTTGGATATACTGGATTCAATAGTTGAACCTTGAACAACATGGGTTTGAACTGTGAGGGTCCACTTATGCGCGTATCTTTCAATACTACTACAGCACTACAGGATCCACGGTTGAAACCACAGATACAGAACTGTGGGTACAGAGGGCCGCCTGTGGAACTTGAGCATCCACGGATTTTGGTTTCCATGGCAGGTCCTGGCACATACAGAGGGATGACTGTATACCACAAAATTAATTTCACTTTTTAAATGTGGTTCCTAGAAAACTGAAACTGACACACCCAGCTTACACCTCATTTCTACTGGGCAGTGCTACCAGAGCACGGGTCTGCAGCCTAAGAACTCCAGTGCCATCTGCTGGACACACTCCTACAAAACAGGCCCACAAGAAACACAAACTGGAATTGTGTTAACGCTGAAGGACCCCGAGTCTGAAATGGAAGAGGATAAAACAACTGGGCTCATAAAACACTCAACATATGCTGTTAAAACGGGATTAGAAAAAGGCTTATACAGTCTTTGAAATCCTAGAGAATATCCAACTCACAGTTATTAGTCGACAGTGACCCTGAGCCAACATGCACAGACTGCTCTCCCGTCCAACGTGGGTGCCCTGGGCAAGGACAAAAGGTTATTTGGGGGCCCCTTCCGTGACCACTGCCTCCTATACTCATGCGCTTGTTGCTGCCTGCCTAGTCTTCCCATCCCTTCTCTACACTATGCCTCTCGAGACCTTCTGCTCTACCTTATAAACACAACCTCTTCCCATCTTTCTCGTCTATTATTCACCTTCTCTTTTCTTCTATTTTTCCTTATGATTCTAGGATATCTAATAATTGTTTTTTCCTTTTAGTATTCCAATTATTCTTTTTGTCTCCTCTCCTTTTGTCCTACAAGCTGTTTCAGTTGGTTTTACACTTTTACATTTAAGCCTTTGGTCCATTTTGAGGTGCTTTTGTTTTTTATGTGGTGAGACGTATGGGTCCAAGTCCATTGTTTTGCATGTGGCGAGTCATTTGGCACCGTCAAAAAATTAAGTGACCATAGATGTATGGGTTTATTTCTGGACTCTCAACTCTGTTTCAGTGATTTATCAATATGTCAGTACCACATTGTTTTTTTATAAATTTATTTATTTATATATTTTTGGCTGCGTTAGATCTTCGTTGCTGCACGCAGGCTTTCTCTAGTTGTGGTGTGCAGGCTTCTCATTGTGGTGGCTTCTCTTGTTGCAGAGCATGGGCTCTAGGGGCCCGGGCTCTAGAGGGCAGACTCAGTAGTTGTGGTGCATGGGCTTAGTTGCTCCGCAGCATGTGGGATCTTCCCGGATCAGGGCTCGAACCCATGTCCCCTGCATTGGCAGGTAGATTCTTAACCACTGTACCACCAGGGAAGTCCAGGACCACATTGTTTTGATCCCTGTAGCTTTGTAGTAAGTCTTGAAATCAGGAAGTGAGTCCCCCAACTTCGTTCTTATTCAAAATTGTTTTGAATATTTGATATTCTGGGTCCCTTACAATTCCATATGAATTTTAGGATGAGTTTGTCAACTTCTGCAGAAAAAGGCAGCTGGGCCAGTTGGTTTTCATTTCTGTTAGGAGAGATATTTGCCTGATCAGGCTGACAAAATGACCATTTAATAGGTCTCGCAACTCCACCCTTGATCTGGACTTCAGAGGTTAAGTTTGCAAGAATTTGGAATTTTGTCTATTACTGCTCAATACTGGGGCAGAAGACTAAGAGCAGAGGGTGCTGAAGAAAACATGAGTCTGAAGCAAACATGCACCTAAACAATCTGCCACTTAGATACCACGTGACGAATCACGGACCCTCTCTGTGCTCCAGCTTGCAATCCATAATGAGAACGGGGGTGCTCCCATCAACACCACTGTGCTGTGGGAACAGAGACCACAGGCTCCAGCAGGTGCTTCGAGGACTTGCTCTAACACCTTCTTACAAGACTCACTGGCCTGGGAGGCAGCTGTAACAGCCCTGTGGACCTGGTGGTCAACTTCTACTGCTTGTCTGCAGCTGTGAAGAGGACACTGAGGTGTAGTAGGTAGAGGATGGGAATGGTACTCAGGCACAGGAAGTCCTTCTGGAGTTCTGCTCACCCACTTGTTAGTAAAGACAAAAGGACCTTACTGTCCCTCACTCCAGCGCAAGTCCATCCTACCCAGGCTGAGATGACTCAGCTCCCAAGAGAGATCAGGGCCCAGAGCGGGAGAACCAGGGAGGCAGGCGGAGATGAAAATCCAACCCTGGTGGCTAAGGAGCACAGCTCTTACCATGCCCAGCAACCTCCACATGTGCCCATCACTCAATACACACTTAATGAACGCCCACTAAGCGTGGCTGTGATAATCGCCACTCAAAAAGGAGTGATAACAAGAGCAAGTGACATCAATGTCTACCTTTCTGGACTGTGAAGTCCTCCCTGGTCTTCTTGATCATTTCAAATGATATGCTTAATTCTCCATTAGTGTCAGGGTCCTCCTGGAGACTAGATCACTTTGCCTCCCAGTGTACCCTCATGTGCCATCATTTGACAGGCTAAAATTCTTCCTGACAGATGTTCCACCAAATGACCTGGAAGCTGAATGCTTGGAACAAAGACATCTACAAGCTAGTACTGGCAAAAGGAAAGGAGTGGAACCCTTAAATCTGGGAGTGGGTATGAAGCAGACAGGATTGCAAACACCTTAGTATCAAGTATTACAGAGTATGTTTACTCTACCTCAGCTCACATGTAAATCCAGATGAACTGGTATCTCCATACCAATGAGAATGAAATGAATAGCTAAGTGGCCAGAGTTCCCACAGTACCATTCACTTTCTTCCTTGCTGACAAATACAGCCTGAAGTCTGGATCTTCAGGGAAAAGACAGAAAGAGAAAGTTACAGTTCAGTCCCTAAAGTTGTTATTTTCTCTGCTCTGGGAGAGGAAGGCACCATCAACAGTACAGACCCAAGTTATAGTGTTTTTAAGTTCATGTCACTTGTTTGTAGTATGAAATCATATCATCCAGAGTTTCAAAAGTGACCGCCTGGGCTTGTGGTGGGCCACTGGGGGCTGGAGTGGATGATGTATGTGAAGAGCTGGGCTCAGGGCTCTGGCCAGAGTGCTGCCCCGGGTCACTCTGTGCAGGTGCAGGTCTGTTCCATGCCTGGCTACTCAGAGAACCAGTTCTTTTTTGGTCCACAAAGTAATTCGATGGTGGGGCAAACTCAGGGTCTCTCTCAGCCCGGAGATCTGATTGCCTCTTCAACCAATACCCAAAGGAAAAGTCTAGTAAAAATAAGAAAGAGTATTATTAGAACTGATGATTGAATCATTGAATGTTTATTGTTATTACTTTTTAATTATTGTATATATTTCTTAAAAGCCACCTTAAATTCTCTGGAGAACAAGGACACTAATAACAGAACTATAATACAAGGTATATGCGATGCCTACAAAGGATAAGGAACCAGGCTAAGAAAAAGGAGTGAGAACTTCCATGTGGAGAAAGGTTCAAGGAAGGTTCTGTGGAGAAAGAAGGCTGGCAGGCTCTAGAGACAATGCCAAAAAAGTACTAAAATTACATGTGAGAGATAAAAAATCAAGCACTTAAATCATTTGCTTGACATGATGTTATAGGTACTTCATAGCAAAACACAAGTTTTGTCTTTTATTGAGTTTTAGAAGACACAAAAGGCACCTGTCCAGATCTATCTTGGTATTCCATCTCTATTTCTAACAGTAGCACTAACCAAAGGCACTCATCCATCTGCATATCTTTTACTTTAGTCGTGGATCTCATCAGTTCCAACAATTCATGCTAATGTACCACTGAAATGATCTTTTTCAAAAAGACATAAACCAGAATCTTCTCCCAAAGAGAGGCTGCTGTAGGGACCGTGGTGTATTTACAGAAAAAAATTTACAGACAATTCTGCATAACCCAATGGAACCATATGTGAATCCGAGTTAATACACTGGGACACAGACTGTTTGCAACTGAACATAAAAGAGACTGCTAAAAACACGGAATACATTAAAGTACCAAATCTTCATAAGGTTTTAAAAACTGGTTCCTGAAAAACAGCATCCCAGGGGCTTCCCTGGTGGCGCAGTGGTTAAGAATCCACCTGCCAATGCAGGGGACACAGGTTCGAGCCCTGGTCCGGGAAGATCCCACATGCCGCGAAGCAACTAAGCCCATGCGCCACAACTACTGAGCCTGCACTCTAAATCCTGCGAGCCACAACTACTGAGCCCACGCACCACAACTACTGAAGTCCGCATGCCTAGAGCCCATGCTCCACAACAAGAGAAGCCACTTCAATGAGAAGCCCATACACTGCAATGAAGAGTACCCCCGCTCACTGCAACTTGAGAGAGCCGCGCAGCAATGAAGACCCAAAGCAGCCAAAAATTAAAAACAAAAAACAAAAAAAACAGCATCCCAAAGCTGTAAGACCACATGGGGGCAGCGGGAATTTCAGAAACCTTCCCCCAAGTGCTTCTCAAAAAAAAAAAAAAAGAAACTCATCCTTTAGGCATGATGCCTTGTAGACCCTGGTCTTTTATAATCACACTGTCTAATGCTCCTGGGTATTGAGAAGAAACAAGTTCAACGATGTGGAGAATTCCTTAAGCTTCCAAGGACCAGTAAGACTCACCAGAATCACACTCTGTTCAGGAGAACTGACCCCCTTACCTTTTCCTCTGTCCCACTCCCGGATGTGTGGCACCCCAGGCCGGGTATCCTTCCTCTCCTGAACGATGACTTCGACTTTGCTACTCTGGACAGCTGTATGAGGAGCTGGCATGACCTCTGGTTCTGGTGGCAATGGCCCAATAACATCTCCATCTATTTTTGGCAATGGAATAAGACTTCATTATAATAAAGCTTAAAACTACTTTTAAAAATTAAATAGAACATGCTCATCCTGAGAGTACAAACAATAACCGGTATTTATTGAGCATCTATCATGTGCCAGGCAGTGGGCTAAGTATTTTGTATACAATAGTTCACTTAACCCTGTAATAACCCTAATAAAGTCAGGACTGGTATTCCCACTTTATACCCATTTTATAGATAAAGAAAATTAAGATCAGAAATGCTACACAGGTGGACAGTGACAAGGGCCAGGATTCAAACCCAGGATGGATGGATTTCCAAGTCTCTGTTTGCCACTATGCCACCCTGCTTCCCCTGACCAACAATCGAAGGACCAGAAACCCCCCAATTACTCAACTAAAGTAAGAGTCTCCGACTAAGCAAGGGGACTGAGGGTGATGAAGAGCTGGAGCCTGGGGACAGGCTGTAGGCTATTCTATTTTGGCCATATTTTAAAAGAAAATAGATTTTTAAAAAGCACTGGTGGCACTTTACATCTTGTGGAAATGACAGATGTTCAGGAGTACAGCAAAAACAGAGAAACAAAACAGAGTTTAACATGTCACAGGGAGACGGCATTTATACAAAACTAAATGGACCATTTTCCGATTCCCAAGTGTTCTGATCTCCTTCCAAAGCTAAACTGAAGTGCTTTCAGAATTAGAAAATGGCCCGTGGCTTAGCACAGGCTTCCGGGAGAGCTGGAGAAGCTTCTATGTGCCCCTAACACCCACACCCCCTTCTTCCTTTTGGGACTACAGTGCTCCCCAGCTTCAGCTGGATATGTGTCACCTCGCCAGAGAGGCCATTTCCCAGCCTCCCCTGCAGCTGCGGATGGCCCGTGGATTCTGGCCATTGGGATGTAAATCCATAGGTTGTGTGTGATCCTGACTCACATTCCTAGAATAGAAGCTGGGTCCCCGCCCCTTCTTCCCCAGGGCTGGATCATGAACAGGTGCTGGGGAGCTAGCGACCGTGCAGGTGAGAGGAACCCTCTCTGGAATGACAGAAGCATTAAGACAGGAAGAGGCCAGGGAAAAGGTGACCGTACAGGGCAGAGCTACTACCTGCCCTGGACACCCACCACCTCTGAGGTGTTAAACTAGAGAAGCAGACGTCCACCTGGTTTGAGCCAGTCTCTGCAGTGTCTCTGTTTGGGAGTTTATCCCAGTCTAGCATAACTCTCACAGTGAGCAAGTCTGACCACAGTACTGAACGGTGCTCCCAGCATTTCAACAGTCCCTTGGTAAGCTGTCTATACCCATATTTGTAAATCCTTTATTTTATTACTTTCTGAATGCATGTCTTCTTTAAAATACATTACTTTATAATAATCAACAAAAACTGCAGCCATAGCAAATGAAAATAGGTCTAAAACATGTACGTGCACAACTAAATTTTATCCTAAAATACCTTTTAAGTATTTTACTCCTAAGTCTCAGTTACTAAACCATGCTGTTCTATGAAACAACACAATGTACTGCTAATACCCTTGTCTACAGCCTAAAATTTTCTTTGGAGTGTAATTCCACGCCACTTTGGTTATAAAAACTGTTCCTGGCAGTATCTCCAAGGTGCACTGCTTGCTTAGAGAATAAAACTAGATGGCTGATTTCCACATTGCCAGTCCTATTATTGAGACATCAACTGAACTAAAATTTTTCCTTTTGTGGTTTAGAAACACGAGCCAAGATATACCTCTAACTTCTTCCTCTGCTCCATCCTCTTTAGATGTTTTCATCTTTTTTTGTCGGAGTTTGGCAAGTCTTGCTTCTAACATAGCCTTTCTCTTTTCCTTTATATTTTCTCGTTTTGTTCTCTGGTCTGTTGTCTGAACAGAACAGAAAATTAGAAAATGATTAGCGTATTCACAATATTTCTGTTGAAAAGGATGAAATAATTAATTTTATTCTAAAAATAGACTAATTGATTTTCATGCCACCTCTAAGGAGCCATCCTTGAGATCTTCAACATGAAGACCTGTTAAGTCCTCTTACACAAGCCCTCTGATGTCTTCTGAAGTTTAGTAAGAGTTCAGAGTATCCTGGAAGGCTTACCATTCAAGAAAATTCTGTCCTACTCCTTAACCACCCTCTAATAACTTTCTATTTTCTCACCCAGGCCGCTCCAAAAGTGCCATATTTGAAACCAAGTATAAAACATCAAAGTTATACAAGTTACTTTTGAACAACTATAATCTTAAAGTCTGAAACACCAAAATAATATCGCAATTACCTTTATGAAACCGATAATTGCATTCTGAATAGCAATGTAAATTTCTAATTAATTTACTAGATTTTTTTGCAGTACGGTACAACAAGAAACCTAACCGCTCAAATCCTTAACATCAATTGAGTTTAATTTGTACCTGCTCACGCAGCATTTCTAAAGTTTTCATCTGCTTGTTTCTCAACTCTTTATCTCGGGCAAAGGCAAAGTATCCAACACCAAGTTGCCGGGCCTCTGAAATAAGTCAAAATTATCCAAAAGGTTACATTTCCTTGATCAGTGAATTAAATTCAGACCAAATTCCTACCAAAGCAAAAAGTAACACAATGATGTCTCACACATTTTGTTTTGTTTTTTCTAAGAAGCAGCTAAAACAAAAGTTAGAAGTTGTTTCCATCCTGTTTGCCAAGTGACAAATATTCATTAACGTTTTAGTCATAGGCTGTCTCCACTTCTCTTGGGGAGCAAACTCGGATTAACAGATCCCCTGTTAGGAAGATACTCCCAACATGAATATTTTTAGGCTATGAAGTGAAAAAAGGGGTATTTTCAATTACGAAAGCAGAATCTTTTATTTCCACATAAGAGCTGCTGCTTCACGAATACTTCCTTTTATGCTTGTCATTTGTTCAAGATAAAAAAATGATTTAAAAAAGCTGCCAGATGGGGGCTTCCCTGGTGGCGCAGTGCTAAGAATCCGCCTGCCAATGAAGGGAACACAGGTTCGAGTCCTGGTCTGGGAAGATCCCACATGCCGCGGAGCAACTAAGCCCGTGTACCACAACTACTGAGCCCATACGCCTAGAGCCCGTGCTCTGCAACAAGAGAAGCCACCACAATGAGAAGCCCGTGCACCCCACCGAAGAGTGGCGCCCGCTCACCGCAACTAGAGAAAGCCCGTGCACAGCAACAAAGACCCAATGCAGCCAAAAATAAATAAATTAAAAAAAAAAAAAAGCTGCCAGATGACTATACCATTTTCACGAATGTCTTCGTAATGTACAGGCCCCATTGGTCTTCTCAGGGACTCCCTCTCTTCTTCCTCCCATTGCTGGCGCTGGAGTTCTTTTCTCATATCTTCAGATAGTAAGGTTTTTTCATTTGCAGGACTAACGAAACTAGGAAAATCGAGCAAAAACCATCTTAGATAAGAGTTGTGACACAGCAATGCTTCGGTTCAGGAGTGTGATCATGGATGAGTAACTCTAGTTATGAAGAAGACAGTTCCTTACAGAGGCTTCTGACCCACAATACCACTGGGAACCTGCAAAAACTATTTTCACCTTTCTTTAATCAAAGCAAGCAACATGTTACATTAGCATAATGAAATCTTGCCTCACCACTCAGACAAATTACTTTCCTTCCCACCCTGGTCTTGGGCTGAATGGAGGGGGCAGGAGAGGCAGAGAGGAGGAACTATGGGCCTCCTGTGGACGGTCTCCCATGCAGGACCTCATGTCCTGTCAGGTGGCTCAGGGCTTCTGCACTTTCTTCCCTGTGCCAAGCCCAGGCCTACCTGAACCTGGATGATGTGGACAAGGTGGAGCTTCTCCCAACACTTTCCACACAACAGCTGCCCTTGGTTAGAATTTTATTCCCTGGGATGTTTTAGCAAGTTACCTCTTGGGTGTGTCTTAGGCACCACAGAAAAAATTCTAGCCATAAAGCCCTTACTTCAAAATGCGAAGGTGTATAAACAAAAAGTTAAGCTAACTACCTCCCTGCCCCCACCTGCTGTGGGATAACCAAGAGTATATTCTTAAACACTTTCTCCACAGTGGTTTGTTTGTTGGCTTGGTCTGGGCTCATTCTCTATTTGTTACTCTGTAGGCAGACATCCTTCCAAGTAAAGAGATAGGCTCTAACTCATCCCTTTTAGTAGCTACACAATCTGGATGATCAACCACTCAGGTTGTTCCCTGAGTGTGGACTATGTGTGTATGTGTATGCTAACCCCAAAAAAGTGCTTCCACTAATATTCTTATACATTAAAAAAATACTCTTACAGCAGAGCACCAAAGAAAATAAACTAAAAACAGCCTTGCGCACAAAACAATCCCCATGTCTGCATGTCATGGGCAAAGCTTTGCATGTCCCACACTTACAGCCTCCCCTGAAGATTTTTATCCATTTCCAGCAGATGTGGCAAATCCTTTCTCATACAGCGCCGGGATCGCCCTAAAGAATCCACATAATCCACCCTGAAATAAAAGTGAAAAGATGTGGAAAATTGTACATGACATATGGTTCCGTAAGTTAGGAAGTTGGTGCACAGTAAAAAGTTAATTTAGCCCCCATCACCAAGAAAAACCCTCAACCTGAGAGACCACTACCATTGGTAAGAACATGTTTTTCAAAGTTAAAAGTTGACACACAGTAAGTTCATTGAGCCCTTTATTAAATCTTAGTTTTAGAAACTGTAGAAAATGATCATGTACATCTCTGACCTCAAGACAAATACGCCACAAAGACCCCTGCTGCAGCATCTCAGAACTTACTTTAATTTGGTTTAAACAATTCCAAATATTTTATCAGCATCATAATAACTTTGCTCCGTACCATATTCTCAACTTGCTCACTTCCTTACAGTCTTCCCAAATTTGACTTTTTATTCTTTCCTGTATTTCTTCAAATTGGTACAGTTCTTCCCAATGAATTAGAACTTTCTTAATATAAGTATTTTGAGAGACTCTTTTTGACTAGGAGGAAGCCAAGCAACACACATTTTATACCAAAGAAGCACCTCAGCAGTGCGCCAGTCTGTTATCTTTCACCCCTGTTCCTCTTTCCTCATCCTGGCCCCAAATACCTTTGTCCAGGTATGAGGCAGGGGAGCCAGGCAGCCAGCATGGCCAGTGAAATACTGAGACTCCCCCATACAGGAAAAGGGCAGGTTTTCATGAGTAACATTTCATTTGCATTATGATGCAAAACATTTTTAATTTTTTAAATTATGGGCAAGGACTCCCTCACAGCCTTTGGCAGGAGGCTGAAGAAAGCACAGAAGGGCCAGCACTGCTGCTGGACCAACTCAAGGTCAGATTTCCACGCATGTGGCTTTGCTTTTGTTAGCCTTTTCTTTTGTCTCACACCTGCCGATTCCAACTGTCAGCCTATGATTTAAAAACTGAATGTTTGGGAATCCAGAACTATAGTCCTAAAGCTGATGACCACAGAAATAAAACCTCCAACAGCAGAGAGCAGGTTCTTTCTCCCTTTTCTTCTTTTCCTTTTTTCTTCTTCTATGAATGGAGAACAAAAAACATTGAGCCAGATGGTCTGAGTAGTTATTTACAGTATTTTTGTGGAAAGATTTTCCACCACCTGGAACTTAACTACTTAAAGGATTTTACAAGCAGTTACAATTCTGGAACCTAATTTAAAAACAAAAAAAGTGTCAGAACTGCTTGCAGTGCATCTTCCTTCACCATATGGTGGCATGTGACACCTTCAATTGCCCTCCAAACTCTTCAAATCAGTAACAAATTGATTGTAATCATACAGGCATTAATATGAGGGGGGAAAAAAAAGACATTAAACCTTTCAAAGGAGATGAGATTTCTCCTATGAAAAGCAATCACAGGCCATTCTGTCTCTGGAGAAGGCCTCCAAAACATTCAGATCCCATCAAAAAGAAGTGGCAGAACAGCAGCCAGCAACTGCCCCATGTAATCAGCAATCACTGAGCAAGCTCTCAGAGAAACAATTACTCGAGGTACAAGGGGGGACACAGGAGGGTTCGGAGTCATACCCTCTTCACAGGGCTCTAGGGGGAAGTTAGGGCACACGCTCATGAAACACTCCTAACAGGAGCAGGCAGGGTGTAAAAAGTACCAGAAGTTTGCCTCAATCTTCTTCTGGTAATGAGGCCAGTTATGTGTCAATATAAATAAAAGGTAAGACCCAAAGGAGCAGAAAGTATGTTTAAGTGCTACCAGAGTTGAGATGAGGGAGAAACCACTTAGACTAGAAATGATGAAGAGAAGCATGACAGAAGGGATGGCATCATACAGGCTCCTCTTCTGGTTGCTATAGCAAGTGTGTGGCCACTTAGCCCACCCCAAATGTAAGTGTTTTAGAAGGTAGGTAAGAAGACCCCTCCACAGCATGAAGGTGCACGTTCTCTGTGTTCCCAAGCAGTGAAGACTGCTCTCCTCACTCATAAATGACTCCTGCCCACAGGGGCAATGTCTGACAAGAGGTCAACGAGTGCTGCCAACAATCCTAAGCCGTTCCTAACAAACGCCCCCATAAAGAGGACATTTGAGCCTTGAAGTGGGGGAGGGGTGGGCTCTGCACCAGCAGGAGGGGAACAGGCAGGGTGGCTCCCAGGACACAGCATCAGTGCATCTCCATGCAATTTCAAGCCCTTTTGAACAAGTTTCTAAACAATGTCTTAGGTACAAAAAATCATAATGGAATTTTCATTCTGGTCTCTTTGTAAAGAAAAGACTAGTTTAGTTTCCCCATCATTCACCTACTAGGCATCACCATCCCTGTTCTACAGATGAGGAAACTGAAGCTTAGAGAGGGTAGGAACTTGATCACAACCATATCACAAGTGAAAGGCAGAGCTACTGCTGTCCAGATCCAGGTCATGACGCCTAGACCACACTGCCAGAAAATGTCACAGCCAGAGTAAGGCTCACTGGATCAGCTCTGCCAGCCTCTTTTCACTGGAAATAGAGATAACACTATCTACGTGATGACTCTCCATGATGCCCGAATAAGGACATTGGTAAGGTAGCATGGGTAACAAAGGAACATTCTTCTGCCTAAACAACTTTTTCACATCAATGAAACAGGCCTATCAATGCCTCCGTACCTGGCACAGTGCCTGGCACATGGCAGGAGTTCAGTCTATTTGTAATTATTTCCTTATTGGAGCTACTCCTTCTATACCTATAAATCCAATCCTATTTAAACTGGAGTCTCTAAAGAAAGAAAACTGATTAAGAACAGAGAGAAAGGGACTCCCTTGGTGGCACAATGGTTAAGAACCCACCTGCCAATGCAGGGGGCATAGGTTTGAGCCGTGGTCCGGGAAGATCCCACATGCCACGGAGCAAATAAGCCCGTGTGCCACAGCTACTGAGCCTGTGCTCTAGAGCCCGCGAGCCGCAACTACTAAGCCTGCAGGCCTAGAGCCCGCGCACCGCAACGAAGAGCAGCCCCTGCTCACTGCAACTAGAGAAAGCCCACGCACAGCAATGAAGACCCAATACAGCCAAAAAAAGAAAAAAAGAGAGAGAGACTGGGACTTCCCTGGTGGTCCACTGGGTAAGACTCAGCACTCCCAATGCAGGGGGCCCATGTTCAATCCCTGGTCAGGGAACTAAATCCCTCATGCATGCCACAACTAAGAGTTCACATGCTGCAACTAAGAAGTCTGCACGCCACAACTAAAGAGCCTGCATGCCTCAACAAAGAGCCCACATGCCACAACTAAGACCCAGCACAGCGAAAATAAATAAATAGTAAATAAATAAATATTTAAGGATAGAGAGAAATGGCTTGATATCAACCAAACAACATAACTCTCAAAAACTAAATGCAAGTTTGACAATGTTAACATGACCAAATGGCATAATATCACCAACCATTCTTCACTGGGATCCTGGGGAGGAGGGATATCTTTTTCAGAAACGGTTTCTTCATCATCATCTCTTTCTGTCTTTCTATAATCTCTATTGGCACCAAGCTCTTCCATTTCTTTGCGTTTGTCTATGAGCTTCTGTGTGAAATCCACAAGGTACATATCCTCCACTTCTTCATCTAGGACATAAAAAACAATTTTCAGATTCTTGACATCAAAGAAGAAGACCACATGTGGAATTGACATGAAGCAGTCACATTCAACACTAGGCGGCTATATTACCCGACAATTCAGTAGTTGATGTCTCCAACCACCCCCTAAATGCTCACAAAGACACAGAGCCACCTCGAGACTGACAGGGAAGCTGTAAATAGACCACTGGACACATATACCACATAAAAAAATCTTTAAAAGCCTAATGCTTTCCGCTGCCTTGTCAATAACAAAAGGCTTTAAGATAAAAAAACCACTTGATTTCAAGAGACTCATATAGCCAATTACATGTGGGCCATATCCCATAACCCTAATTATACTGCTACAGTATGGCAAATGTTTGAAGGGTCATAACACAGGTAAAAGAAGTCATCTGAATTCTTTTCAATCCAAAGAACACTACTTTCAGGTAAGGCACGGTGCCAGGATCTGCAGGGCATACAGAGATGTGTAAAGTGCCATCTGGCTGCAGGCTTCATGATCTACTTGAGCTAAAACATACACTGAAAGTTAAACAGCAATGCATGATTTTAATTTAACACAGTATAGTGGGTGTATTCACAATGTTTCATGAAGTTTCACTCTGCTAGATTTAAGCTCTAAGGAACAGATAGTAGGTTTCCTACTACCAGGGGCTGGCGTTACCCTCACTGTACAGTGGAGAAGAGCTGAGGCTCCAAAACTTGACTAGCCCGAACATGCTGGTCCAATATGCCTATCAGGAGGTGGGCCTGCCGATAGGGACAAAACCAAATCTCCACGTCTACACACTCCTTTGGACTTGATTTCTATATTAACAATATAAGTAAAGTTTGAATCAAACGAAAAAAGACTTTTTTTTTTTAAGCCACAAAAACATGTAACTCAAATGGGAAAGAGATACACGTTCCCAGAACTGAGGTGTAAGACCATGTAACAGTGAGGCCTCCTGCTGATTGATACCCTGCTGCTTCTTTAGGAGGAAGGCAAAACCTCTCCCAGGGCCCTCAGCTTTGCGCGCACCCAACCTGCCCAGGCTGGGCTCCCCACCACACAGGGAACAGGCCTCTGCTGTCTGGGCCGCCCATGACCAGGGTCCCGCCCCGCTGCCCTCCTGCTGCCCCACTACCCCCTTTCCCTGCCCCTCTGACCCAGCCCTGCTAGTCGGCCCTGCAAGCTCTGGCCCTCTCCTCCCTCCGATCTGCTCTCTCCATTCTCCCCCTGCAGAATCCCTTTCTCCAGTTTTCCAACGCCTTCAAGACCCCCATCAGAGGCACCTTCTCCCTAGAGACTTCCACACATGCCTTTTAAAGGCAATAAGATATGCACTGCATTGTAAAATCTCTTCTACTGCTGTTGAACTGTAGGTTGGGTTTTATTTTTCTGGGGCAGGTATGAGGAAAGGGGGATCTTTTTATTATTATCTTAAAAGCAACTATAAGCACATCACAGAAAGAAACTAAAAATAGAGAAAAACAGGGGAAAAGGAACCATAACTCCAGTACCCTGATATAACCATAATTCCTCCCAGGTTTTTTTTTAACATAGCAATAACTGTAATTGTGGCCTATTTAGACCTTGCTTCCTAAATTTGCTTTGTTCTGTGCCATTTTCCTCCACTGATGATACCCACCCTTGAGGGCAGAGGCTGAGAATCTGGCTTATACCGTACTAGCTTGTCCCTTCATAGCACCTATCATGGAGCCCAGCACCCACGGGGCAGCTGAAAAACTACTGCTGATTTTCTTGTCTCTGTGCTGGCACGGAAAGTAATCAATTTTATTCTTTAAATTTCTCGCTATTCTTACAATTATTTTAACAAATAATAAAATACCACAGAGGTGTATGAATTACAGAAAACAAAGATACATAAATAATCATATTTACCTATAAAGGCTCCTTTAGTCATTTTTTCATATAATTTGGCTTTTTCTTCCAATTTCTCCCTAGTAGTAAAAAAAAAAAAGCAAGTATTAGAAATGGTCTTATCACTGCAACTCCTGGTAAGTCTGCCCCATCCCCAGCCTTACTGCTGCAACCTGCCCAAGGGACCCAGCCTGACTACAGCTGAAACCCCGCCCTGAGGGGACCCTCAGGCCCAGCCAGGTCTGCTCTGCCAACTAAACGCAAGCTCCGTGAAAGCCTAGCCCATGTTTCTCTCATTCATGACTGTATCCCAGGGCCTAAAACAGTATCTGGTGCATAGCAGATGCTCAGTAAGTATTTGATGAGTGAATACATGAATGAATGAAGATTCCAATTTAATTTAAATGCCAAATGTAACTTAAATACCAAAAAAACAGAGATGTCTAAACAAAAACATTTTCTATTTGCAACCTTCCAAATGGATCAACAAATTCCATTTGTTTTACAAATTCCTTGTCTTATACAAGGGTCCCTGGTCTCCCTTGGCTCATCAGGCCTAAGGGAGGTAGAGACCAACTTCTTGGAAGTCTGTTAAAAATATGATCGTGTCTATTTTATACAGAACATGAATAATGTATTCATGACAAATAGCTAATAAAAAACAAACATCAACCCTGGTATTTCAATACAGCAGTCTCCCTGCTCATGTTAATTCTAGAGACATTTATTCTTTCGTGGGTAAGACAGCTGACAATTCTTTTATTCTAGAAATACCTATAATGGTAAAGAGCCCCAAACAAGTCATCTGAGTTTTTGCTTGTGAAGGATCACATTTAATCGTAATAGAAAATTTCATTTCTAATGGTGTCCCAAGGGAATTCCCTAGCGGTTCAGTGGTTAGGGCTCTGTGATTCCACTACAGGGGGCATGGGTTCGATCCCTGGTTGGGAAACTAAAATCCCACATACCATGCAGCGCAGCCAAAATAGTATTAATAATAATAAAAATAATGGTGTCCCAAGGCAATGAAGTTCCTTGGTCACACTGCTGTGTGCTCTGGAATAAGTGACTTAACCTCTCATACACCTCAATTCCCACATCACAATAGGAAAGATAGCACTGCCTCTTAGGGTTGTAATGAGGATCAATTAGATAATACACGTAAAGCATGCCACCAGTTACAGCCTCTTCACATCTATGTCAGAAAGATTCTTCTTTCATTTTACACATTCATTCGCAAGCACTGACTACATAAGTGCCAAGCACTGTTTTAGGTGCATAAGACAAAGTTCCAGCTCTCATGGGGGTCACACTCTAGAAAGGGAGAAAGACAATAAATAAATCAATGAAAAAGAGGATTTCAGACAGTGAGAAGAAGGGAAGGAAATAAAAGCAGGTTTTCCCAATAGAAGCCATTTGTCATGCATTGATGGAGTGCTCTGTGGACCAGCTTAGTCATATCAACTTCTAAGAGGTTAAGTTGCTCTTTTTCAGATGGAACTTAATGTAACAAGCAGTCTTGTTACAGAATCTCATCATCTTAGTAAAAATAAAACTTCAAAAAATTTAGAAAACAAAATACACTGTCTGGACAGAGAAAATGGGCAGGACACTAAGATAGGGTAGTCAGGGGAAACCTCTCTGAAGAGGATGTTTGGCCTAAGGCTTGCACACCAAGAAGTCAACCATGGAAGGAATCTTCAGGGAGAAAGCAAGTCAGGCAGAGGAAAGATGAAGAGGGAATGAACTTGACATGTTCAAGGAGACATCAGTGTGGTAGAGGGTGCTGAACAAAGGGGAGACTGGTACAAAATAAACACAACAGAGACAGGTGGGGACAAGAGTGCAAGGGAAAGGATAAGAAGTTTGGATGCAGTGTAACAGAAAGAAGATTTTAAGATGGCAGGAAGAGTCTTCAGATGAATAATGGAGGGACTTCCCTGGTGGCACAGTGGTTAAGAATCCGCCTGCCAATGTAGGGGACACGGGTTCGAGCCCTGGTCCAGGAAGATCCCACATGCTGTGGAGTAACTAAGCCTGTGCGCCACAGCTACTGAGCCTGCGCTCTAGAGCCCGCGAGCCACAACTACCAAGCCCGCACGCCATAACTACTAAAGCCTGCGCACCTAGAGCCCGTGCTCTGCAACAAGAGAACCACCGCAATGAGAAGCTCGCGCACCACAACGAAGAGCAGCCCCCGTTCACCACAACTAGAGAAAGCCCGTGTGTAGCAACGAAGACCCAATGCAGCCAAAAAATATACACTAATTAATTAATTAAAAAGTAATGGAGATCAAGGAAGATGTCAGGGAAATGGCCACTGGATTTAGTATATGAGGAAGTCATTGGTGACTGTAAAGAACATTTCTTCAGTCAAGTAGTGAAGATGGAACTCAGAGGGCAAGGGTATGGGACACTTACCTGGAACCCACTATGTGCCAGACACTATGTAACTCCTTTAATCTCTTAAAGGGCTTCATGAGTTAACTATTAACCACCACACATCACAGACAAGGAAAGCGTCTCAATGGAAAAGTAACTTGCCTGAGGCCTTACATCCTCATGGACCTACCTCGGCCTGTTGTAAGCTCTGGAGAGATGCAGAAGTCCTGCAGATCATGGGGAGACTTGATTCCCCACGAGCACAATGAACGTATTATGTAAAAAGTTACTGGATAGAAAAATCACAGCAAAGTACCAAGGAATACTCTGTTATACAGAGGAAACTAAAAAAGATCATGCCCATAGTTAATACTCAATGGTGAAAAGGTGGAAGCCTTTACTCTAAGGTCAGAAACAAGACAAGGATGCCTACCCTTAACATTGTTATTCAGTGTAGTATTGGAAGTTCTAGCCAGAACAATTAGGCAAGAAAAAAAAAAAAAGGCGTCCAAATCAAAAAGGAAGAAATAAAACTATCACTATTTGCAGATGACATAACATTATATATAGAAAATCCTGGGCTTCCCTGGTGGCACAATGGTTAAGAATCCACCTGCCAATGCAGGAGACACGGGTTTGAGCCCTGGTCCAGGAAGATCCCACATGCCATGGAGCAACTAAGCCTGGGCGCCACAACTACTGAGCCTGCGTGCCTGGAGTCCATGCTCCGCAACACCACTGCAATGAGACGCCCGCCCACCGCAACAAAGAGTAGCCCCTGCTCACTGCAACTACAGAAAAGCCTGCATGCAGCAATGAAGACCCAATGCAGCCAAAAGTAAATTAAAAAAAAAGAAAATCCCAAAGACTCCACCAAAAAACTGTTAGCACTAATAAATGAACTCAGTGAAGTTGCAGGATACAAAATCAATACACAAAACTCTGTTGCGTTTCTATACACTAATAATGATCTATCAGAAAGAGAAAATAAGAAAACAATCCCATTTACAATTGCATCAAAAAGAACAGAAGAGACTTCCCTGGCTGTCCAGTGGTTAAGACTCCATGCTTCCACCGCAGGGGGCGCAGGTTCGATCCCTGGCTGGGGAACTGAGATCCCACATGCCATGTGGCACAGCCAAAAAAAAAAAAAATCATAAAATACTTTGGAATAAATTTAACAAAGGAGATGAAAGACCTATACACTGAAAACTACACAGCACTGAAGAAACCAAAGATGATGCACATAAGTGGAAAGGTATTTACAGATTAGAAGTATACTGTTAAAATGTCCATACTACCCAAAGCAATCTACAAAATCAAAGCAATCCCTGTTAAAACTCCAATGGCATTTTTCGCAGAAATAGAATGAACAACCCTAAAATTTGTATGGAACCACAAAAGATCCCCAAAGAGCCAAAGCAATTCTGGAAAAGAAGAACAAAGCTGGAGGCATCATGCTCCCTGATTACAAACTATATTACAAAGCCATAGTAATCAAAACAGTATGGTACTGGCATTAAAACAGCCACATAGATCAATGGAATGGAAAGAGAGCCCAGAAATAAACCCCCACACATGGTCATTTAATTTATAACAAACGAGCCAAGAATATGCAATGGGAAAAGGACAGTCTCTTCAATAAATGGTGCTGGGAAAACTGGACAGCCACAGGCAAAAGAATGAAACTAGACCATTATTGTACACAAAAACTAACTCAAAATGGAATAAAAACTTGAATGTAAGACCTGAAACCATAAAAATCCTAGAAGAAAACACAGGCCACAAGTTCCCTGACATCTGCTGTGGCACTGACCTTTTTTGGATTTGACATGAAAAGCAAAGGCAACAAAAGCAAAAATAAAGAAGAGGGACTGTATCAAACTAAAAAGCTTCTGCAGAACAAAGGAAATCATCAACAAAATGAAAAGGCAACCTATTGGATGGGAGGAAATGTTTACAAATCATTTATCTGACAAAGGCTTAATAGCCAAAATAAACAGAGAACTTACATCTCAACAGCAAAACAACAATCCAATTTAAAAAATGGACCTGAGTATTTTTTCAAAGACATACAGATGGCCAACAGCTACATGAAAAGCTGCTCAGCATCACTAATCATGAGGGAAACGCAAATCAAAACCACAATGAGATATCACCTCATACCTGTTAGAACAGCTACTATCAAAAAGGCAAGAAATAACAAGTGTTGGTTGGTGAGGATGTGTAGAAAAGGAAACTTTCACACACTGTTGGTGGGAATGTAAACTGGTATAGCCACTATGGAAAAAGAGTATGGAGATTCCTCACAAAATAAAAATAGAACTACCATATGGGGACTTCCCTGTCAGTTCAGTGATTAAGACTCTGCACTTCCAATGCAGAGGGAAGGGGTTCCATCTCTGGCTGGGGAACTAAGATCCCACATGCCACACAGCGTGGCCAAAAAAAAAAAAGAACTACCATATGATCCAGCAATTCCACCTCTGGGTATTTATCTGAAGTAAATGAAAACACTAATTCAAAAGATACATGCACCCCAATGTTCATTACAGCATTACTTACAATAGCCAAGATAAGGATACAATCTAAGTGTCCATTGATGTATGAATGGATAAAGAAAAGGTGACATACATACACAATGGAATACTATTCAGCCATAAAAAGCCATGAAATCTTGCTATTTGCAATGCTATGGATGGACCTTGAGGGCATTATGCTAAGTGACATAAGTCAGACAAAGAAGACAAATACTGTATGATTTCATTTACATGTGAAATTAAAAAAACAAAAACCCAAACAAACTAACAAAAAAACCCTAAACAAAAAAACTAACAAGTTCATAGATACAGACAACAGAATGGTGGTTGCCAGAGGTGGCAGAGGGTGAGGAGGAAATGGGTGAAATGGGTGAAGGGGGTCAAAATGTACAAACTTCCAGTTACAAAATAAGTAAGTCATGGGGATGTAACATACAGTATAATGACTGTATTGCATAGTTGAAGTCTGTTAAAAGAGTGGATCTCAAAAGTTTCTCATCACAAGACAAAAAAAACTGTGTGGTGATAGATGTTAACTAGATGTATTGTGGTGATCATTTCACAATATATACAAATATCAAGTTATTATGTTGTACACCTGAAACTAATATAACATTATACTTCAATTATATCTTAATAAAATACATATATAAAGCATTAAAAAGATATAGCATCTTTCAACAAAATTAAAATTCTAAGAATAATGTCCAGGAGTGAGGAAAATGTCTCAAAAATGAACATATCTTTAAGTCAAGTCTCATGTCTGTTGAGGATAGGCCAAACATTAAGAAAAACAATCCCCCAAATGGGCTAATATTCTGCCCTTTATTCTCAGACCCAAAAGAGCTGAGGAGCCTTAGCAACCACTGTTTCAACTTTCATTATGCAATAGATCCAAAAGCACATGTGGCAGTCATTACAGACATTAAAACTTGGGATTCTGAGTCCAGGGTGATACTGCAAATAAGGGAAGAGCTCTTCTTTACAGAAGAACGCCAGCTAATAAACAGAATGAAAAAATAATAAACATGGACTGATAGAATTAGAAAAATCCTAACTTTGAAATCATCACTGTAATGATTGACCCATCAGTGATGACAAAACCGTCACATGAAAACATACTGGCAACAGGATATTCACAGTCCCAGTTTCCCTCCTTAGATTATTATTAATTACAAATGCGGAAGAGCATCTTCACAGTGGAAAAATCTAGCAGACCTATCTTAACTGAGTGATCAAAGTTATCATCACCAATAATGACTTAAACTGACATCATGAACCTCCCGATGTGATTCAATGGGAGGACATATCATTACCTATATATTCAATAGTATTCTTACCAACAACAGTTAGTGTGACTCTAATCAGATTGTGGGACACTGTAGAACAACTGGGCTGGACTCTTTAAAAAACATTAACGGCATAATAGACAACAAAAAGGCAAGGGAACTGTTTTAGATTAAAAGAGACTAAAGAGATATGAAAATTAAATGCAATGTGTACTCTTTGATTGACTCTTGGATTAAGTGTTTTAAAAAACAATAAAGGACATAACCTTTATTTAGGATAAATGGTGAAATCTGAATATGGACCATATGATAGTACTATTTTATCAGTGTCCAATTTCTTGGGTATGACAGCAGTATTGTGATTATGCAAGATAACGTCCTTATTCTTAAAAGATATACGCTGAAATATTTAGAGGTAAAGTATCATGATGTTTAACGAAGTTTCTCTACACACACTGGAGAGAGGGAGGGGGAAGAAGAAAGTAAATTTTAAAAGATGTTAATTGGTGAACCTAGGTGAAAAGTATTAGAATATTCATCACACTCTTCTTTCAAATATTCTGTCGGTTTGAAGTTTTTCATATTAAAAAGTTGAGGGGGAAATTCACTTTCTAAATGCTAATAGCATGCCACCTAGTAGCCCCAAACCACACCACCATGGGGACACTTCTTAAACACTTGTTGATAACCTCAGCGCCTAACAGGGGCTCAAAGTGGGACTGTTTCATCTTTTAAACTGAGGCTTTCTCTTGTCTTCTTATAAGACTATAAATATGTCTGCAAATTATATTATTTTCAGAGTAATAAGAGTATTTGGCTATAAAGATGATAAAAATTAAAATTGTAAATCAAAAAGAGTAAAAGTTGAACTTTCATTCCTTTGCCTGGGTAGCCACAACAGCAGCTACATTTATCAGAGCGAAACTTTACCTCGCTTTGTCCAAAGTCTTCTGTTCCTCAATCTTCTGTTCAGCATCCTTCTCAGCTCGATTCGAAACTCCTGTGTTTTGTCTGCTCCAGATACTTGGTTTCTGGAGAATAATTTAAAAAGACAAGACAGAATCACCAAATGATCGCAAAAACTCTCTACTTGTCTTGTACATCAGAAGGAAAAAAAAGATAATTACATCTTATGAATCAGTGGAAATAACCACACTTCTGACAGCCAACCTATGTCCTGTAAATACACTGTACATAGCAAAGCTGGAGCTGAAAAAAAAAGCCCTAATTACATAAAAAAAAATTTCTTTATACAATTGCAGTTACTTCTCTTTTATCTCCTGAATGATTACAACCTAATTCAAGACTAATGAAAACATATATAACAGAGATTTAGTAACACAAGTAACAGATACCATTAGCTATAAAATTGTAAAAACATTCACAACTCTTAAAGACCCAGCTATATTTCTGCTATATTTCTATAGTATCTAATTGTTTATCTCTGTTTGGATTCATAACACCTGTAAAACTAGATAATCTTCCATGGGAATGTAAATAAACACATTCTAACAGCATGTACTATTCCAAAAGAAGTGCTAAGGAATTAGATCATTACAATGCGCTTTTTTTTTTTTTTTGCGGTACGGGGGGCCTCTCACTGTTGTGGCCCCTCCCGTTGCAGAGCACAGGCTCTAGACGCGCAGGCTCAGCGGCCATGGTGCACGGGCCCAGCCGCTCCGCGGCATATGGGATCTTCCCGGACAGGGGCACGAACCCGTGTCCCCTGCATCGGCAGGCGGACTCTCAACCACTGCGCCACCAGGGAAGCCCTTAATGCGCTTTTAAATCTTACTAATTTCTATCTTAATATTTAAAACATTTCATGCAGATGTTCAAATACAAGACAGGGATTTTTATGTAGCAGACACCATGAACACTTTCAAAAGACCTAAGTACAGTGCAATTTCCCTGTGTTTGGAATTGATGGAGATAATTAGATCTTATTTTTACCTTAGTAGTTGGTTTTGGCTTCCCCAAAACTCCAGCATCTTTTAGAAGTTTTTCTTGTTTGAATTCTTCTTGTTTTCGGAAGAGTTCAGCCTTAAGGTCTACCAACTAAAATAAAACCAATAAGCAAACAAAAACAATTAATTCTAATGAGTGACTGGATTTCTACGTTTTTATAATTCTCAAAACAAGATTACAAGCTCCTGTAAATGGACAAAACTGGATATAAAACTAAAAGTTTAAATGTAGAATCTAGTACAAAATAAAACCAAGTCATATTTCATTCCAGCTCTGTTGTAAATGTATTTAACTTTCAACACTTCAAGGCTTTCCTCTGGGCAAGGGGAGAGTGATAAAGCAAGGTAAATGAAATCCACATCTTTTAGATTCAGATTCAACTAACATTATTAAGCACCTTCTGTCTGACTGGCACTGTCCTTGGCTTTTTCTTGTAGTAATTTCACTTAAACATCACAACAATTTATTATTTCTATAGGAAAACGTCTTTGTTCAGCAACAATCTGAACACCAGTATATGTCTGGCACTTAACATTGAAGAGCAGGATACCAACATGAATTAGACATAATGCTGCCTCAAAGAGCCTACAATCTCCTAAGAAATGTAACTTACAATACCAGTCAGTTGTAATAATAAATGCCGTGAAGAGTGGAATTAAGTAGCAAAAAATTCAGATGAAGGAGTATTTCCTTCTGGCCAGAGTGATCAGAGATGGCTTTGAAATGAAGCTTAAAGGAGAGGCAAGATTTCAACAGCTAGAAAGAAAATGGACTGAGTGAATTTTGTTTCAGCATGTTTTGGAAACTGCAAGTTTAGCTGAACAACAGGGTTCAAGAAGAGGAAAGGCCAGAGCAAAGGGTACAGGGGAGTTGGATCAGTCACCACTATCTACTCCAAAAACGGATGTAATGACAGTTTCCTTTTTAAGGATCCAAGTACAGCTGCTTATACACATGGTCATTTATAAAGCAGATACTTATAAAGCCCAGCATCACAAACTGACTTTTAAGGTAAATCAAAATGACTGAGCTCAATGATTTCTATTTTGGAGGGAAGCAATTTAAAAATAGGCTTGGCAGGGTTTTTAATAATGCTAAGGGCAGGTTCATTCTAGGGCCTAATACTCTAAATTTTTTTTAAAAATTTTAAATTTAAGCCTTGGGACTTCCCTGGTGGTCCAGTGGTAAAGAATCCACCTTCTGATGCAGGGGACGTGGGTTCGATCCCTAGCCGGGGAACTAAGATACCCACAGGCCACGGGGCAACTAAGCCCACGTGCTGCAGACTACAGAGCCCACGCTCCACAACTAGAGAGAAAACCCGCACACCACAATTACAGAGAAGCCCGCGCGCCACAACGAAAGATCCCACATGCTGAAACTAGGACCTGACGCAGCCAAAAATTAAAAATAAATAAAGTTACATGTATCACTAAAAAAAAAGACTTGTACATTTAAGGAAAAAAACTTAAGCCTGTTCTTCTAAGCCTTCTTTTTTTTTTTTTTTTTTGATGTGGACCATTTTTAATGTCTTTATTGAATTTGTTACAATATTACTTCTATTTTGTCTTTTGGTCTTTTGGCCCAGAGGCATGTGGGATCTTAGCTCCCCAACCAGGGATCGAACCCACGTCCCCTGCATTGGAAGGCGAAGTCTTAACCACTGGACTGCCAGGAAAGTCCCTCTAAGCCTTCTTAACTACATTAATTTTCTAGCCAGACATTTTCCTATTAAACTTTTGAACTTTAAAATGAAGATGCTCAGAAAAGTGTCAATTCCCAGATGGCATTCACATTATGAGTATTGCTAATTTTAACCCGTCAGGAAAGGATAACTTTAATTTTACAGCTTTTTGATTCCTAATCCTCAAACATAATAACTAGTACCAATTTTCAGTATTAGACGGGGGAAAGGAGCTCAAATATTGGGCTACTTCCATCTTTTCCTTCATATCGCTTGCTTCCTAACATTCTGCAGTAAATCCAAGATTCAACTAAAGGTTAGGCAATTTGCTCTGATATAACGGAAAAGACAACAGCTTTGGAGTCAAACAGATGGAGTGAGCCCAGTTCTACCACTAAGAACTCAGTATGTAAGCTGGAGAAAGCCACTTCATTTTCGGAGCCTCAATGGCATCAACCTATAAAATGGGGATATTACTAGCACCTACCTCCTAAAGCAGTCAGGAAGATTCAATAAGGTAGTGCATACAAAGTGCTGGCACAAAAGTACTCAGGTTTCCTTCCTAGAAGCAACTAACTTAACAATGCTGTTTACATTCTGTTAGACCTCACAGCTCCCGGGCAGCGCGGCCTACGGGTGTATTAACAACTGTTTAGTTCCTGGTGGACACTCTGGGCATCTCGGACCCCGGGGAACAAATCACACTAATGTTCTGGGGGAACCATGCCCGTCCCTGAACTAAAGGGAGACATATCTGCACAGCTAGCAGAGGCTGCGTTCCCCCTCCGACGGTAACGAAGACAAGGCTGGCAAGAGGCCTGGCCTGTTGTCGCGGAGGGGAGGCAGGGACATTCCAAACCCGGAAAAGACACCAGGTTCTGGTCCGCGTCTGAGGGGCAAGCCTGGTGCCGGTGCACGGCGGAGGGGAAACGTCACGTTCAGGGTTCTGTAAGAAAGAAGTGGGCCCTGGCTTCTTCTGGGAGAAAAGCCAGGTACCGGGGGTCCTGTCTGAGGGGAAGCCAAGTTTGGGTCCCCGAGTGAAGAAACAAACGAGGTCGAGATTCCTGTCCGGCAGAAGCGAGGAGACGCGGAGCCCGCAGCATCACCTACACCCGTACTCACCGAGGACGCTGTGACGTCCAAAGGCTTTTTCTTCCGGTCCATGGTCGCACTAAGGCGCCCCGGCCCAAAGTGAACGCCTCACCAGGTCCCCGCAGGCCTCTTATAAGACTTCCGGCGTAACCGGAAGTGTCCTCATGAGAGCGAACCTGTCTACGACGCTGGCACCATCTTGAGAAGGTCAGGATGTGGCGCGCACTGCGTCCTTCACCATTTTGAGAAGATCAACGTGCCCAGGAGTGAAGCTAACTGCTAAGGCCATCTTGAAGAGGGCGGAAGGTAACAGGGCTAGTGTTGTCGCCATCTTGAGAAGGGCCGCATACGTCTTGCAGAGCAATGCACGCCAGGTTGAGTGGGTCAGTTGCGCGGGGCGGGTGTGTGTGGCGATGGCGCCGTCTTGGAAGGGCTAAGGGAACTGAAATGAATGTCTTCCAGTGAAAAGAAAGATGGGTTAATAGGACTGCAAAGACCTACCTAAATACCGTTTTAAGACCTGCTGCATGCTGGGCACTGCTTGGTGCTTCTCAAAGGTTAAATTATTTAAATTCTCACAAGAGTCATATGAGATAAGGATTATTATATTAATTTTAGTAAAAATAACAACAGTAATAATAACTAACATTGATATAGTGCTATATATGTATAGTGTGTCACTCTACGTATTTCAGCTGGTAAGAACATGAACTCCAGAAGCCAAGTTCCTCAGCTGGAATCACTGCTTCACCACTTATTGACTGTGTGACCTTGCAAAAGTTACTTACTTGGTGCTTCAGTTTCCAAATGGGAATAAAATAGTATTTACTTCATGGGGTTCAGTTAGTGTTAGATGAAATAAATGAGCTCGGTAGACAGACCAATGACACATGCACCCTACACACACACATACAAGATGTCCATCTTCTAGTCCCTAGAACCTGTGACTGTTACCTTATATGGCAAAAGGGAATTTGCAGATGTGATTAACGATTTTGAGATGAGATTATCCAAGTACTGTAGGTCCAGTGTAATCACAAGGGTGTTTATAAGAGGGAGGCAGAAAAGTCAGAATCAATGAGAGATAAGAAGTAGCTACACTGTGGGCTTTGAAGAGGGAGGATGGGACCACTGCCGAGGAATGCAGGCAGCTTCTAGAAGCTGAAGAGACAAGGAAATGAATCCTTCTTTAGAGCCTCCAGTGTAGCACTGCTGACACCGAGATTTTAGCCTTGTAAGGCTCATTTCAGACTTCCCACCTCCAGAACGTTAAGAGAATAAATTTGTGTTGTTTTAAACCACTAAGTTTGTAGTGATGTGTTACAGCAGCAGTAGGAAACTGATACAAATGATAATGATTGCAGCAATAGCATATGTGTGTACCTCTTTTCATGGATTATCTCATTTAATCCTTGCAAGGATCCCAGAGGTGGGAGCTATTTACACCACGTTACCGAGGAGAAAAGTGAGGCCCAAGAGGTTAAGTGACATGCAAAGGACATTTGCCAGCTAGCAAGTGATGGACACTAGGGTCAAAAAATAACTCAAAGGCATTGAGTTATTTGCATGCTATTTACTTGTAAAGAGGGGAACCCATATAGATTGTCTTCATCTAATAAAGGCTAGAAGAGGATTTATATAAAAGAAAGAGGGGAGAAGGAAAAGCCATAGACAGATTGGAAACCATGAACTTCAGTTTCCTTGCCTAGCTGGCCACTGGTAATGAGTCCAGTGGCTGTACTGATCTTGGGCTGCTAGAAAGCAAAAACTTTTAGTTGTTTATGGATGCCGCAGAAGACCTTGAGAGTTTAGCTTTCTCTGTATAATGCCTGTCAGTGTCCTGGCTGTCATCTCCACGTTCATTAGGCAGGTTTGTACCAATACCATCCTCCGAAGTTCTCGCTCCCGTAGCATCCAGCTGATTTCAGTTACCTTCCAAGTCATTTAAATTACTGGGAGCAAACCAGTGAGTCTCCCCTGTTCCCCCAGCCCTCACACACATCCAGGTCAGGAGAAGCACAGAAAGCTTAATCCTGGATTGGCCAGCATGCCCTCCTGGCGCATCAACCGTTTTTCACATATTCCGTTCCTCAAATTCTCCTCTTCCTTTTATGCTTTCCAAATGTCTGGGTCTGTCTGGAATTGCCTTCCTCTACCAGGTACGAAAATTGAGGCCACAGCCCTCTGTTCTTTACCATACCATGCTCTCTTCCTGGGGTGTCATCCTCTAAACCAGATCTCAGTCCACTGGGTCTCCCACACAGACCTGGGTTTGTTCTGGAAGAAAGGGGTGGTCAGGACCCTCGTCTGCTGAAAAGCACAGGATTTCCTCCGAGATCAGGCTCAGCCGAGCTGCACCCCTCTGGTTACCTTGAGAACCTCACATCAGCCCCCTCTGAGCCTCACTTCTCGCACCCAGTTGGGTGCATGGATGTTTGAGATAAAGAGGAGTGTCGAAATGGTCTTCTGGCTGAAAAGTGCTACGCATGCATCTCTCGAGGAATAGAGAAGTTCACTCGGCGCCAGTTTTCTCGCCGCAGAAGGCACGTGCCTGGCGACAGTCTGTGTTATGATGCTGCATGTTTTGCAGCGCTATGAGCTCAGCTTGTCCCCCTACCCCTGTTGGGTCCCACGGGGGTAAGGCTGGGTGGCAGAGCTAGTATCTTCTTCCTTTTCCTCTCCTATTGGCCTTTAATTGTCTGTCAAATCTCCTAGGTACTTTAAATAAAGGTGGAGAGAGGCAGCCTTTGGAAACACACAGCATTTACTTCCCTGTGAGCACGGCCACCCAGGCATGCTCTTATTTTAAAGGGGGACCCCGCAGTCATTTTCTGGCATGAAGATTCATAGCGACAGGGTTGCAAGTTGTAGCCTGTGCTGCTATTGTAATGTTTTAATTGGTAATTAAGTCAAGAGGTTTAATTCAGCCCAGGCTCCTTTTGGCAAGTGAGTGATTTCTCTCCACCCCATATCCTGTTTCCTCAAACTGAAAATGTGTCTCTCCCAGATGTGTCCAGCCTGCAGTGTCTTAATATTTGTTCAGTCTCCAACACACTGTCTCTGATAATAAATTACGCAGCAGTGGATGAATTAGCCAAGTCCATTGTGTGAAAAAAGATTAGGTCGGATCTAAGGAAATTTCGGTTCTAAGTATGAGCATAGGATGAGGTATAAAGATACCGAGCCTCGTGCCCTGGATGACACAGAAGATAACATTTATTAGTCTCAGACACAAAATCAGTTATTGGCATTATCTCATTGAATCCCCACAAAAGCCTCAAGGGTGGGTGCTATTATTATTTTATTTGGCAGATGAGTAAAATGAGACACAGAGAAGTTAAGTAACTAGTCCAGGGTCACACAGCCAGTCTTGGCCCCAGGATTTGAACCCAGGCAGCCTAGTGCCAGGACCTCACACTGTCCTCCCTCTGTGGATCTGAGACTATATTCGCTTTGCATTAATTAATTCATTTATTCATTCATCCATTCAACTTTACTGGGGAAGGGGCAAATTTTTATAGGAGCTGGCCCCAGAATATTTCTGCAGGAGGGACCCGTCATTAGATCATTGCAGTCAGAAGGGACCCACTAGGTGAACGCCAGGAGGCCTGATGGGGCAAGCTGGGACTGGACAAGGACCACTTGGTGCCCTGGAAAGCCCAGCTGAGCTTGCAAATGTGGAGTAACTGGATGCTGAGTGGGGCTTTTCCTGCAGCCTGGGAAACTGGTGTTTGAAGCCATCACTGAAAAAAAGAGGTGCTAAGAACTCTACAGCCTCAAGAAAACTACCAACAAGTAGGGCCCAAGTGCTGTCTCCCAACTTCAACCGAGCAGATTATTATGAGCAGGGGAAGATGCTTCACTATGTCCAACCCCACCCAGGCCCACTGCATAAACAGAGGCAGCTGGGAGGGTCAGAAGGAGCCTGAAGCCCAGTGAGGCCCTGCAAGGGTGGGGCACAGAGGGCAAGTCAGGGACCTGGCAAGGCCGGGGCGGGGGTACCCCTCAGAGTGTAACCGAGCAGGACACCATAGGGCCTTCCCAGGACAGACACCCCCCACCCCCAATGTACTCTGCCTGCCTCTTGCCTGTAGAAAAACTTTAGCCTCCTAGGTCTTCCCTAAGTTCCAAAGAATAAATTTAATCAGAGAAGTGAGAAAATGCAGAAACAAAGGAAGACAGTCAAACACGACAAAATAATAATACTTTGGCCATTAAACAAAGTCAAGGACCTTTTGTTCCTCCTCAAGGGCTATAGGTAACATGCTGAGCCATATCCTTTGAGCTGTTTTGCAGGTAGAGACCCACACCGGCTGGAAGAAGTTAAATGTATGCTGCCCACAAGCACGTAGACCACAGGATGGTTGGAACCAGAAGGTTGATGAGGTTGGCTGCCGATTATCTCACCACCTACCAACCAGAAGAATGTCTATGAGCTGATCATACACCTGCAACCCTTTCCTCAGTACCTAGCCCCTTCCTCTTTTCCGTACATTATCTCTGAGCTAAACCTGGGGTGTTGGGGGTTGGTTCTTTGGGATATGAATCCACCTTCTCCCCAGGATTGCTGGGTTCCTCAATAAAGCTGTCTTTCCTTTTACCCAGCACTGTCTCTCAGTATTGTATTCTTGAGCCACGAGCAGCTGAACCTGAGTTCGGAGACAAGAGGGTCTCGAAGGCCATGAAGTGGGGAAAAGCAGAGAAACAAAGGCTGCTTTTGCCCTTGCCCCCTGCTCCCCGCTTCTGGTCCTGAGTTATGTTCCTAGGGCCAAACTAGGGTACTTAAAACAACAGAAATGTATGGCTTCACAGTTCTGGAGGCTAGAAGTCCAAGGTCGAGGTGTCATCACTGATATTAACGTTGATCACCTGGCTTGATGCAGGATTTGCCAAGTTTCTGCACTAGACAGTTGTCTCAATCCATGCTCTTTGGAAGTACGTCACCTGGATCAGCCCACCCTCAAGTGGCACTTTGCGTATTTCAACTCATTTAACTTTCACAGTAACCTTACCGGGCAGGGCCTATCATCATCTCCATCTTACAGTGGAGGGGTCCGAGGGAGGTCAGGTGGTGACAGAGGCCATGGGAGCTCTCCTGCCTCTCCAAGCAGACGGGGCGCCTGCACCCATCTCTCGCCAAGTCTGCCACCTTCTCTGCATCCTGCCTGCGGTCCTCACCCATCACACATCCAGAGGTGGAAACAATCCAAGTTTCTTTGTGGCCCCAAGTCTGCTGTGAGACTGTACCTGAAAGAAAGAGGCCCCGAACCACATTCCTTCCTGTCGGCACTCTTGGGTTCCGGAGTCTGGAGCCTGAGCTATTTATTGTGGACACCATGCTGCCCACTTTCATTTCCGGCATGGTCTAGATGGACACAGATAGAGACAGAGCGGGGGAAGCGTCCTCAGCGGATGAACTGTGAAACTCACAAGAGGGACCTAACAATGGCTGCGTCCCTCCTGGATCCTGCAAGGGAGAGGTAGGCTGCAGGGAAGCCGGGCGTCAGCCGGGACCATGATTTTGGCATGAGGAAGCTAGGATCATGGTCTTGGAGGGTGGGGGAGGAATCATCAAGACAGGGAGAAGCAGAGGCTGCCTGGGGGACTAGGGCTCTGTTTGGGAGCACACGTGCTCCATCCCTTCATTCCAAAGAGCCTCCCCTGCACCCCAACTCCATCTTCTTCCTCCCTGAGAATTCACCCTCAAAACGACTCACACAGGGAATCGACTGTCATGCTTTTACTCAAGCATTCTGTACTCAACACACAGCTAACAAGGGCCTGCTGTGTCCTGGGAATCGTGCCAGGGGTTCTACACATGCTCTCCCCCTTTATCCATAGAGCGGCCTGGGGGCTGGGGGAAGGATTTTCACACCCATTTTACAGATAAGGGGACAGAGGTTTGGAGAGTGAAGGTGACTCACAGCTGGTGTTGGAACCAGAATTCAATTCAGGGTTTGTTTGTTTGGGGTTTTTTTGGCCGCACCGCCCAGCATGTGGGATCCTAGTTCCCCACCAGGGATGATCAAACCCGGCCCCCTGCAGTGGGAGAGCGGAGTCTTAACCACGGGGCTGCCAGGGAAGTCCCTCAATCCAGGGGTATTGACTGCAAAGACTCCGCTCTTGCCACCCATGACTCATCCACTCATTCATTCAAAAAAGTTATTTTGGGCCGGTGCACATATGCCAGCTGTTGTGCAAGGCACTGGAGGTACAGAAATAAATGAGATGGACATGGTGCTTGTCCGCGTGTCCTCACCTTCCAGGGGGAAGACAGACCCCTCCCTCACCCGGCAAGCAGCACATCAGCTCATTGTGAATCACGGTCATTACCATGGAAGGATGATGGCGATGTGATGTGAGAACAGAGACGCATGAGGTGGTGGGAGGGGATCTAATACAGACTGTGTGACCAGGGAAGCTATCTCTGGGCAGGTGACATTTAAACTCTACCCGAATAATTGGAAGAGCAATAGGAAAGCAATAGGAACATCAGGAATGAAGGCCGTGGGGTCTGAAACAGGACCAGAGGGAAGGCAAGAGTGAGTGGAGTAAAGTGAGGAGGCGGAGAAGGTAGGATGTGCAGTCACAGAGGTGGCCAGGGTCCAGGTCCCACAGGGCCTTGTAGATCAAGGTAAGGGGTGCAGAATTTATCCTGGGTGTGACAGACGCTGTTGGAGGGTTTTAAGGCAAGCAACGAGTCCCTTCTTTCAAGATGCCCGTATTTTAGAGCAGGGGTTCTTAACCTCAGTGCTGCTGACCTTTTGGACTGAGTAACTCTTTGTGGTGGGGCCTGTTCAGGCTGGTCTGGAACTGGAGGACGTTTAGCAGCACCCCTGGCTTCTCCCCACTAGATGCCAGTCACCCCTCCCCACTCCACCCCACCCTTAGTCATTACAATCAGAACGTCTTCAGATGTTACCAAATGCCCCGCCCCCTACCTTGAGAACCAATGACTTAACATATTAGTGGTTTACTTGCTGCTGTCACAGCAAGGAAGGGGCTGGATCTGCAGGAGAGACGACCTGTAGACCCAAAATGCTTGGGAATGCCAGACTTGGAGGCAGGCAGCTGAGCTCCAGGGCAGCTAGAAATTGTAATCTCTCTAATATCAGGACAAAGTTGCCTGACAGGCCACCTTGACTTAGAAGTCCAAACAAAGAAAATAATATCCAACACTGTTCTGGCTTATGAATCACTAACCTAACCTGACCACAACCCTGAGAAGCAGTTACCTCTGAGATCCCCATTTTACAGGTGAGGAGGCTCAGAGAGGTTAAGAGACTGACCCAAGGTCACCCAGCTAGAGATGAGAGGACTGAGACCCCAAATCAGATTTCTCTGATTCTACAGCCCATGTGTTGCTTTATGTGTGTGTGTGTTTACGTAATAAATTCTAATATCTTTCCCGAGCTTGTTTTAAAAAATAAAGCCAGGATAGCCTTTTGTTTTCATCCAAGCCTGGGATTTATCAGGCTGTCTATCCAGGTCACCCAGAGAAGGCTTGCGATGCCAGAGTACCCCTCCCTTCTCCTCCCTCCTCGGGTCCTGTGTTTGGGTAACTACGCCTTCCATAGAGAGTACATATTTAAGCATTTCCAGGGCCCAGAACATCTGCTGCACGGGATGCTTGCGTTCCTTCCTGCAGGTGCGTGGTTCTGCGTGGGCAAGACCGAGCGTGTAGAAGACGTGCTATAAATGTCAGCACGATATTCACACCCGACTGTCTAAGAATTAACAAGCCTTTGCCAAATGGCTTCTGTCAGCAGCCCCAGGCACGGGGGACACACCCACTTCAGGGACCATGCGTTCATGGTTTGTGCCGATGGCATCGCGAACGCGTGGGGTTGTGTTTTGGAGAGGTGGGAGCACACGCACGTTCATGTTCACACAGCCCGGCCAGAACCCAACCAGCCTGGTGGAGCCCAGCCAGTGAGTCAGCCGGCTGCCGCCCAGGGAAGGGAAGCAGGGTGGTGGTGATGTCTTCAGATGGAATGCTGCTTCCTGCCACCAATGGAAGAAAAAGAGTCTTCCTGGTAATTTGGAGGAAACAAACAACCAAATCAAACCCCGACTCTTAACCAGCTCTAGGGAGACTCATTAATGTGAGAGGTACTTTATCATAAAGGAATTGGGCTTCTCTTCACAGAAGTAATCAACGTGAAAGCCTGTTTCTCACAACCAATTTTGAAAACAAGCCAGAGTGAGTTTTACCAAGGCTTCTGTTTCTTCCTCCCTTGCATCATTAGGGAGACAGCTCTTCATTCTCAGTGTCCTTACCTGAGGTGTGCTCCCAGCCTTTGGTCTATCACATTGTCCTGGGATGAGACCAGATGGTGAGTGCCTTGCTAGGGCATTGGGAATAGGGACAGACTCCTGGTAGCCAGGTCTAGGGGATCCAGTGGACACCTGAGGTCTCTCTCTATCCTGTGTCCAATCTCCCTTCTGGTGAGAGCACCCCAATTTATTGTGGGGAACCACCATTCCCTCACTCTAAGTCTACATGGTTTGGGAGGAGCTGGCCCCCTCCTAGTTCTGAAGATGAAGATGTGACCCAGGCCCAGCCAATCAGCAAATTCCATTGCCATGGGCTCAGTCATCGGTTTAAGGATGGGTACATGACCCATTTAGTCCAGTGAGAGACAAGTCTGGGACCTTAGTTGGAACTATTGGGAAAGGGAAGTTCTCTTTTCACTGGTGTTGCCAACAGCAAAGAGGGCAGGCTGGGGCTGCTCAAAGTCATCTTGCCACCAAGAGGGGAGGGCCTGTCACAGACTAAAGCTGACCTAGAGGAAAGTAGAGCTCAGAATACGAGCAATAGAAAGCTTCCAGATGATATCTCTAGGGCACCTAGGTCCACCCGTGCCTGAAGCTATCATGGCCCTGGGCTGTATTAGATAAGTGAGGCCATATATCCCTCTGTGCTCAAGCCATTGTAGACTGGGTTTCTAACACTCTCCACCAGGAGGTTCTTAACTCACACCGGACATTTACTTAACCAAGGGATCTGATGCTCCCAATAAATTAGGGCAGGGCTCAGTTCAAGGGCAGACTGAGGGTGCCTGCTTATGGCTAAGAAGCTTGAGTCTGGTAGATGCTAAAGGTCCAAGCCCAAGACTAGGAATTTTCCTCCATGTTGTGTGGTAATCAAAACCAATCCTCTGTGTAAAGATGCCCAACATCATTAGTTATCTGGGAAACATACGTCAAAACCACAATGAGATACCACTTCTCACCCACTAGGATGATCAGAATTTTAATGGAAAAAAGCACATCAGCAAGGGTGGAGAGAAAGTGGAGCCCTCATACGCTGCTCTGGGGAATGTAAAATGGTGCAGCTACTTTGGAAAGCCGTTTGGCGGTTCCCCAAAAGGTTAAATATAGAGTTACCATATGACCCAGCAATTCCCTTCCAAGGTCTATACTCTAGAAAACGGGATACATGTTCACACAAAAACTTGTACACAAATGATTCATATCAGCACTATTCACAATAGTCAAAAGGTGGAGACGACCCAAATGCCCATCAACAGATGATGGGTAAACAAAATGTGGTCTATCCATGCAATGCAATATTATTCATCCATAAAAGGAACGTATGTTGGTACGGCTACAACACAGGTGAGTCCTGAAACACTGCACTAAGTGAAAGAAGCCAGACACAAAAGGTCACATATTATGTGATTCCATTTATAGTTAACGTACAGAATAGGAAAATCCACAGAGACAGAAAGTGGATTAATAGTTGCCACGGAATGGGGAAGGGAGAAATTTAAACTAACTGCTAGTGGGTATGGGGTTTCTTTTGTGGGATATGGAAATATTCTGGAATTAGATAGTTGTACAATATAGTGAATATACTAAAAAAAAATTAAACTGTATACTTTAAAATGGTGAATTCTATATTATGTGAAGTGTTATCTTGAAAAACGCTATATAAGAGAAGAAAAGAAAAAAACAGCTCTGCTGGGAGGAGCTGAAAGAAACCAGGCAAGACCTCGTTCATGAGAAGGAAGTTGGTTAGAAGGGAGTGGCCCAGAGATGAATAACTAGGTAAGAGTATAAGGAATTTTAGACCGAGCTTATTTTTTGTACAAATACCCCACGTCTGCATGGGTTGAATGCCCAGCACTCAGCCACCGAGAACCCAGTGGTGGACGCTCCAGGAAGTCAACCTGCCCCTAGGTTTGCCTCAGTGGGCGGAAGTGAGCCGGCCTCCAGCCTGCCCATAGGTGTCGGTTCCCCACAGAGCTGGGGCATTGCCCAGATCAAAGATTAGGAATGGCTACTTGGGTCCCAGGGGAAAACAATCATGCATGGCAGATGAAAGCTGAGGTCAAGAAACAGTGGGGAAACGGGGTGCCAGGATTTGTGGACTGAAGAGTGTGAGGACCATGCCACGCAATTCCAGCTCCCCTAGAAAAGATGCTTTCTTAAAACTATCCCTTATGTGTACACAGGGCTCTATAGCTTACACATACTGATGATAACATTTGCAGCCCACACTGTCCCTGCCCTCCTGCCTGTGGCTTCTTACTGCAAACACCTGTGACTCTGCCTGCAGGTGCTTCTCTGGCCCCAGGAGTAAACTTGGACCAGGCGCAAGGCAGGCTGGAAATGCCTGGGAGGTAATGCCCAGAAGCAGCCCTCAAACAACTACCAGTGGCAGCTGGTGCATCAATACCCCAGCCCTCTTGCCCCCTGGGAAGTGTACAACTCTTGAGCTGCATCCTCAGCCATCTCTCGGAGTTCCCCAGCAGCATCGAGTCCCATTGCCCACAGCCTGCACATTATTGCACCTCCTCTTCCCTGTCTCACGCCCCCGTTCCTTTACATTAACAACCTGGATCACGTCCAAGTAAACTATTCGCGTGGAAATCTTAAGTCTCAGAGTCTGCTTTGGGGGAACCCAAACTGATAAGAGCTCACATTTATCGAATGTTTAGGAATTAAGCTAATTTTTACACAGATTATCTCACCTACCCTTACGACACCTCTGAGGTCAGCATTGTTATACTCACTTACCACATGAGAAAACTGAGGCTCAGGAAGGTGAAGCAACTTACCTGCTGGCTGACAACTCAGATTCAAACCCAGGCAGGCTGAGCAGTTTCCAATAAAATCACCTCTTTCCTATACCATGAACCTCCCTGTGGTCTTGATCCAAACATCAAATTGACTTTGCCTTGAGCGCTGACTCTGGTCACTGTGTTGAGAAGGATTCTGAGGCTTCATCTAGGCTCTGTAGTGAGGACTTAGACCTTCATCACTGGTGTCTGCCCAGCTTCTCTTTCTCTTTTCATCAGGAGAATGGCTCCTTCCCGACTCTGTGATTCCGTGGGCTGCCAGTCCTGGTAACCCACATCCAGCCCCCCCACTGAATACATGACTCCAGCTGGCCAATCTGAGACCTTTCCTGAAATTTTCAAATTGGAGGAAGAGGGGCATGCTCTCAACCTTTCCTCCAGGTTAGGAAACAGAAAGGAGGTAACCTTAGTGCTGCCAGCTGCCAGTCACCAAGAGCCTTGCCTGAGAAAATAATGCCAGCAAACATCCAATCACCTAGACGAGAAACGAGGAGGTGACGGAGACCTGATGAGGTTCCCAGGAGGGCCCAGAGCTTCCCTGCTGCCTGCAGCTCCTTCTCTGGCTTTCTGAGCTACTCCAGTAGCTGTACAACAAACCCCTTTTTGCTTAAGCTGGGCTGTCATTTCCAACCAAAAGAGTCCTAACAGAATGCCATGATTGATTAGTAATGTCTGCCTTTGGGAAGTGAGTGGGGAGCAGAGGTTCATGTGGCAGATATATCCCATTCCTGGCTAAGGGTTTGTTTGAGACACTGAGCATGAACCATGATTAATACTCTTAAAGCAATAAGAATATTAGTCATCAAACCATTAATAAATACTTGTTGAGCCCATACGCTTGCCTAGTCTGGTGCTAAGTACACGGGGACCATAACATGAGAAGGGTGAACAGAATTAGCATTGAACATCTACTGTACGCTGGATGCTTTATATGTGTGTCCTCTAATTTCGTTTCACCATCATAACACCCAGTCCTGAAAGATTTTTTAGCCCCATTTTATAGATGGTGACCTGAGGATCAGAGCTAGTCAAAGGCAAATTCTGGATTCAAATCCAAGCCTTTGATCTCTGGTCTGAGGCTCTTTCCACCACACCACTTGCTTATTGCACTCTTTCATTTATTCCATATACAGTGATTTGGCTAAAAGCAACAACAACAGCATGACAACACCATCATAGCAGCTATATTTGCATAGTCAGGCATGGCTCTAAGCACTTACTATACTTAATTCACTTGCCAGTTCCTATGTTAACTAGAAAGGCAGAAAAATAGGTGAATAGGTGTTTCCTGCCCTCAAGGAGCTCGTTATCCAGCCAATGACACAAACACTTAGGTGGGTAATTAATAATTTCATGTTCACGTCCACACTCTCAACCTAATGATGTCAAGACTCAACTTAGGCATCACCTCCTCCAGGAGGCCTCCCTGGATTCCCCCAGCCTCTAGGTGCTGGGGAGTCCTGGGTGGTCCATCTCTGATCTCCAGTTCCCAACACCAGACCTTTCCCAGAGTGGGTGCTGGGGAGTATTTGCTTCGTGAACATACACATAGAAGTCTCTGGGGATGGATGGATGAGGGAAGGGGATGGATGGATGACTTTCCAGGGTCAACAGGAAAGCAAATCTCTGGGGCCTTTCAGGGAGCAGGACGCTAAGCCAGCCTGATAGACTAAACAATGAAGAAATGGTGTCACAAAGTAATATATTTTGGGCTTCCCTGGTGGCGCAGTGGTTGAGAGTCCGCCTGCCGATGCAGGGGACACGGGTTTGTGCCCCGGTCCGGGAAGACCCCACATGCCGCGGAGCGGCTGGGCCCGTGAGCCATGGCCGCTGAGCATGCGCGTCCGAAGCCTATACTCAGCAACGGGAGAAGCCGCAACAGTGAGAGGCCCGCGTACCACAAAAAAACCCAAAGTAATATATTTTAAATTATTCGAATGAAAGACTGAACATTTTAAAGAGCACAACGCAAAGAACACAACGAGGAGTGTGTGAGGAATGTGTTCCGGAAGACCGTGCATAATTCAAAACTCTCATAATTCAAGTCCCCCAAGCACCGGACAGAGGCAACTTGTTTATGGTTTGAGTGGCGCCACCGTGTGGCAGCAGTGCAGTATGACTTAGAATTGTGGAGGCCTGCCTGCTATGAAAATGCTTGAAACTTTCATTTCTACAGGGCAATATTTGTATTACCTTCAGTTTTGCATTTAAAATAGGGTTTTGTTAATGTTGTACAAAGCACTGCCTCAAATTCACATAGAATGTGACCCCTCTGAAATGTCACAGTCTGAATGTGTGAAGCCCCAAATTGCCGCTCCCTGACTGTGACAGTTTCCACAAGGCACCACGGTCAGTGGACCATTGCCTCTCTCTCGGGTCCAGAACCCAGGACATGGAGGCGTGAAGCCAGGGTGGCTACCCAGCCCCGAGGGGCACCATCCACACTGTAGAAGTGCCCCTGCTCAGAGGCAAGCCCGTTGCTCTCAGCTCTGGGGTAGCCCCACATTAGTCTTGAGTTTGGGATTCAAGACAACGTCTCAGACTATCCAATCACTTGTCCAATAAGTGAATATGGATTGGCACTTACGATGTCCCGGCTGCTGCGCTGGTGCAGAGGGGGTCCCTGTTCTCACTGAGTGCCATCCAGGAGGCTGCTTTCCTACCAGATCCCGCTCTTGACAATCTCCATCTTATGCCAGCTGTGTGGTATTCAGGCAATTCTGGTCCTGTACTTTCTTGGGGGCAAAGAGAAATCATTCAATGTTCAATAATATTGCAAGAGCATCTATTGTTGCCGGCCACCTAACCCCTCGGGCTCCTCGGGCTCTGGGAATGAGGCAGGTGGCTGAGCTGCTCCACCATTAAGGGTCTGGGATGGCCCCAATTTCAGATATTTTGGTCTGTGATTCTACAGAGTAGTTCCCAGCTTGGGAGGACAAGGGTCCCAGCAGCCTCTGTCAGTGTCCTGCGAGGGCCCCTGGCTTGTCCATCTGGTGGGGCCTGAGGCCTTTTTCTGGCTGCTGGACATGCTGGCAAAGCACCGCCCCCTGAGAGCAGCCCCAACCAATGGCTGCAGAGAGTCGGGGTGTAAGCATGCCAACTCCCTCACCCCTCAGGTAGGACAAATGTGAGCTACTTCCTCCCTGACCCTCAGCTAGTCCCCATGGCTTTCTGCTCCAATTGTCCCCAGCAGTGTCCACATCTGAGCAAGTTTCACTGGCTGCTTTCCTCTCTCTGTCTCACTTGGGCTCTGTCAGCCATGCACCCTGGATCCCCTCCCAAGAAAAATGCATGCACTTAAATTCTCCACTCAGGGTCCGCCTCTGAGGGAACTCAAACTAAGACAGAGGAATATTTTCAAAAAGCCCCAAAGGTGATCCCAAGATCCTTCCCTCTGTCCCCCTGAATTAAGAGCCCCTTCAGCAAACCATCAGAAACTCTTGGAAAGTCAGCTTGCCTGGGATTAACTCCCAGCAATGCCACTAGCCAGCTGTGGTACCTTGATAAGCTACTTAAGTCATCTGGGCCCCAGTTTTCTCACTTGTCAAGGAGAGAGTCTCCTTTCCCAAGTGTTGTGAGGATTCCACGAGAGACATATGGACTCACCCTGTATGGACACAGACACTGAGAAAACACTCAATTTATGATGTTTTAAATGTCAGGAAGTATTATCTTAATATACATGTCACAAAAATCCTTGTCAGACTCTGTTCTGATTTACTTGCTATGTAGGTCACATAGCAAGGAAATGCCTAAAACGTACAATTTAATGGCCACTTAATAAGTTCTTCTTCCCTTGGACTGGAATGATGTTCTGGAATTATAAATGAGAAGGACCCTTGTTCCCTACCAGCTGGAGGACAGACATATGAACAAATAATTGTACAGCGTGAAAAGGGCTCTAAGAGGCGTCTGTGGTAGGCACTTGTGGGTTCTGGCTGCTGGGTACCCAGTTGGCCTCAGGTTCCAGAACCATGATTTTTCCCTCCAGAAGCTGCCCCTCCCCATTCTAGTTCCTGGACTTCAGGGGTGTCATGTGACTCAGGCTAGGCCAATCAGAGTTGTCGATCCCCTGGTCACAGTGACTGGTTCAAGGACCAGCACATGACCCAAGCCAGACCAATGAGACTCAATTCTGGGACTTTTGCAAGGCTGCTGGGAGATGGGAGCCTTGGGCTGAACTTCAAACCCTGGGCTGAACTTCCCACACAAAGGAACTCAGAGAGCTTCCCTGGTGGTGAAATGGTTGAGAGTCCGCCTGCTGATGCAGGGAACACGGGTTCATGCCCTGGTCCGGGAAGATCCCACATGCTGTGGAGCGGCTGGGCCTGTGAGCTATGGCTGCTGAGCCTGCGCGTCCGGATACTGTGCTCCGCAACGGGAGAGGCCACAACAGTGAGAGGCCCGCATACCACAAAAAAAAAAAAAAGGAACTCAGAGCCAGTCGATGCTAGAAGCAGAGTCTCAGCGGCTCAGTTTAACCCTTTGTCTCAGCTGTGTTCAAAGCAGTTCTACCACACGGGCATTTCCATTAAATAAACCAATGATGTAAAAGGAAAGAAATCTTTTATCTTAAGCCATCTACTACCAAGAGTCATGCTAAGGAGTGTGCAAGACACAAAGGAGGCACAGGGCAAGAGGTCAGCCACTGCATGAAGGGTCTGGAAAGCTTCTGAAGAAGGGGGCCTCTGATCTAGGTTCTGAGGGATGAATAGAAGTTTGTTCTTCGATGATCAAGGCAGGGAAGGGCATTTGAGGCAGAGGAAGTAACATGGCAAAGGCATGGAGGTGGGACTTGGGAGTCCTTCAGTATGGCTGGAGTATGGGACATAAGAAGATGAGGCAGGGATGTTAGAAGGGGCCAGATCATGGACAGTCAAATGCCAGGCTACCAGGCTGGTCTTTTCTCCTGTGGGAGTCCAGGGGAGCAGAGGGTAAATGCCTGTGTGTGGTAAGCATAAGGGAGGGTGGATCAGGCCTCACCAGAGCTGTAGAGACTTACTGAACATCTCTTGTAGAAAGTACCCTCCTCACAAGCAGATATCTTAAGGGTTTAATATGCTAAGATTTCAGTTCGGGTCACACCCAGTGAACATGGGTCAAGGCTAAAGTCTGAGGGACCCTGGACAAGGTAACTATCTCCCACCTCAGTAGCCAAGGTTAATGAAATAGGTGTTCGGCATTCATGTGGCAGAGGGGGAGATGTTGTATGGGAAGGGGAGAGGAAGATGTGGGTGGCAGGTTCAATCTCTGCTCCCCACCCTGAGCAATTCCACTCTGGCCCCAAACTTGCATCCCCCTGCCTCAGTAAAACAGAGCCCTGCAATTATGGGGCCACCCTTCTTAAAAGGCACGAGGGCCCAACCACCTTGGAGCCTCCCACTAGGGCAGCCTCTTCAAGAATCTCACCCCCACCTCAGAGGCTATGCAAACCCACCCAATTTCCCAGTGACATTTTAGCAGCACTTACACGTTGGTGCCTTGGGCACCTCCTATTGTCTGGCTCTTTAATCCAGTCTGGGGGTCAACAGAAGACCCTTGAGAACCCGGACTCATGGACTGGGGCAAAAATGCTGAGTGGGTTGCCTAAGGCCACACAGCCTGCAGTTGACCTCAACTCTGCATGGTTCAGTGCATGGTCTGGAACGGCAGTGGCATCGCCCGCAAGCTTATTAGTAAGGCAGAATCCAAGTCCCCACCCCAGGCCTACTAAGTCAGAATCTGCATTTTAACAAATCCCTGGGTGAAAAGCACTGGGCTATATGCTGAACGAAACTAGCCAAGGAAAATGACAGAAGAAAAATAACACCCAAAACTAACTTTTTCAATTTGGGGTTGAAATGAGGGAATTATAAAGGGTTATCTTTTTTCTCTTCTGAACATCCCAAAATGTGGTTATATTACTTTCATAACGAAAAAAAAACCACTTAAAATTTAAGATAATCTAAAACACAAAATTACACAAGGTTATAAACTGTAAATTAAGAAATGGTTATTTGTATTTAAAAATAGGACTCAGGGACTTCCCTGGTGGTCCAGTGGTTAAGACGCTGTGCTTTCACTGCAGGAGGCACCGGTTCGATCCTTGATCAGGGAACTAAGATCCCACATGCCTCGAAGTGAGGCCAAAAAAAAAAATAAAAAAATAGGACTCATTTTCAGTCTGTTATTAGTTTTTTTGTTTTAATTGTCCCCTCCCTTAAAAATTTTTTTTTTCTGCCTCCAAAGCCAGAAGCAGAAGTGCTTTTGAAGGCAGGCATGGACCTTGTCCTCTGGGAATGTCTGTGTAGGGAAGGGTATCTTTTTGTCTGGAAAGGGAACTCATTATAATATAGGTCTTAGCAAAAAGCATTTCCATGTTTGTTGAAATGAAAGACAACAAATGATTTAAGTATAAGTGTGATTTGGGACTTAACCTTTTCCCCATGATGACCTCCCCTCATTTGTCCTTTTTCTGCCTGCACAGCATGAAGGCTTCTCCCCTTTCCTGAATTCTCAAGGGTTTCAAGCCAAAGTTGCTGACTTCAGACTTGGCCTCTCTGTCTAGTTCACTCTTACCCATTCTTCAGCAATCAGAGTGAATGTCACTCCTCAGGGAAGTCTTCCAAGACCCATTAGTCCTGTATTAGGTCAAACTCTCAATTGCAAGTGGTGGAAAAACAAACTAACTTAAGCCAAAAAGGGTGATTTTTGGTTCAGATAAAGCCTGGGGGGTAATGGCTTCAGGTATAGCTGGATCTAGAGTCTCAAATGACATCACCAGAAAGCTGCCCAATGTCAAATCTCTCAGGCTTCCTCTAGAGAACTCCAGGTTTAGGCAGGCTGTGCCTGGGGCACCCATGGAAAAGCCAGATTTTTGATCCTCCAATTTAGAAACCCCAGCAGAAAGAGAACTGTCTTTTCCCAACTGTCCCTACAAAAGTCCCAGAGTTGAACATCATTGGCCAGATTTAGGTCACAGGTATATCTCTGACCAACCATTGAAGTGGTCAGGGAATGGAATGCTCTGATTGGCCAGGGTCATGTGCCTACCCTAAACTCACCATCACCACCTGAATCATATGGACTGGTAGAAGGTAAAAGTGGGTCCCCAAAGAAAAATTGAGAAAATGAGGGCATGAGGCTGGGTGGGCATTAACTCCAGTAGTTTACAACAGACCACCTGTTACAAGTTTTCATGGCACCCTGCAATTGCCTTTGTAACGTTTGCTGGGTTTTAAAACCTATATATTAATTTGAGGGGTTACTTGGTTCATGTCTGTCTCCCTAACTAGACTGAAACTGTAAGGGCAAGGATTATGTGTGCTCAGAGATAATAGTATTCACAATGCCCCACACATAGTAGGTGTTCATCAAATATTTATTGAATGGGTGGATTCTTTCCAGCTGCTTTAACAACAGCTATGTTTACTCACATTTGCCAGAGGCAATTCTGGAATGCATGGTAAACACAGCCAGAACCTCTGTTCTACCTGTGCCCTAGGACAATCTGCGACACAGAAATGCTGCCCTGCAGAACTGGGGACATCTGCCGTGCAGCCAATGGCAGCTAGAGACTGTTGTCAGATAGTACAGACCCTGGGGTGGGTTGGCAGCAGACAGAGTGGGGAGACTGGGGGAAGATTTTGAATTCTGTTGCACTGTAAAACCTGTCATCTCAAAGTAGACTATCTCAAGCCTTACAGGCTTCCTGTATGGTAATATGATTACATCCATTTATTTTGAGCGAGAGACTGAGGTTCAGAATAGCCCACAAGGTCTGCGGGCTCATACCCAACAGAGGCTGTACTTGAACCAATACTTGTCAGTACTTGGTGTCTTCCTGACATCACTTCCGCCATTAGCTTTTTGCGTCACCTTCAGCAAGTCTCTTTACCTCTGGGAGCCTCATTGTGCTCACCTGTAAAATGGGTGTGGTTATCCTCACCTGAAAGGGGTGTCGTGAGATGAGATGGACTCTTATACAATATGCAGAAGTCCTGGGCACATAGTGGGCATTGCGTTCCCCTCCCTTTAGACATTTCTCCAGCTAAGTTGTGTATCCCAAGTGCCTCCCTAGCTGGACCTGAAATAGAGATGTGAGCTAATGGGGGGAAGCCACCAGGGGGGGTCTTCTCTGGGTTCAACTAGACAATGAAATTCATATCTGACCATAGGTCGCTCAAGACACAGTCCAAGAAACAGCCTGCCTGAGGGCAGCACCAGGCCTTTCCCATCCCTGCGACTTCCCACAGCAGCTCAGCAGCTCAGGAGTGTCTGGTCCTCAGGTGACCACTTAGGTCCAGGAGATGAAGTCCACACTAGGCAAGAAGTGTGGATCTCAAAGACTCATGCCTCAGGAGTCAATGTCTTTTTTAACAAAAACTCCATATGCAAAGTTTCCAGGGAGCCTGCAAGGGACACGCCCAGTTATAAGACTCTTTGTACACGGGGAAGCTTAACGTTTTGGTGTCCCTATCGGGCATTTATAATTCATTCATGGTCCTTCCAGTCCAGATGCAATTTACCAATCAAGAGTCATATTTAACATAAGCAATGTTGCCTGGCAACACAGCTGACATGCCACCTTTCTCCAGTTTCTAGGGTTAACAGAGATAGTAAGTGAACCCAAGGTCGGATTTGTTCTTAAGAGAAGGAGAAAGGGTTTGGTTAACCCTTCATGCACAGGTATTTACTGATGTTCCTCCCCACACATATGAACACACACACACACACACAGAGCCGCCCTTTCCCCAGTCCTTTGCTCTCTCCCATCTGACATTGTTTCAGAAAAAGAATGATAAACAGAAACACAGCAGGGGCGGGAGGGCAGGGCGGGTGGTGGTGGGGGGAGTGGGGAGAAGCTTTGAGTTTTAAAAGCCTAGACTTTTCGGATTCAAATGCCAAGAATTTCAAAAGCAAACACTTTCTAGTTTGAAAGTTAAGACTTTTGAGTTTCAAATGCTTGGAACTTTGAAATCCAACGCCAAGACTTACAAGTTTCAAACGCCGTTTTGATTTTCCTGAGTTTGGCCTTTTGGGTGAGTCAGTGCACAGGCTGGTTGGTGTTCTAATCGATAGATTTGGGAAGAACAGATGAAAAGCCAGGTGACCTGGGCCTCAGAATTTTGAACGGTTTTCTAGATTGAGAAAAGGAGCAGAAGACGAGGGATGAGGGGCTGCAGACAAGGGGCCCAGGGCTGAAGGGGTCTGCCTGTCTTCTTGGGCAACCAGTAAGGACCACTGCTGAGAGAGCAGCAGGAAGGACCTGTCTGGTTCCATCTGACTTACCCCGTGTGCACAGCCCCTGCTCATCACTCCATCGGAGATGGTGAAGGTGCCTGGAGCTTGGCAAGGTGCTTGTGGCCTGGAGGGAAACCCGTGACCTAGCCCTTTGATGGTTCTGAGCAGAGCCCACCTGTGGTCTCCCGGCCAGGTGAAGCAGCAGGGGAAACCCAGCCCCACCCTCCTGGAAGCCCACATCCCACGAAGATGAGAGCAATGAGCCCTGCTGCTATTGTGTGTGTGAGGGAGGGGATGGGACTCTTGACCCCAGTTCCCCTGTGTGACCTGGGGCAAGGTCATTGATTCATTCAACAAATTGTCTTTCCTCTCTGAACACAGGTTTGGGGGCCAGACTGCCTGGGATTCCCAGTTTTGCTACTTCCTTGAGCAAGTTGTTTCATCTCTTTGTGCTTCAGTTTCCTCACCTATAAAATGGAGACAAAAAATACTACCCAAGTTTTTTTTTGTTTTTTGTTTTTTGTTGGCGGTATGCGGGCCTCTCACTGTTGCGGCCTCTCCCGCTGCGAAGCACAGGCTCCGGCTGCGCAGGCTCAGCGGCCATGGCTCACGGGCCCACCCACTCCGCGGCATGTGGGATCTTCCCGGACCAGGGCACGAACCCGTGTCCCCTACATCGGCAGGCGGTCTCTCAACCACTGCTCCACCAGGGAAGCCCACTACCCAAGTTTTGAAGGGTCATTTTGAAGTCTAAAAGGATTCGTATATCTAAAGAAATCACAAAAACACCATGCAGCTGGTAAGCCCTCCACAAACGTTTAGTACTATTATTACTACGTGTCAGACCTTTTTCTATGAACCAGGGGTACAGTGGTGACCAATCAAAGCGTTGGCCTCACGGAGCTTAGTGAGGGAGACAGGTAGTAACAGACACAAAACTAATGTCTGTGTTTGGAAGAAAGATAAAGCAGGAAAAAGCCAAGGTGGGCCCTTTACTCTGAGTGCTGGCCCCTCTGGCGTGGGCAGCAGCACCCATGCACCTGGACTTACTAGCACCCAGGCAGTGCTCACTGAAAGGGGCCCCGCCCTCCTCGCTGCTGCCCAGGCGACCAGCCGGAGGGCTGGAGAGCCCTGGCCCTCAGGAGCACCAGGAGAGATGACAGAATCATAGATACAAAGGAAATTCCCGGAAGCTCTATTCCTGCCAACCAGATGTTCCCACGCCTTTCTCAAACAGATTAGTGTCCTAGCAACTGTTTCTCTCTGGGAATCGAATGGACAAAAGACATTTGTTTAAGTTCAACCTCTGGGAAAGACTGACAGGGGGCGGTGGGTGGGCGGTGGAGGGGAATGCACTGGGGAGGGGAGAATTCAGTTCAGGATACCCCCTTCCTTTCCATCCCAGGTCACTGTCCTGCTTCGAGAGCCCTCAGTGACTCGCTGTTGTCCTTCAGAGCGGAGAACGGGACTTCTGATCCTCTCCACAGACCTGCTTCCTTGTTAGCCTCCAAAACCCCTCTTCCTTGTCTTTATTTAGGGGACGCCATCCACCCAGGAAACTGGGGTCCTCCAGACTCCCCCCACCCCTCACTCTCACATACAAACCTCATAAAGGTGGTCTGGTTCTATCTCCTCCTGTATCTGCTATCTAGAAAGACAATACCGTAGTCCACCCCCCAACCCAGCCGCGGTTTCACTTTCCTTGGTTTCAGTTACCTGGGGTCAACTGTGGTCTGAAATTTTAAGTGGAAAATTCCAGAAATAAACACTTCAGAAGTTTTAAATCGCTCACTGTTCTGAGTAGTGTGATGAAATCTCGCGCTGTCCTGCTCCCTCCCACCTGGGATGTGAATCATCCCTTTGTCCAGCACATCCACACTAGATTCGCTTCCGGAGTTAGTCACTTAGCAGCCGTCTTGGTTTCAGATCGGCTGTCCTGGTATCACAGTGTTTGTGTTCAAGTAGCCCTTCTTTTACTTAACAATGGTCCCAAAGTGCAAGAGTAGTGATGTCAGCATCTCAGATATTTTCTCTGACTGTGCCTAATTTCTAAGTTAAATTTTATCATAAAAGAAGCATAGCCTATATAGATTTTGGTACTGCTCCTGGTTTTAGGCTTCCACTGGGGGTCTTGGAATGTATCCCGCAAGGATCAGAGTGGGGCTCCTGTACTGCTGCGTAACAAACAACTCCAGACCTCAGGGAATCCAGTGATAGCATCTGTTCATGTGCCCAGGATCAGCTGGGGGTGGGCTGGGCAGTTCTCTAATCTTGGATGGACTCTCATGTGTCTGGGGGTTGCTGGCTGGCCACGGATCTAGGCTGGCCTTGGCCTGGGGCAACTGCACACGTCTCCCATCCTCCGCCAGGCCAGCCCAGTGCATAGTGATGGCAGAGGCTCAGGGTGAACATCCCCCAAGTACATGGGCCTATTTTAGGCTCTGCTGCGGTCACATCTGCTGACATCCCATTGATTGGAGCAACTCACGTGCCAAGTCCACCACGAAGGAACAGGTGCTGCAAAGTTAAAGTGCAAAAGGGTAAGGCCTCACGAGGTAAAGAGTTAGGACCAAGTGGTGTAGCTTCCACCACCTTTTCTGCATCCCCCTGCTTTGCCCCAGACCACCAATTAGCTCAATTTTTTCCCCAGCCTCTGATGACCACCCCTCTTTCATCCCCTCTTGAAGTCCATTCCTTTGCAGAATGGACCTTTGCACACCATCCCAAAGGAACTTCCAAAAGAATCCCTAAGGAACTTCTGGCAACGTGAATCTGAACATGTCTTTCCCTATCAGAAACCCTACATGGCTTCCTGTTGCCCTGAGAGTGAAATCCAAACTCCTTACGGGACCACAGAGCCCTTGGGATAAGGCTTTGCCATTTTTCTCAACCTCATTTCTGACCATGGCCTCCTTTCCTCTAAATCTTGCAGCAGCCAGAGTCCTCATTTAGTGCCTCCAACTGGCTCAGCTTGTTCCTCTCTTCTGGGCCTAGAACATGCTCCCCTTACCCTCTCATGACTCCCTTCTCCTTGCCATTTAAATCTCAGCTGAAGGGCCACCTCCTCAGAGGAGCCTTCCCTGATCTTCCTCTCAAAGTAGATTCTACTTTGCCTCTGTCACAGCCTGTTTGTTTTCTTCTAACCACTCATTATATCTCATTATACCTCATAACTTTCCCCCATTTCCCCCCTTCCCTCTAGAATTTAAGCTGCACGAGGGCAGGGACTTTTTACACCTCATTCACCCTTTATGACCTGCACCAACACCATAGATGGTGGCTATGGACTGAACTGTGTCTCTCCAAAATTTATACGTTGAAGCCCTTACCCCCAATGTGATGGTATTTGGAGTGGGGCCTTTGGGGGTGATTAGGTTTAGATGAAGTCATGAGGGTAGGGCCCTCAAGATGGGATTAGTGCCCTGATAGCAAGAGGAAGAGACACCAGAGTTCTCTCTTTCCATGGGAGCATGAGGAAAGGTCACATGAGGATGCAGTGAGAAGGTGGCCGTCTGCAACCCAGGGAGAGAGCCTCACCAGACACTGACCCTGGTGGCACCTTGACCTTGAACCTCCAGTCTCCAGAACTGTGAGAAAATAGATTTTGGTTAAATCCTACCAAGTCTGTGGCATTTTGTTATGGCAGCCCTGGCTGACAAAGACAGTGGTCACAGTGGATGTAGAACCAAAGCACACATTTCTCATTCTAGCACCCAAGGCACTAAATACCATGTTCCTACAAAGGCACTAGGGATGGGGGGAAAGTGGGAGGAGGACCACTGGGGTCTGGCATTAGACCTGTCTACTGGGGTGGGGACCAAGGACAGGATGGCAGCCCTGGAGTCTGTATAGACACATTCCCTAACTCAGCGTCCAGCTTAGCCACAGTGAACAGTGAACAGAAAACAATTTCTGAGCCCAAATCCAGCCCCGGGGACAGCCACTTCACAAATTTCTACTGAGCACCTTACTCTGTGTCAGGGATGCAGCAAGCCCTTGGAGACCTGGGAGGACTGGGAAGGACATTCTTCTGTCATTCACCAAACACTTAGCCCCTCTCCTACATGAGCACAAGGCCAGGTGCTGGGACTACTCCTGGGGTATTTTGGCCAGTCTTGTGACCCATTTGCCTACATGTTTGTGTCCCTCACTTGTCCCCCAGCACCTTGGGGATTCTGGCACCTGCGGGCCTGGCACACAGTATGGAGCTGGAGAAAGGGGCACTGGTCGAAAGCAGATGGACCCAGAACTTGCCCTCAGAAGGCCACACACAGTCCAGGCAGGAACAGACACTCACATACAGGATGGCAGGGCTGCCATCCGGGGACAAGACAAGCCCAGATGTGGGGAGAGCACTTGGTTCACAGTAGGTACCAAATCAGTATTTTTAATTCCCCGCTCTTGGAAAACTCTTATTTTTTGTGACCCTGGTCAAAAACCTCTCCTGCAGGAAACTTTTCTTTCTCTCCACTCATAGTAGATGCTGCAAGCGCTCCACCCAGATCCCTGTCACCAGACGGTGCACCCACCTCCCAGCTGCTGTGTGTGCTGGCTGCTAACAGCTCTGGCTGAACCTTCTCCTGAGAATGGCTTTCAGCCAACAGGATCCTCCTGGGGGTGTGCGGGGTGGCGTCTGGGATGTTACACTCTTCCCGTGGGATGGGGGAAAGTATTGTTCCCTCAAGTATTGTTCGTGCTCCAGAGCAACCTGTGGGGTCAGGCTGAGGCCAGACTTCTCCTGAAACCACCTCCCTGCTTGGTTTCTTCCCTGCCTCATCCGGCTTCCCTCCCTCCCTTACCAGGTACTCCTGAGCTTTCCCTAAATAAATGCTTGCACCAAGCGTCCCTAAGGCTTGGTCTAATCTAAGACAGTGTGTGTGTGTGTGTGTGTGTGTGTGTCTGTGTGTGTGTGTATTGATACTATATATCTATATCTGTATCTTTTTTTTCTTTTGCTTAACGTTAGGTTTATTTTATTTTTTTATTACTTTTTAACATCTTTATTGGAGTATAATTGCTTTACAATGGTGTGTTAGTTTCTGCTTTATAACAAAGTGAATCAGCTATACATATACATATGTCCCCATATCTCTTCTCTCTTGCATATCCCTCCCTCCCACCCTCCCTATCCCACCCCTCTAGGTGTTCACAAAGCACCGAGCTGATCTCCCTGTGCTGTGCGGCTGCTTCCCACTAGCTATCTGTTTTACATTTGGTAGTGAATATATGTCCATGCCACTCTCTCACTTTGTCACAGCTTACCCTTCCCCCTCCCCATATCCTCAAGTCCATTCTCTACGTCTGCGTCTTTATTCCTGTCCTGCCCCTAGATTCTTCAGAACCATTTTTTTTTTAGATTCCACATACATGTGTTAGCATATGGTATTTGTTTTTCTCTTTCTGACTTACTTCACCCTGTATGGCAGACTCTAGGTCCATCCACCTCGCTACAAATAACTCGATTTTGTTTCTTTTTATGGCTGAGTAATATTCCATTGTATATATGTGCAACAAAAAGAATATATCTATATCTATATTATGTGATGTAAGCCTCTTCCAGGCCTCTCAAACTTCCCTGATTCCTGTTTCCCTTTTCACCAGCTTAACTTATATAACCATGTGGAAATAGTGGGGTCACAACACAGAAGAAACTTGATCTCTGAATCACTGCATGGAGAAGGTGGTTTGGGACTTCACATGAGTAAGAAATAAGCTTATATCATATTTGAGCCACTATGCATTTGGGGGTCTGTTGGATACAGCAGGTAATGTTCCTGTAATTAACACATTTGGGTCGAGTCATTTGTAAGCCTGGTTGATGCTGCGGACCAGTGTGAGCCTCGTAGTAGTCAAGCTGGGGCTCCAGCTCTGCCACACTTTGCTTCCCTGGGATTCAGTTCCCTCAGCTGCAAAGGAAAACCACAAACCCTCCTCTGAGGGTGATCAGGAGCATTAAATGAGATCACTCCTAGCCATGGTGCTTAGCCTGGCGCAAACTTGCCAGAGGCTTGATAAATGTTAGTTCCTTTCCCCAGAAGGTTCACAACGCCATCACCTTGAGTTTGGGGGCATGATTTCACACTGTGTGTTCTGGCCTAGGCTGGCCTCTCCTTGAGTGTGCTGGGTAGAGGGGCCTATGGCTAACGTGACGTGATGGTTAACTTCATGTGTCAGCTTGGCTGGCCTTAGGGCACCCAGATATTTGGTCAAACATTATCCTGGGTGTGTCTGTGCGGGTGTCTCTGGATGAGATTAACATCTGAATCAGTAGACTGAGTAAAGCAGCTTGCCTTTCCCAGTGTGGGTGGCCCTCACCCAATCCACTGGAGGCCTGAATAGAATAAAAGGCTAAGTAAGAAAGAATCCTTTCTCTCTGCCAGTCTTTGAGCTGGGACACTGGTCTTCTCCAGCCTTAGGACTCGAACTGGAACTTACAACATTAGCTTTCCTTGGTCTAGACTTCTCAGTCTCCAAAATCACGTCAGCCAATTTCTTAAAATAAATCTATCTATCTATATCTATCTATGTCAATATATCTGTATATCGATATATCAACATCTATCTGTCTGTATGTATACACACACACACACACACACACACACCCTATTGGTTCACGGGAGAACCCTGACTCGTTCACATGGGGTTTTCAGCCAGCCTTCATTGCTGGAGCACGGCCACATCACACAATGTCACCCATATGTGCCTCTTCCTCTTCAGCCATCTCCAGGATCCCTGCCCCAGGGCAGGGCCCCTCACCCTCACTTGGACCATCACACACCCCTCATTGGTCTCCCTGCCTCTGATTTTGCCTCTCCAATCCATCCTCCCCAAGGGCCACAAGAATGAGGTCTCAAAAACCCACATCAGTCCATGTTATACTCGTACTAGAAAGCTTAATAGTTGAGCTTACAAGCCTCAATTTGCTCATTTGTAAAATGGAAAGGTTGACTAGATGAACTCGATGCCTCCTTCCAGCTATTTGTTTTCATGGTTTGGAAATGTGGTCCTTACTCCCTGGGCTGGACTGAAGGTTACTCTTCATCTGGCCCAACGGGTCTTCATTACTTTCTCTCCTATGAGTCACATGTGTAAACATTCTGCCCCATCCACACTGTTCTGCTCCTCTGACACCCAGGGCTCCTTACTGCCACTGGCCATTTGCCCACATTGCCCACGTCCTCCTACCAAGCCTGCTCTACCTCTTGTGAAAAACCTTTCCCATCCTTAAAGGCCCAGTTCAAATGCCACCATCTTCATGAAGCCTCCCTTGAATTTCAACAGGAGATGACAAGATTGCTCCCTTTCCTTAAAATCCCAACTAAATTGCATGGTGGAAGGGACTGTGATTTAATTGTCTGTGTGTCTTGCACTGAGCACAGTCCTGCACTTAGTAAGTACTTTTACAGCATCTGTTGCATCGATTCTATTTTACATCTACAATGTCAACATTTGTTTTCCACCTGTACCACCCACTTTATGTTTTGTTTCCTCTCTCCTTGTCTTGGACTAATCAAGAATTTTTTATTATTTCATTTCCCCCCTCCGTTAGATTATTAGTTATATATTCTTTGCTGATTAATTTAGTGGTCACCCTTAATATTATGACATGCATCTTTAGAAGAGTCCAATGTAAATTAGTACTTTTATCACATTAGGGACCATGCTAGGACCTCACAGTATTTTACCCGGCCCGTTGTTTTCATGCATTTTAATGCTACATGTATTTTATTGTGTTTTGTTTTGTTTTGTTTTTTGCAGTACGCGGGCCTCTCACTGTTGTGGCCTCTCCCGTTGCGGAGCACAGGCTCTGGACGCGCAGGCTCAGCGGCCATGTCTCCCGGGCCCAGCCGCTCCGCGGCATGTGGGATCTTCCCGGACCGGGGCACGAACCCACGTCCCCTGCATCGGCAGGCGGACTCTCAACCACTGCGCCACCAGGGAAGCCCCTGCTACACGTATTTTAAACCCCAGAAAACATTATAGCTTTTTTGTGCAGTCAAGTTCCATGCCAATTTACTCCAAATTTACCCTTCATTTCTTTCTGCATGTTCATATTTCCATCTGGGATTATTTACCTTCTGCTTGGAGAACTCCCTATAGAATTTCTCTTAGTGTGGTCTGTGGGTAACATCTCTCTCAGTTGTATGTGTCTTTATTTTGCCTCCTTTTGGAAGGATATTTTCTCTGTGTACAGAATTTTAGGTTGGTAGTTGATTTTTGTCAGTACTTTAAAGATGCCATCCATTGCCTTCCACCTTCCAATGTTTCTGTTAAGAAGTTAACTGTCGGGCTTCCCAGGTGGCGCAGTGGTTGAGAGTCCGCCTGCCGATGCAGGAGACACGGGTTCGTGCCCCGGTCCAGGAAGATCCCATATGCCGCAGAGTGGCTGGGCCCATGAGCCATGGCTGCTGAGCCTGCACGTCCGGAGCCTGTGCGCAACGGGAGAGGCCACAACAGTGAGAGGCCCACGTACCGCAAAAAAAAAAAAAAAAAAAA
>NW_020174421.1:127770-135431 GCF_003031525.2 Neophocaena asiaeorientalis asiaeorientalis | reverse complement strand
CCCCAAAAAAAAAAAAAAAAAAAAAAAAGAAGTTAACTGTCAGTCCGACGGCTGTTGCTTTGAAGGTAATGCGTCTTTTTTCCTCAGACTGCTTTTATGTCTTTTCTGCTTGTTTGTTTTTTGCCTTTGGATTTTTGCAATTTTACTCGTACGGGCTTAGGTGTTGTTTGCCTTACATTTATCCTGCTTTGGGTTTGTAGCATTTACTGGAACTATGGCTTGATGTCTTTTTATCAGTTTTGGAAAATTCTTGATCATTATCAGGACTTTTGCTTCTGTCCCATTATACTTCTCTTCCTCTCCTGGGACTCCAGTTCATGTACGTTAAACCTTTTCACCGTGTGCCGTACATCTCTTTGCTGTATTTTCCATCATTTTTGTTTTTTATATTGGAAATATTTTTCTACATATTTCTACTGACCTATCTTCCAATTCACAAATCCTCTCTTCAGAGGCACACAGTCATCTGTAAATCCACCCATTGAGTTCTTGATTTCAGTGATTGTGTTTTTCAGTTATTGAATTTCCAGTTGGTTATTTCTTATAGATTCCAATTCTCTGGTGAAATTTAGCATTTGTTACATATTCTTGAACATATCAATCACAGTTGTTTTAACGTCCACACCTGATGAGACTAAAATCTGGGTCACCTTTGGGTCTATTTCTATTGGCTATTTTTTTTTTATTTTGGTTCCGCTTATCAGTGTGTCTGGTTTAAAACAATTTTTTAAAATTGAATGCCAGACACCGTGCATGAGAAATCGAAGATGGTCTTCATGCTGTTAGCTTCCTCCAGAGAAGACTTGTCCTTTCCTGTGACATAGCTAGAGTTAGGGTATATTGCCTTAATCTCATCAGGGGCTCAGCTGATACAAGTCTGGGTCACTATATTTGTAAGTCTTGGCCTACCTGTGGTTCCCCCTTACTCCTGGGCTATAATCCCCTCCTCCCCTGCCATGGTCCCAACGAAAACCCTGGATGGTTCCTAGAGCTTCTCCTCTCTGATGGGCTCCAAACTGCAACTTTGTCTCCTAAGTGCTGTGAGACTGGAGAACGCTTCAATTCTGCTTTTCAGTAGCAAATGCCTGTGGGAAAAACTGGTAGCGAGGGTTGGGCTTACTTCTCTGTGCCTCCTTTCTCTCTAGGATCTTCAAGTCTTGGTGGCTTTGGTAGCCCTGAACTTCGAACTTTGTCTAGTCAGCCCCAGGAAACTAGTTAGAACTCATCTGGCTTCTCCACCTTCCCCCACTGTGCAGATGACCCAGGGAGAATGTTGGGCTCATCTCAGTGAGCTGCCCTCTGTCTAGGATCTTGACCCCTCGAGTCCTGGATGCCTGTGCAGCCCTCTGATACAAGCTACATATGGAATGGAGCGATTAATATCTTCCCTTCTCATGGTTTTTGAAGAAGGGACAATGACTGGTTTAAACAAACAAACAGACAAACAAACAGAGCTTCCCTGATGGTGCAGTGCTTAAGAATCTGCCTGCCAATGGAGGGGACACGGGTTCGATCCCTGGCCTGAGATGATCCCACATGCCAGGGAGCAACTAAGCCCACGTGCCACAACTACTGAACCCACATGCCACAGCTACTGAATCCCACATGCCTAGAGCCCGTGCTCTGCAACAAGAGAAGCCACAACAATGAGAAGCCCGCGCACCACAACGAAGAGTAGCCCCCACTCACTGCAACTAGAGAAAGCCCACACACAGCAACAAAGACCCAACACAGCCAAAAAATAAATAAGTAAATACATAAATTTATAAAACAAACAAACAAAAAACCTAACTGTGCAAATGTGACAGGGCAAACAGAGATGGTTTGGGGCAGTTCTGGCCACATCTCAAGTATGGAATCTGCTTATTTAAAGACATTTCTCTGGAGATGTTTAGTCCAAGCCCATAGACACTGACCTGGATTGAGGGTAAGGCAAGGAAGGCAGTTTCCTGGTCCCCCAATCTTAGGGTGTAAAACATCCCTGCAAATGTATCAAGATGGAGAAAATTATATATCCCAGGGCTCTGGAGTAGGGTCCTCTGTGGATTCAATGAAATCATCCTTTGATGAACCCCCGTAGCCAGAGGAAGGGTGAAAGCATGCCCACCGACTTGTCTTCGGACAGGGATCAGGCTTTGGCTTTCCTGGGTAAGATGTGCCGGTTTGTGGTTGGAGCTGAGCTCCTGGTGCTGCGCGTGCCTCCTCACCCTTCCCCGCGCTGTGCTGGGCCTCTTCCCTGAGCATCTGAGGCTGGGCTGTTTCTGCTTTTTTTGAATTTTAGAATTTTATTTATTTTTTTATACAGCAGGTTCTTATTAGTTATCCATTTTATACATATTAGTGTATATATGTCAATCCCAATCCCCCAGTTCATCCCACCACCACCTCCTGCCACTTCCCCCCTTGCTGTCCATACATTTGTTCTCTTCATCTGTGTCTCAGTTTCTGCCCTGCAAACCGGTTCATCCGTACCATTTTTCTACGTTCCACATATATGCGTTAATATACGATATTTGTTTTTCTCTTTCTGACTTACTTCACTCTGTATGACAGTCTCTAGATCCTGTGGTACCTATATACAATGGAATATTACTCAGCCATAAAAAGGAATGAAACTGGGTCATTTGTAGAGAAGTGGATGGATCTGTACCGGTATTTAAAGAATAGTTTTTGCCATGTGACTCAAAGGCTGGACTGCCTGGGGCTCCCACGGGTTTTTCCAGCCCAGACACTTGAAGTTGCTGTTTCTCCAGCGGAGCCGGGGTACGTTTCCCCCATGACCCCTCGGTGGGTAGAGTGAGAGGTAAGAGGTCGGCAGAAGCAGTCAAAGTGCTTTCTTCTGCCCTGGAATATCATGGCCCTCAGTCCTGGCTGGACCAGGCAGACAGCCTCAGACTGGAGGAAAGTACAACAGATGACCCCTGGGCCGTTCTTGCTCTGCCCCCACCTCACTGAGTGACCTTGGACAAGTCACTACCCATCACTCAACTGCTTTTCTCAATAGCTGCAGAATAGAGGGTTGGGCTGAGTTTCCTTGCAGGACTAGGCCCCTGAGATGACATCCCTCGAATGCCCCAGACTCCAGACCTCCTTTCATCACAGCCGTACTGCAAGGTTGGGGGTTACGAGCTGCACTTCACAGATGAGTAAACTGAGACTCAGAGAGGTACAGTGACCCTGCCTGAGGTCATGCAGCAAATCAGCTGTTCTCTTAGGATGTAAGCTGTAAGAGCAAAGATTTTGTCCAAGTGGCTGATCTAGTGCAGTGCCTTGCACATAGTAGGTGCTCGGCAAGGATCCACTGAGTGGAGCTGGGATTTGAACCTAGGCCTGGGTGACTCAGAAGCTTGTGCTTTTTCCAGTGCCCAATGCTGCGTCTTGGCAGTCCGTCTGGAAATATTTGGATTATTTTCTCGGAAGGGGAAGGACATATAAAAATGTAGAATGCCAATTTTTTGATGGCAGTAATCAGGGAAGGAGTGAAAGAAAAGCTCAGGACGATGGGGAGCCCAGCCCTAGACTCAGGGCTTAGAAAGAGAAGCAAGGCCCAGAGAGGCCTTGGACAGGTGCTCGGAGCCCTGCTGGGGCCCTGCAGTAATTGCAGAGCAATTGTTAGGGCGTGACTCCACGCAGACTCCCCGGAGGGCTGGCTGGCTGGCTCGGGTATGATTACCTTCACACACGGTTCTCTGAATTTTGTGGTCTCAGCCCCTTTTGGTAAAACAATTTGGGAGCATGTACCCCCTAAATATGTACGTAGTATAAATTAAATATATGTACCATGCTCAATCCATGTATTAAATACCAGTAAACTTACTTTCTTTGTATTTTCAACGATAAAGAGAAAGATAAGTAGTAATAGTTCCTTCCTGCAGCTGGGTGGTTTGCTCAGCCCCCCGCTTCACCGGATCAGATTGTGCCTGCCCCTCACCAAAGATTGGCTGGTTCCCAGGAAGTGCAGGCAGAGTCTGGGGTCAAGAATGTTCTAGGACACCAGCCCTGAGCACCTGGACCCAAACCTTCTCTCCTTCTCCCCAGAGAGCCCTGGCCCGTGGCCTGGAGGCCTGGGTGAGGCCTGGGTGCCATCCCTTGGTGAGTGACCTTGGCTGAGTTCTGCCCCGACTTGTTCTCTGCGGCAGGGCTTACAGTCTTCATTCTGCTGGTCCTGCTTCCCTGACAGGCGCCCCTGCAGCAACTGTCGTGGGCTCGGGATACCTCTCCCATTTCCGTGGTCTTAACGGAACTAGTAACAGTAGTTAACACTTACACAGGCCCCATATGAGCCAGGCACTAAATGCGTTACACAAATTAACTCATCAACCCTCACAACAGCCTCATCAGGGAGGTGTGATTACTATCGCCATGCCCATTTTACTGACAAGAAAACTGAGGTAAGGTTCAGAAACTCACCAGAGGCCATGCAGTTTGGAGGTGGATCTGAAACCAGGCACCTGTTTCCAGAGCCTCCTGGGTCCTAAACCACTCTTCCACACCACCTCCCGTTACTGCTTCTCCCGCCCTCATCATGCATTCATTTCTCCCACACTATTGCTCCTCTTCCCTTTTCTCCTCCTCTGCTTACAACGTCCCATTACTACTACCTTCCTCCTCTCGTTCTGTTACATTGCAAGGTTCTTCATTTGCTGCCATTCTTATTACTACTTCCTTGCATCACTCCCCAAATATTGCCCTGCTGTTTGCACAACTTCGCTTTCTCCTCTCCCTGCCGCCCCAGGTATAATGGCCTCTCCTATTTTAACCCTCCCATTCCTACTACAGTTCCTCCCGTTCAGGCTGCTACTGTTTTTCTTGTCACTATCCTTAATGTTACCTCTCCAAGCATCACTCATCTTCCTATTACCACTACTTCTCTGATCACTCCTCCGGGCAAATGATTTCCTCCGCGAGTCTTCCTCATCCCTCTTACTTTTTCTTTCTTCTCCTTCAGTTAATAGGATTTCTTCTATTACTCTTCCTCCTCTTCTTTCCTCTGACATTTTTTCCCTTCTGCGGGTTTCAGAAATACTTGCAAATGCTTTGACATTCCTCCCACAAGAGGGGGAGTCTGTGCCTGGAATTCGGAAGGCTTGTGACTGCTTCGAGGATTAGCAGGAAGTGATGCTCGTGACTCCTGACGCAGGGTCATGAAAGTGGAGTGGCTTCCTCCTGTCCTGCTGGCACACTTGCTCTGGGACCTCTGAGCCCCATGTGAGAAGTTCAGCTGCCCTGAGGCCGCCATGCTGTGAGGAATCCCAGGCCACAGGGAGTCATTCCAGCTTGGACACCAGCAAGTCAAGAAGCCTCCAGATGATTCCAGCCCCCAGCCTTCCCAGCTGAGGCCCAGATATCATGGAGCTAAGACATTCCATCCGCCCTGGCCAAGTTCCTGACGCGTAGAACTCACAACCATAATGACATGGTTGCTTTATGCCACTTAAGTTTAGAGCGGCCTTCTATGCAGCAGTAGGTAACTGGAACACTGTCCCCTCACTCACATGGCCCATCGTCCTCGTATCACTCCTCTTCCTCTCCCGCCACTGGAGGGGTACCAGGCCTCTGTCCTGCCCTCCTAACTGACCTTTCCTGTCAGAGCCTCCTGACCTGGGCGCTGGCACCTTTTCCTGTCCCATCAGTGATCCCAGCCCCGTCGTCCTCTGAGCAGCGGGCATCCTGACTATGAGGCCATCAATCTGGATGCAGATAGCAGTGATTCACATTCTGCTGCGGGGGGAGACTCACTTCTTCGTCAAAAGCTCACGGCCATTAAGACAAGTTGTGGAGTCAGCACTCTGCAAACACGGGCCTGCGTACTGATATGCCCGTCCCTCGCCCCAATCCCCTGGGCCTGCGCCCTACTTACTGAAGTGACTAATAACTCAAGATTAATATGGAGCTGGGACGTGACCCGTCTGAGGGTCTTAGGAGCACAAATAGGCAATAGGTATATCAGATAGACTGTGTGGGCAGCGCTGTCTGGGGGTGCTTGGAGCTGGGCAGATATGGGTTTGAATGCCAGTTCTGCCAACTCCTGGCTGTGTGACCTTGGATAAGACACTTAAGCTCTCTGGGCCACATTGCCCTCCTTTGTAAAATGGGCTTGCAGATGTATCGGGGATCTAAGATCACATAAGAGCCCACCCTTACCTTACAGAAGGGGTACTTCTGAAGGCCAAAGTTTAGGTGGCTTCCTTGACAGGATCAAGATGCCTGGGTTCCACCATTGGACTCCCTTTTGGAATACAAGCACCTGGCTCCAGCTTTCCTGGATCCTGTTAGGACGTTATGATGATCCCTAGTTTGCAGGTGGGGAATCTAAGGCTCAAAGAGATAAAGTCGTTTGCCCAAGGAAACCTGGCTCAAAACAGACTAACCCAAGATGCAAGCAGAGGCCAGTTGTTTTCCTCCCAGCATTCATGGGTGGTAGCGTGCTCTACACTGACCCCCACGTTCATATTTCCCTCTGCTGTTGACTAGCAAGACCCTCTCCCTCCCTCAGCAGGAGGTGGGAGGGAGGGCATCCAGGCAAACAGGCTTACTCGACTGGGCAGCGGGGAGGCAGCATTTCCTGAGGTACAAATGTTTTTTCATATTGTCATAAAATTTAATTTATTTAAAAACTTTACATTTTAGATAGGTAATGCATCTCCAGGGTTCAAAATTTCAAGAGGCACAAAAGAGGATTCAATGAAAATCAAGTCTCTCCCACCTGCCCCCAGCCACCTGACTCCCCTTGCCAAGGGCATTGGTGTGTCCACTGGAGATAATTTTCCACACACTAGAGGAAATATGAAGGTAGAGCCTACGCCCCTTTGTTCTGCGCATATTATAAACACGTACTTCACTTTGCCCTCTTCCAAAGAGTACCTTCCTCCTTTTTTATAGCTGTGTAGTACTCCTTTGTCTGGATGGCTCACACACCTCCCCTCCATCCCATTCTAATGGAAGAAGCAAATCTGACTTCCAAGGATAGGACCCCCTGTGCCCCTTCCCTGCCTGTTCTTCCTCAGAGCCTCTGAGACCTGGTGAGCTCAGTGGCTGCCGTGCTGATGGAGGGGAACTGTGATGGGGTTCAGTGGACAAAGCTTGCAGACAGACAGACCTCCTCACCACAAAGCCTCCAGCCTTTGCTGGCTCCACGGACAGGCCCTGCCCTCTCTGAGCCCCCTGTGCCTCCTCTGCAAGATGCAACTGGAACACCCCACTCAGGGCAGGGGTGAGGGTTCCTGTGGAAGGTCCTTTGCCTCGTACAGGCCTGAGGCCTGGGAGCACTCCCTCACTCATTGATTCACCCATTCATTCATTTACTCAGTCATTTATTTACATATTCCTTCACCCATTTATTCACTCATTAATTTACATAAATCATACATCAATTCACTAACTCTTTCATTCAGTCAGTCACTCAGTTATTCATTCATTCATTCCATCACCATTTTCTCACTCATCCATACACCTGCTTATTCAACTCATTCATTCACTCTTTCATCCCTCACATATTCACCCATTTATTTAACCATTTATTGTTTCGCTCGTTCATTAACTAATTCGTGGTAATTAGCGTTATTGGGACGTGCTGTGGGCTGGGCAGTGGGAGGCTCGCCGGGCGAGCGGGCTCAAGCAGCTGCAGGTACCTCACGGTCCCGCTCCGCGCCGCCCCCGCC
>NW_020174421.1:98583-127755 GCF_003031525.2 Neophocaena asiaeorientalis asiaeorientalis | reverse complement strand
GGCTGCCGGACGAAGGTAGGACGCGGCCGCCGCCCAGGCCGGTTAGCACCGGCGCGGCGAGGCGCGGGGCGCGGAGGGCGGGCCCAGCGCGGGGCTGACCGCGGACGTCCGCTGAGGGTCCCGCGGGAGGCGAGGGGGCGGACGTCCGCCTGCCTCCGAGGCGCGGGAGGGGAGCGCCTTAAGCTGGGAGCTCGAAGGGTCACCGCAGGAAATGCGGTGCGGAGCGCATCCGGGCCGGAGGAAGCCGGCAAGGGGGCTGCACGAGGCGCGCGGAGGTGGGACCCGGGCAGTGCGACCGCGCGAGGCTGCGGCGAAAGCTCTGGACGCTCCAGGACCGGCGCGCGGGTCCGGTTCCTGGAGCGGCCGGGGCCGGCTCGGCCACCCCGTGCCTCCTCGCCCCCCGAGAGTTCGCCGGCGCTTCGAGTGTGCGGGCGCTCACGGCGAGGGCCTTGGGATCCCGAGGCTGCAGTCGCTGGGACCCAACTTTCCTTCGCACGCCCTGCAGCAACCCCGCCCCGACCCCGGAGTCTGCAGTTGCTCAAAGTTGCAAAGAGGCCAGAGGCGGGAGCGGGTGCGGGCCGGGCGTGGACCCGGCCTTACTGCCCCCTGCGCGGCCTGGCCCTGCAGCAGCGCTGCGGCGCAGCCCCCTTCGCCCGGCCGCCTCCGGGGCTGCTCCACTGTTTACCTGTCGTCTGAGCCGCTGGCCGCGGAGGGAGGAAGAAGAAGGACCCGCGCCCAGGTCCTGCCACCGCTGAGGGAAGTTCGGCTTCGATGCTGATTGAGAATTGCCAGCACCGCGTCGGGGGCAGAGTGAGGTGGGGATGGCAGCTGCCCACCCTCTGCTCACTTAGTGGGCACGATGGCGGACTTACAGGCAGTGGGCACTGTGTACCCAGGCCCTCACTTCCGCCTCTGTCTTTAACCTTCACTTCTACGCCTCAGGAGGGCGCTGTTCTTTCCACCTTACAGGTGAGAGCACTGAGCTTCAGAAAGAATGCCTCTTGAGCAAGGTCACACAGGCAGTAGGCGGTAAAGCTGGGAGGTGAACCTAAGTCTATGTTACCGGCAAGATTTTGGTAGTGCCAGTCCCCCGCCTTCCCATCTGCCCCCCGAGCTGGGCCTGGCTCAGTTCATGGGAAAGGATCCATTTACAAACGAGGCCAGAAGCTCCTGTTTAGGGCATGGGGGGAAGGGAGGAGGAGGACAGAGAGAGCGGGTCCTTGCCCCTCCTGTCCTGTTCGCAAGGCTAAGTCAGGTGTGTAACTCCTGCACAGGGGGTGCCCAAGTTTCCTTCCTTTCTGGTGAGTGAGGAGGCAGATGGACAGGGCTGCCAGTCAAGGAGTGGAGTACATTAAGAAGGAAATCTTGGGCTTCCCTGGTGGCCTAGTGGTTGAGAGTCTGCCTGCCGATGCAGGGGACACGGGTTCGTGCCGCGGTCCGGGAAGATCCCACATGCCGCGGAGCGGCTAGGCCCGTGAGCTATGGCCGCCGAGCCTGCGCGTCCGGAGCCTGTGCTCCGCAGCGGGAGAGGCCACAACAGTGAGAGGCCCGCGTACCGCCAAAAAAAAAAAAAAAAAAAAAGCAGAGCCAGGTGCCCATCACCAAACTTCAGAAAATGCGGCAGTCAGCCACAGGCGTGCTCTGTGGTCTTGCACAAGTCATTCCCTCTCTCCGAGGTTCACTTTCTGTGTCTGTAAGGGGAGGGCCTAGGAAGGATGAAATGAAGTCTTGGCCAGGGCACAGCGCACAGCCCAGAGCAGGCTCAGAAGTGGGGGCTGTGATGTCCTGAGAGGGAGGTTGTTGCTCTCTTGCTTTTGATCCCCACTCCCCATGTGTGTGTGGCATGGGTGGCGCATGTGGGTGGTGTGTGTGTGTGTGGTGTGTGTGCAGGCACATGGGTGGCATGTTTGAGATTCATGTGGGTGTGCACGAGGCTCAAGGGTGACACGTATAAGGTGTGTGGGTCTTGTGATGCCTGCAGTCCTTTTGCCTGCCACTGGCCACATTCTTGAGAGGAGGCCAGTTCTCCCTCCCTCAGTGCCATGAGGTACCTAGCATTTGAGTTTTCCTTGGAAAATCTTACTTGAGGTTGATATTTGACCTCAGCACTAAATCAGAGGGTGGCTGGTGCATCCACCTGTGCCCGTAGGGAATTACTTTTTTAAAAAGACAGAAGCCCCAGCTTTCTCTGGGCTATGGGAAAATTGTATCCCATGGGCTGGGTCTCACATGAGAAACTCTGAGATGTAGATGTGGGTCCAGCTGGATGAGAGGCTTGTGGTGGGAGGTCATCCAAGCTTGAGTGTGACAGAGAGAGATGCAGAGATAGGGGAACAGGCCTGACATCCTCAGAGGAGAGCTTCGGCCAGCAGGACATTTTGAACAAGACCAGCTTATCTGCTTATCATGTGGTGTAATTTAAGGCCCTGGGGAAAGAAGAGTGGACTTGGAGACCAGATTTATGTTCCCAGCTGAGCCCCTCTGCTAGCTGGCTGTGTGACCTTGGGTACACTACTTAATTCTTCTGAGCTTCAGGTTTTTTCATCCATAAAGTGGGAAAGGTAACCTTGCAGGTGGTCTTGAAGAGTCAATGTTAACAGGGCCTAGCACGTTGTAGGTGCTCAAGAAATACTAATCCTGCTCTTCCTTTCTGGATCTTTACATCCACTTCAGAAGTGATCTGGTGTACTGGTCATTGGAGAACTCAGGACTCGGTGCGTTTCTGGATTCTGAATGATCAGCTTGAGGCTCCCCTCTCCTGGGGTTTGGGGGGTCCAATCTGGGTTGTGTCTACCACGTGGCTACTTGAATCCATCTCCCAGCCTTGCCCAGTGAGGTTGGCCAAAAGTGTGGCTGTGCTCAGCACACACACAGCATATGTGTTTGGGTCACTGCACAGTTTTTAGGACCTTACGTGGTAGTCACGTCCCTTGAAGAGAAACACATGCAGCCACAGGGATTGGGGAACTCTGTGATTCTAGCTTCATGATGCTTTGAGTGTGTGTGTGTGTGTGTGTGTGTGTGTGTGTGTGTGTGAGAGAGAGAGAGAGAGAGAGACTTGTGTTCTAATGAGCCTCCACCTTGAGGCTTGTGGCCCTGTAGACAGTGATACCTTCTCTTCTATTCACTATAGTAAATGCTTCTAGAGTGCTCCCACCCCCCTCCCCCAGGCTCTTCCTGGTCTCTTTGTGGGATCAGAAAAATAAAACCCAGTCCTCAGCTTCAAGTTGCTCCCAGTCCCTCAGAAAACAAAAGTTCAAGGTGCCCAGTGCCTGGGGAACGTGAAGTTGAAAGCAGCAGCCAGTTCCCATCAGGGAGGCCACTCAGAGGAGGAGAGCGCTGTGACCCAGTGGAGAAGGTCAGATCTCCACCGGCAGGTTCTTCCCGTGGTGTGGCCTGATTAATTTTCCTCCTTATGCCAGTCCTTTCTGCTCTCTAATGGACTCTTGGAATGTTAGCCAGGAGGCTTAATAGAAGTCATCACGTCCAGCTCTCTTATTAGAGAGAGGGGGAAATATAGAAGCAGTCAGGAAGAAATGACTTTTTATTCATTCAACAAATATTTATTGGGTCCTGTTCTGGGGGATGGGGATACAGCCATGAACAAAACAAAGACCCTGCCGTAACAGACTGTACATTTTAATGGTGGAGACAGAACAAGTAAACAAGTAAATAGGAATGGGATCGTTTCAGAGTCAGCAGTGTAATGAAGACGACACAGGAACATAAGGTGATGTGGTGGAGAGTCCCAGGGGAGGGGACTTCTTCAGGTAGGGTGGTCAAGGGGAGGCCTCTCTGAGAAGGTAACTTTTGAGCCAAGACTAAAGAACAAGAAAGCTCAGCCATGCCAAGAGCAGAAGGAAGAGCTGTGTAGGCAGAGGGAACAGCAAGTACCACGAAGAGCCCTGGTCTGCAGGGGATAATGTGGGGAGGGCTGGTTTGACCTGTTGGAGGAGGAGAAAGAAGGAGTGAGGGAGGAGAGTGATGAGCTAGGAGGCTGCAAGAGCCAGATCATGAAAGGCCAGCTCACCACAGGGGAGGAGCGTGGATTTTATTCTGTGATGGGAGCCATCGGAAGTCTTGACCAAGGACTTGGGCTGGATCCGAAGTTGAGCAAGGTTTTGAGTGATGGAGATGGCAGTGGGGAGAGGCATGCCCGGCAGAGGAATGGCATGCATGCGTAAAGGGGCGGAGGTGGGAAAGCTGTAGGAGCTGTGGCTGCCGGGTGCGCAGGAACCAAAGGCATTGAATACCTTTGGGGAACTGTCCAGGGTTCTGATAGGCACATTCAGCGGCTCTGCAGTTATGGACTTTTAGGGGATCTTGTGTGTGTGTGTGTGTGTGTCCCAGTCCCTGTGGTATCCAGCTAGCTGATGTGGCCCTTTGCCTGTTACCTAGGAGACAACGGGAAGACGATGGGGTGGGATCTGATTGGCTGTTTACTCCCACTGCTCATCTCTGTGTCAGAACTGCAGGCAGAGGTTACACATGGTCCATGCTGGCATGCCAAGTGCTGGCAGGGGAGCTGCGAACGTTTGCTGCCCCAAGTCCTCCGTATGTGTGTGTTTGTGTCTGTGTGTGTGTCTGCCAGTGTATATATGTGCACGTCTAGAACAAAGCGGCGGCATCTGGAGCTAATGCGCTTCCTGCTGTGAAACATCTGCTCATTGCCTTAAATCAGGTAGTGGGGGCCCAGATAAATTTAAGAAGAACCAGCCAGACTTGGGAAAGGATCTTTTGTTTGGTTTTAACAACTGCAGTGTCAACACTGAAGCCGATTTTAAACATTTCCCTGTACCTTCAAAAATGCACGTAAAGCTTTGAGTGGCAGAAGTTATGTCCCGTGACACAGACTATGATGTCAGTGTGCAGAATCGCCTCCTTCCCCTGTGGTGCAGCCAAGAAGAATGGTATGAGATTGTAGGGTTTTTCTCTCCTCTCCTCTTTTAAAACAATAGTATCTCTCTTTCTTTTACTTTGTGGGCAAAAGGACAAGGAATCTACCCTTTAATTTTGCTTAGAAAGGGGATGGGGAGACAAAAAACCAAAACCCCATCAAAGTGTTTCCTTTGCAGTTGACTTTCTAAAGCAGCAGCCCAGGTAGGCTTGGGGGAAAAAAAACACAACAACGACAGCAAACAGCTCCAGGGCTGCGGGAGATTTATCATTATCTGTCTCTCTCCTCCCGCCCCTGCTTCCCACTTTGCAGGGCGTAGCAGGTGATGCAGCTTGTGAGGAAGGAAATGGGGATTTCCCTGCTCTCACTCTTGGCTTCTCTGTCCTGGGCTCAAGTTTGAATGTGCCATGTACGATGAACCTTCTCTGCCTTTTCCTTGTCATCCTATTACTTTTTTCCAACGGGAAAAAACCATGCAATGCCTTCACCCATATCCCTATTTCCCGTGCCTCCCTCACTACTGGTCAGAAGTGTTTTATCTGAAACATGCATCTGGGGGTGGTTTACACCTGCTTACCCATTACCCATTACCCATTATGCTCCATTACCTAGAGTAGGGGTCTCACACTTAAGCGCTTAAAGGGGCAAGGCAAGTGACCCAAAAGATGAAGGAGGCCGCAGGGCCTTTGTACTCAATGTTCCTTTTTCTGGGTTGACCTTTCATCTTATATGGGCATGGTTCACTCACTACATTTAGATCTGCACAACTGTCTCGTCCTCACAGAGGCCTTCCCAGCCATCCCATCTAAAATTGCACCCTTTAGTCCTGTAACTTTCTTTTCCTTCCCAGCTCTCTGTACTGCCTGACCTTATGTCATGTTCTTGTTTATTGCCTTTCTCTCCCACCAATATGTAAGTACCATGAGGGCTATGACTATGCCTGTCTTATTCTTCATTGTATCCTCAGGAACTGGCTCATTGCCCAACATGTAGTAGTTGCTGAATAAATATTTGTGGGCAAAGGGAGTGAAATGGGCCTGGGGGACAAAGTTGAACCAGAGAGTTAGACTTTATAGGAGCCCTGGCTCAGCCCACCAGATCTTCTGATATTTTTCTAGAGAAGCTAAAAAACCAGAGTTTGATGTGCTACCTCCCAACTTTAAAATGCTGAACACCAATTCAAATGCACTCAGAGGGGTCCAACGACACTCGCTTTGAAGCTGGAGACCTCTGATATTCAAAGCCCTCTGGGATCTGGCTGCAGTAACCTTTCTTTCCTCCTTAATTGTGCACAGACCTTGCTCTGCCCCGGACCTCTGAGCCGTTGCTCAGGCTGCTGCCTCTGCCTGGAGTGCCTCTCCCCTACCGTCTCCTTCACCCAGCAAATTATCGTTTCCTCTAGTTCCGATCTGAGACCAGGCCAAGGTGCAGCTTCCTGTTGCCCCCTCCCCCTGTCTCCCACCATGTTTTTGTCCGGCCCCTCTCCTGTTGGAGGATAACTGTGTGTTTGTTCATCTGTCTCCTCCGCTAGATTCAGAGCTCCATGGGGCAGAAACCCCATCCCATCCATCTGTGGGTCTGCAGTATCCAGCCCAGGGACGCCAACCTGGGAGCAGGCCAGCACAGGCCTGAGTGTGGAGGCGGCAGGGACCCCACTCACGGGGAGCTGCATTTGTACGGCAGTTTATGCTTTGCAAAGCATCCTTATTTGTATTATTTAAGTAATAATTCATTCAACTGGCAGACACTTTTTGAGCACCTATTGTATGCCAGACGTGAGCACACAGTACTGAAGGTCAAGAAGGCCTCTGATCTCACAGAGCCTACAGATGTGGGGCTGAGCCCTGTGGGCTGCTGCCTCTTGCTGTGCTTCCCAAACACCAGCGGCTTGGATGTGCCCACTCTTCTTCCTTTGGCTGGTCTGCCTCAGTTTACACTCCAGGGACTCAGTCTTCTGCAGTCCTTGGCTTGAATGGCTCCTCAGAGTGCATGCCACTGAGGGCTAGGTGGTCCACGGCCTTCTCTGAAATCAGGAGATGGCAATAAAGGGCAGGCACAGGACTTTAGATAACCCCCAGGCTCCATTCCGGAAAATTAGCTAACTTTTCCATGTGCTGAGTTCAGAGCATTCTGAGGAAATATTTGTTTGTTTTTTTTTTTTTCGTTTTTTTTTCGTTTTTTTTTTTAAATGGAATGCTTCACGAATTTGTGTGTCATCCTTGTGCAGGGGCCATGCTAATCTTCTCTGTATTGTTCCAATTTTAGTATACGTGCTGCCGAAGCAAGCACTGTTTGTTCGTTTTTAAAGTTTATTCTTTCATTCCGCAAACTATTATTAAGTCCCTACTATGTGCTTTGTCATTCTCTTATACCGTTTTATTTTCTCTTCCCAGAAACCCAACCACGTATAGGGCTCGTTATCTCTGTCTCACAGTTGGGCGCCTGAAGCACAGAGAGGTTAAGTCACTTGCCCAAGAATGCACTGCTGGGACGTGGCAGAGCAGGAATTTCATCCCAGGAATGTCTTTCTCCCGAGCCAGGGCTCTTTCTGTGACCCCAGGTTGCTTCCTTTGGAATTCCAGTCCCAAGAGTCACGAGTGATGGGGTGCTCAAGGAAGGAGCATGGAATTTTGTCTGGGTTGGGGAATTGAAGTTGACACCTGACTTGAGTTTCAAAGAGCAGTGTTTCAAAGAGCAATGATGAGTTGTCCAGGAAGGAAAGGAGCAGGGAAGGGCATTTCAGGCCGAGAGATCAGCATGTGCAAAACAGAGTTCAAAAACACATGCTGTGTCCACAGCTGTGCAGGGTGGCTTGCGTGTCAGCTGCGTGAGGTATGTGTACGTGCGGGGAGTGGGGCACAATTCGGGAACGGTGGGTTGGGGCTAGATTGTGAGGGTAGAGATGGCCACATCCAACTCGTAAATAGACCTCGCTTGACGCTGGCAGTGGCTTAAAAAAATTAGCTGCCATTAAATTTTAAGTGTGTGTGGGAGAAGGCAGGGGGAGATTTCACATAGGAAAAACAGATGTGCAGCTTTCTTCAGATGATCTGGCAACCCTGGACTTGCGTTTCTGCTGTTCCTTGTGGAGCGTGGTCACCACAGCCCCCGTCCAGCCGATGACACGTTCACGCACTTGCCCAGTGCGTGAGACCTTGAACTCACCAGCTAAAGGAGTTTAAGCATCATTTCTTTAGGTAGCTGAAAGGTTTCAAGCAGGAGAGTGATTATTTTCAAAAAGCTCCTGCTGGCTGTGAGGGGGCTGGGAGGCAGGGTGAGGCAGGGAGACCCCCCCAAATGACTCTCCTTGTCATTTGCTCAGCATTGCTGGATGCCTTATTCACTCCTTGTATCAACCCTGCAAGGCCAGGTTAGCAGATGAGGAGATAGAAGCTCGAAAAGCAGATGCCATGAAAGGAAGAATGGAGAGATTGGACCACATAAAAATGTAAAACTTTTATATGACCAGGGAAACCATTCACAAGGTTCAAAGACAAGCCACAGACCAGGAGGAAAAGTCTTTAAAACATACACCCCTGATAAAGAATAGTATCCAGAGTGCAAGGAGGTCTGCAAATCAGTAAGAAAAGATAAGCAGTCTAGGAGGATGTAATGGATGCAAGCAGGAAGTTACTAGATGAAGAAACACAAATGGCCAGAAAGTGAATGAAAAGATGGTCAACCTCACCATCTCAGGGGATGATTCTGTTAGCATTAGGGAAAGGCTCATAGAAACCACAGTACAATATCAATGTTGAGGGGAAATGAAAAAATGAGTAGTGTCTACTGTTGGTGAGACCATGGGGGAGCGGAGACTGACGTATGCAACAAGCGCGTAGGGTCATTTTGGGGGCCAGTTTGACAGTTACCTGTCAATATGGAAAGTGCTCATAGCCTTTGAGCCAGCCATCCCTTTTCTAAGTATTCTCGAGACAAATCAAACATAGATGCATAAAGCAAAGTGGATAAGGATGTTCATTGCAGTGTTAATGAAGAAAACCAAAGGGCATAAACCAGCTGTCCATCAACAGGGGACTGGCGTGAGAACTCAAGGGTCCCATGGTTCAGATAAAAAGAAACCAAAAAACACCTCAAAACACCAGCCAAGAGTCATTCTCCAGCATCTGTCTTCTGTTTGCCAAGTCCCCGCCTCTCTCACAGGAGGTAACCACCATCATCTGTTTCTAGCGTATTCCTCTAGAAGTTTCTTCTATGCATAATAAGCAGCTGTACATTCCTATTCTTTCCCCTTGTTTTACACAAGTGGTGGCCTGCTACCATGGATTTCTGCACTCTGCTCTTTTATTAGGAGATATATTGGACACAAAGAAGAGTGATTCAAACATTGGTACTTTTAAAAGATCAACATAAAGTGATCACTGATACATCCCACTGGGGATGAGAAATAGATCACTCCCAGCCCCGAGGCCACGAGGCTTTCCAAAATGGCTGTTCTGACTTACACTCCCTTAGGGAATTTGTGTGATTTTACAAAAAAGATAAAGATTTGAGGTGGTTTTACTTGTTCGAGTTCCCCCAAGCTAGATAGGTAGTGGCTTTGGTTTGGCCTCAGGCCTGTCTGTCCAGCTGGGTGGAGGCTGAAGCCCCAAGCAGAGGGAAGCAGGCAGCGGAATAGGCCAGACATGGCAGAGGACCGTGCCGGGGACCTGGCCGACCTGGTGACACTCAGGGTTTCCTGACAGGGATTCCTCAGGGCCTGGGGGGTTACGCCGGTATCTTTCACTGCGCTGGGGGATGTGCAGGAATGCGTTTTAGGGCGCTGAGTGAGAGGGGCCTGCCGAGAGACTCCAGTCCTGGAGGCATCTGGCTGCGTAGCCCTGGGAGCTGGCAGCCCCGTTGGGGAGCCCCATGGGGGTGCCCTTCAAACAACCATTTTTTCAACCGACTAAACAAATTCTTCACCTCTCCCCTCCAGCAAGGGTAATTTATCCTAGGGTGAAAAATGAATTCTCCCAGGAGGGTCTGCTGCCAGAGGCCCTGGAGCCATGAATTTAGTCTGCCTTCTGTCCTGACGGAACTGGGTCTCGAGATTTACGTCTGGGGTTTATGGGCAGCTGGCTCTGGGTTGGCAGGAGTCCTGGAGGGCAGCTGTATTTTATAGTGAGGCTGGGCCCTAGGAGGGTGTAAATCACTGTGGCCTCCCGGCCTCCCAAGAGAGGCCACCTCCCTCAAGTGGGTGGGGAGGGGCTGGGGGAGGGGTGATGCCTGGGGACAGCAGGAAGGACCCCCCTCAGAGATTACCTGGTCCAGCTCTCTCGGGTTCTCAGTGGAGGGGTCAGATTCTGGTTTGAGTGATTTTCTTTTTGCGGTTGTTTTGTTTCTTTCAAATGTAAACCAGCCTGAACCTCCCTCCAAACTGCTCCCCAGTGAGCATCAACAACTTGCTGGGACGATTTGCTGCCTGAGCCCTCGGTGACCTCTGCCCTGCAGGAGCTCACAGATTCAGCTAGTGGTCCCCATAGCGGGGTGTGGCTGCCACACGCGGGACATTTCTTGAGGAGGAAGATGGAGAAAATATTAAGAGTTTTGCTTTACGTTTATGTTTTATCACAGTTTAATTTTTTCTATGTCTGTGTGTATCGTATGATGTGATACATAGATATAGTGAAACATGGGTATTACATACATAATATGCATATGTTACTGCAGAGGAATGTACATTTTCTGTAGATGGGAGTGCAAGATCAAAAGGGTTTTGAGACCACTCCCTGCCTACCTGATGGGAGTGTAGCAGTAGGAAGGACCCTGGCTGGGGTCTCCCTTGCTTGGAGGGCAGAGGGCACCAGCATTTACTGAGCATCTGCTAAGTGCTGGACATGGGCACACCACTTCTCTAGAGGCCTGGATCCTATAGCAACAATGGGAGGCAAAGATGGTTAAGCCCATTTTACAGACCAGGAGACTGAGGCCCAGAAGGGAGAAGGCCCCACTTGGTCCCTGAGCTGGGACTGGCCTCCTGTTGACCAGTTTCCTGGTTCTTCCTTTGTCTATATTTCCAAAAAAGAAATCTTGTAAAATGTTTTTTGGGCATTCAAACTATTTAAAATAATTAAATACAGCGATATCAATTTAAAAAAAGATATTGCAGAGCCCCCCACCCCGTGCAGCACTGGTAAGGGCACACTCCTCTGGCCTCTTGCTATCATTAAAAAAATAATAATAAGAGTATCGTTTTAAATTAAGTTACTTTCTCCCTGATTAAGCATGCAATTATTGTTAAATGTAGACCATTTTGAAAAGAAGGATAAAGACCAAGAAGAAAACTAAGATCATCCTCCATTAGCTCACTATCCAGGGACGCTTTGGTACATTTCCTTCCAGTCTTTTTTCCACTGTCTTATTTTTGTTTAGATCATATGACATATACCATTTTATGTTTTGCTTTTTCTTCACTTAGCTTTATAGGGTCAGCGTCTCCCTGGATTATTCTAGCTGCAGAATGCCCCGTCAAGTGGCTGTATGGGGCATAGTTTATTTACCTGCTCCTCTCCCCTGCAAGTTGGATAACAAAGTTGTTTGCAGCATTTTGCTGAGGTGCAGTGAGACTCAGCTTACTTGTGGTTGTCATCAGCCTGTAAGGCAGTTCCGCTTGGGCTTTTTCCTCTGCAGATGTTATTTCTCACGCTTGTCACTTTTAATGGCTACCTAATCTCCTGGAGTGTTGCTATTCCTCGTGTTCCAGACCATTTCTCCCTCTCTGTATCCCATGAGGTCTCCCTGCTCCCTCTGGGAAGCCACCCCCTCCCTTGAGCACCTTGGATTCAGGGAACTAACCTTGGGGGGGGGTGGGGGCAGGGAAGGGGCTGTCGTCATCTTTCAGGACCCCAGGCATTTGCTGCCTCCCTCCTGCCTGTGTCCTGGCCCCAGCACCAGACCCCGTGTGGGCTGATTCCTTCCTTCCCTGCTTTCATTCATTTTTCAGTTGTTTAACCACAACCTGTTAGGTGCTAGTCACTGCTCTAAGTGCTGGGGCTACAGCAGCGAACGAGACAGTCTTCGTCCTTACGGAGTAGGGGCACTGGGCCATGAATAGGTGAGCAAATAAATAAGAGTTCACAGAAGCAAAGGAAGACAAGGAAATGGGATGAGCTGATAAAGGGTGACGAGGTGGTCAAGGAGGGCCTTCTGGAGGAGATGACATTTGTGCTGGGACCAGCCAAGGGAAGACCTGGGAGAGAAGCTCTGCAGGCAGAGGGAAGAGCAGGGAGAGGCCCTGAGGCAGGAATGTGCCTGGTGTGTTGAGGAATGGAGGCCAGCGTGCAGGAGAGTGGAGCAGGGTGAGGCCGGGAGGGCTCAGAAGGGCCCCGCAGGCCGAGGGGAGGAGTCTGGATTTCTTCAGAGAGTCCTGGGAAGCCTTTGCAGGGCCGGGCCCACATTATGTGCCCAGTTGAACAACTGCTGTTACTGTTGTTCCCTCCTCGTGAAGGAGTCGGAGGGCTGAGACTTGCTCAATGCACAGTGCACCAGGGTTGCCGTCTGGCCTCCTTCGAGTCTGACCTGTTTCCTTCCTGCTGCATCTCACACCTGTTCTCTCTGACAGTGGCCCTAGGACAAGCTGGCTCTGTGCCTCTGCAGCGCCCCACCCCCTAACTCCCTCGGCCCAGGAACTGGTGACCCTGTGGGCCTGTGTTTGCTCTGAACTGTCCCTCTGTGTGAACTGGGCTGATTCTGCCTCCTGGGGCTTTCAGGGGGCTGTGCTTGCACCTAGTGGGGGCTCACTAACGTCAGCTGTGAAGATACTAAATCAAACATCTTAAAAAATTATTTTTTAGGGCTTCCCTGGTGGCGCAGTGGTTGAGAGTCCGCCTGCCAATGCAGGGGACACGGGTTCGAGCCCCGGTCCGGGAAGATCCCACGTGCCGCGGAGCGGCTGGGCCCATGAGCCATGGCTGCTGAGCCTGCGCGTCCGGAGCCTGTGCTCCGCAACGGGAGAGGCCACAGCAGTGAGAGGCCCGCGTACCACAAAAAAAAAAAAAATTTTTATCTAGAAATCTCTATAGTGTCTGTGAGGGTATGTGTGAGCGCCCTGCAGCAGCCCTGGCCCTGCGGGCACCCTGGAGGGAGGTGGCAGGTGGCCGCTTGGGGAAAATAAAAAGCAATTGCATTGGATTCTGCACTTAATTTAATGAAAAGGACCTGCAGGCAGGCAGAGGCAGAGGCAGTAAGGCAGAGCTTCCGGGTTGCAGGCAGGAGTGTTTCTGGAGAGATTCATGGCGCTTCATAAAACATTCAGATCCAGGCTGAGCTTGGATGGTGCTGCGCTCAGTGCCCTGGACTGTCTCCGCAGCCTGGGAGGCAGATGGTCTGAGACTCCCCATGGCTGTGATTGCTGTGTGGCCCTGGGCAAGTCACAGCCCGTCTCTGGGCTCTGGAGCACCATCAGGCATTCTGGGTTCCCTCCTGCCCCTCTGTCCTTGGCCCCAGCCTGCTGCCTGCCTCCACCAGGCCTACGAGGCTTTCCATATCCATGAGATCCTCTTCCCCACAGCCTGTGCCCTCCCCAACCCAGTTGTTTTTCCATTTTACAGAGGAGAACAGTGAGGCTCTGAGAGGTTCACTGATGTGCCCAGAGCTGTACAGCAAGTCTGGGGCAGGTGTGGGGGGTTGTCTGGCCCCTTTAAGTGTGGGAAGTCAGGAACCTCCGTGGTGTGCTTGAAGGCCACTCAGGTTTTCAACGGGGGTGGGGGGCGATTTGCCTTTCCCCCATGTGAAGTCTGTCCTATTGTGTTTCATTTTCCCATTCAACAGAGAAGGGCCAGGAGAGTTAAGGGATCAGGCTGGACCCCACAGCAACTAGCAACAGAACTAGAATATAATTGCCTCCTGGTCCAGCTTTTCTCCCCAGTACAATGCAGAAGTCCTTCAGCCTCCCCTGACTTGAGCTCAGCTCCTCCACTCATTTGCTGTGTCACCCTGGGCAAGTGACCTGACCTCTCTGAGCCTCCATGTCTTCATCTTTAAAATGAGGATTACAGTATGCCCACCTCCCAGGCTTGATGGGAGGATCAGCTATTGGCAAATGGCCTAGAATAGTACCCGATATCAATTTCTTTTCAGAAAAATTGTAATTCTAGGGCTGTTCAAACTCTGGAGAAAAATCTTACTAGAAAGGAGCCCCTTCTTTACAGGACCTGGGCTTTGCTGGTGTGGCCCCTCCCGAGGCGGAGGAGGAGGGAGGGAACTTAATGTGGGCTGGTGGTTGCAGATGGCAAGCAGCTAATTTATTTACTTCCTCCTAATAAATATGCATGACACATACATAAAATATCTCACTTGTACCGTTCCACCCAGATCCCGGCAGACAGCGACAGTAGGCAGCGTCGCTCTGAGGCAGGCTCTGTGTGTGTGTGGCGTCTAGCAAGGGGGCTAATGAGCTGATTGTTCCTGCTTTAACCTAATTTCTTGCCATGTGTCCAGCAGCGCTTAGAATTCCCAGTTCAGGAAGTGCTGGGCATCCCCTCCAGGCTTCCCAGCTAAGCTCAGGTTAAGGAAGGCCCCAACACCTCTTGCTCCCCTCTGAACTGGGACGGTGAGCTCCCCGTCAAGGCTGGTGGGGTTTGGGCTGGGGGACTCCCGGGGCATCTCTGGAGATGCTTTGGCCACTCTGGTGGGCCGAGTTTTTGCATACTTGACCTGTTTCTGGTTCGTGCACTGGCGTCTTGGCAGGGGCCCCAGCCTCACACTCTCCCCACTGCATTCAGTTCTTCTGTTCCCCTCACCCAGCTCATCTGGGAGCCAGGAAGTCCAGTTATAAGACAGGATAACAATTCAGGGAACTGCCACCCCCAGAGCTGAAAGAAACGTGGAGAGGGGCAGGGGGCAGGGGCAGCCTGCAGACTCAGAAGGACTGGGATTCCCCTCACTCCTTCTGAGACCTTGGACAAATTACCCGACTCCTCTGAGTCTCAGTGTCTTCACCTGTGAAATGGGCAGTGTTGGTATTTACCTGACAGGTTTGTCATGAGACTTGTTCATTTGTTTGTTCGACAAATGTTTGCTGAGCAGCTGATATGTGAAGACACTGCCTCAGGCCCTGCGGGTACAGTGTGAATAAGACAGGACCTTGGCCAATGGATCTTATGTCCTAGTGTGCGAGCCAGCCAAGCGCCTTGTCAACAAATGGATGTCCACTCTAGTGACAGGCCGTGAAATGAGAATGTAGCCAAGGCAGGGTGTTCAGGGAGTGGAGACCCCCCTCAGCTGTGGTCCTCAGGAAGGCTGCTCTGAGGAGGTGATGGTCAAGCACACAGTTGGATGATGAGAAGGAGCCCACTCTGCAGGGAATTGCACAGGCAGAGGGAATAGCCAGTGCAGTGGTCCTGAGGTGTGGACAGGTCTGCATGTTCTGGGAAGGCCAGGGCTGCACAGGCACATGAGGCGAAGCAAGTGACACCTCTGGCATAGGGCCTGGCACAGGGCAAATACTTGTTGGTCCTCTTCCTCTTTCCCCGGCCCTCCTGCTTTCTTGCTCTCCCTGGCCTGTGCTTGAGTCCTTCATGTAATCAAGGTGTGAGGGTCAGAGATTCCTAAAATATCTAAGCTTTGCAACTTGACCTCTTTTAGACTCATCCTGAATAAGCCTGAGTCTCTCTTTTTTTTTTTTTTTCCACCTACTAGGTCCCAGGCTTCTTTATTTAAGAACAAAGTGATGAGTGATGTGGGGATCAAAATCAAGAGCATCAAGCCTGAGTCTCTTGAATGGCCTGTGGTCTCTCTCTGTGCCCACCTTGCAGTCATATGTATCATGTATTGCCAGCAGACAAAGGACTCATCCAGAATATATAAAGAGCTCTTATAAATCAATAAGAAAAGGACAGACAACCTAATAGCAAATTGGCCCAGAGACCTGAACAGGCACTTCACAAAGGAGATCCAAATGCTCAGTAAATGTGTGAAAAGGTGCTCAGCAGCATCTCACAGAGGGAAATGGGGATTAAACCACAGAGAGGTACCCATCAGAGGGCCCATGCTGAAAAGGCTGAAACTGCTGAGTGTCTGTGTGGAGGTGGAGCAGTGGGACCATCATGCACTGAGGGTGGGAGTGGAAACGTCACTTTACTGCAGGCTCCCTGGAGAGAGGAAGTGCAGGTGTATCACACCCACAGCCACACGGGATAGATTCACCAACTGCTGTCTCCTGTCTCCCAGCCTGTCCCCCTGGCAGCCCGGTGCTGGGTCTCTTTGCCCACTCCTCCCTCCTCAGCCTTCCCTTGGCCGCTCTGCTCATCAGCTCTGCTTCAGGCTTGCACACACCAGGGTCCGAACCAAACCAGGCCCTGTCAGCTGAGCCATGGCCACCTGCTCACTCTCAAGCCTGTAGAGGAGGCAGTATCAGGCAGGAAACTTTGGGTTATGAGTGACAGAAACCCAACCCCAACTGGCACAAGCAAGAAAGAGAACTTACATGCTCATAACAGCTTCAGAAGGGGCTGAATCCAGGGGCTCAAAGGATGACATCAGAGCTCTGTCTCTCTACTCCCTGTCTTTCTTTCTCTGTGCTGATGGCTTCGCTCCAGACTCATACCATTCTCCAGTCCGGTGGAAAAAGAATGCACAGATGGCTCCAGCAAAAGTTCTGGGGCCGTCCCCCACTGGACAGTGTTGGGTCACATGTCTTTTCCTCAGCCAGTCACTGTGGCCTGGAGAATGAACTGCTCTGACCGGCTACACCTGGCTATGCCCGCCTTGGAGGCAAGGTCAGCCCCATGAACTGCATGGACAGAGGGTGGGGGAGGGCATCTCCCCAGAGCAAAATTAGAGTGTTGTTACCAGAAGACCAGAATCTAGATGTTGGATGAACAGAAACAACTGACATCCACGGTGGAGGCCTCAGTTCATTTGGATGAGGAGAGTGGGCTCGGAGTGTATTAGTTCCAGAGAAACAGAATGGATAAGAGATCTATCTATTTATATATTTATCAGAAAAGCGATTTATTGTAAAGAATTGGCTGACATGATGGTGGAGTTGGCATACAGAAATCCATAGGGCAGCTCAGGCAGGCTGGAGACTCGGGCAGGGTTTCTACGCTGTACTCTTTAGGGAGGATTCTTCTGGGGGGAACCTCGGTCTTTGTTTTTAAGATGTTCAATTGATGGGGTGAGGCCCACCCACATAATGGAGGGTCATCTGCTTCACTCAGAGTCAGGTGATTGTAAACGTCAATCACATCTACAAAATATCTTGACAGCAATGTCTAGACTGGGGTTTGACCAAATGGCTGGGTACCATAGCCCAGTCAAGTTGACACAAAAAGTGAACCACCACAGAGCAACAAAGGTGCTTATTTAAATAAGCACCATGTGGCAATGTGAAGATGTATTTGTCCCCTTCTCACCTGAGGCTGGGAGAAACCACTGAGGGAAGGTCAGGAGAGGCCACATGACCTCAGCAGAAGGAGAAGGGAGGAGAACCTTTTGGGGCCACTGGGAACTGCGTGTGGTTTTCATTCCCTACTCATTAACAGGTGTTGGTTCACATCTGCTCTGGGTTCTGGGGTGCAGGGGTGGCCAGACCAGCTCTGTCCTGCAGGGTCCTCCAGCTGGCAGGGGACGCAGTTCACCCTATGAAGTCCCCCAGGCTGCTGGGGAAGCAGCTCCTGCATCGGCATGAAGTCCCATGGTGGGGTCAGCGGCTCTCTGAGTGCCCTGACGTGAGGTGGTTTAGCCATCAGCCGCTATGCTGGAGGAAAGGGGCATGCTGTGACACTGACAGGAGAATTACGGTAATTAGTGGCAGAGGAGACCATTATGAATGCGATGGACAGGCCTGCCTCACTGCCCAGAGGAATGGTGTGGAAGAGCTTCTGGCCACCTCTGCCACTGTGGAGCTGGGAGCCTCTGGGGAGGTGCTCCCTCTCTGTGCTGGTCTCCCGGTTTAGATGAGGGCTGACTGCATGCCTGGTGTTCAGCCCAGAGCCAGGAGCTCTGTTCACCTTGACCCAGAGGAATGTTCCAGAAACTGAGACTCAGGACGAGAAACTACTTTGCCCCAGGTGGCATAGCAGGTTGGTGAAGGCGGGAGGCTGGATTCCAGTCCATGTCAGCCTGATCCCAGAGCTGTGGCATTGTCACCTTCATGGGGGAATCCCAACGCAGCCACCACCCTGGGCTCCTTTTCTGGTACCACCCAAAGAAATGCCCCCAGTTCCTCCCACCTGTAGAGTTGATTGCAGGGTGACGAAGTGCAGCCTGTCCACTGTCACGTGATATCCGATCACAGACCGGCCCAGGAAAGTTTGCAAGAAGGTTGTCTCGGGAACCTTCTTAAAATTAACTGTATTGAGGTATAACTTACATACAGTAAAATGTACTCATTTTCAGTGTACAGTTTGAAAGTTTTGACAGTTGTATACACCTGCATAAGCACTGCCCCAGTCCATGCATAATTAGAGTGTTCTCATCACCCACCAACGCTATCTTGTGCCCCTCCTTTTCCTGCCTCTCCCTGGCAAGCACCCATTTGCTGTTCATCAGTATAAATTTGATTTGTCTTTAAAAAAATTTATTTACTTAGGCTGCACCGGGTCTTAGTTGCAGCACATGGACTCTTCGTTGTGTATGCGGACTTCTAGTTGCGGCATGCATGCGGGCTCTAGTTCCCCAATCAGGGATTGAACCCCGGCCCCCTGCATTGGGAGCATGGAGTCTTATCCACTGGACCACCGGGAAGTCCCGATTTGTCTTTTTTAGAGTTTCATAGAAATGGGATCATACGTGTATAGTTTTTGCACGTTCAGCATGTCTTGAGATCCCCACATGCTGCTTTGTCTCAGTATCTCGTTCTTTTTCTTGCCGAGTGTATCCAAGGACTGTCTTTATTCAGTCTCTTTTTCATGGGCATTTGGGTGGTTCCTGGTCTTGGGTTGCTGTGACTTAAGCTGCCAGGTGCCCTTATAGAAAAGGGTTTGTGTGAACACACGTTTCCGTCTCTGTTGGCTAAATACGCACGAGTGGGATTACGGGGTTGCAGGCCAAGTGTATGTTTAACTTATAAGAAGCAGACCCATTTTATGGATGAAGAAATTGAGGGTCAGAGAGAGAAAGCAGCTGACGTGGCTCACCCAATGCGAGACAATCCAGCCCAGGGCTCGCTCTCTTACCTCCTCATTGACTCACCCAATAAATAAGAAAACCCTTTCATTCATAATGTTTATTAGCACCTATGTATACACCATTTATTTCACTTAATGCTCACAACAGTTCCCATGAGACCAATCATAGTATTATGCCCATTTCCCAGATGAAGAATGGAGGCCCAGAGAGGTGACGGTGTGGCTGAGACTCAAACTCAGATCTCTAGGCCCTTGGTCTTTCATTGCACCAACTAGAGAAGCAGAGAACACAAGACCCCACTGTCCAGCCCATTGCCAGTTGATCACTGCAGTCTTTCCTGCTGACTCAGCCTCAGAGGCTTTTTTAACACAGCTCCACGCAGCCACTCATGCTGGATCGGGAAGGCAGGCAAGACAAGAGCTACCACAACCAGCCCTGGCCCTGGCCCATCTCAGAGTCCAGGTCTGCCCGGCAGAAGGGCCCTCCCCAGCCAAAGGCTGAGCCACAAAGGACTCCAAGCTCAGAACCTCTTCGCCCCACAGCCTGGGGCGAGGAGGGGGCTGTTGCTCTGAAGCCAGAGATGTGCGGGTCTGCACCTTCCCAGCCAGGCCAACTGGTGGGGGCTGGAGAGGGCGTCCAGGCAGAGGGGCCTGTTACGTGCTTCACATGAGGCCCAGGTCTGACATGCACCCTGCAAGCTGGATGTTTATCTCCCGTTCTCAGATGAGGCAGCTGAGATCTGAGGCCTAGAAACCGAGAAGAGACAGGCTCAAAGCCAGGCCTGCCTGGCCCAGCACCCAAGCTCCCTCTGCCACATCCACAGTCCTCCTTTTGCTGGGACTTCCCTGGCTCCAGGCCAAGGGCTGGACCTGGTTTTATTTATTTATTATTTATTTATTTATTATTAATTAATTTTATTTTTGGCTGCGTCGGGGCTTCGCTGCTGCACGCGGGCTCTCTCCAGTTGCGGTGAGCGAGGGCTACTCTTTGTCGTCGTGCGTGGGCTTCTCATTGCGGTGGCTTCTCCCGTTGCAGAGCATGGGCTCCAGGTGCACACGCTTCAGCAGTTGTGGCTCGCGGGCTCCAGAGCGCAGGCTCAGTAGTTGTGGTGCCCGGGCTTAGTTGCTCTGCGGCATGTGGGATCTTCCCGGACCAGGGCTCGAACCCATGTTCCCTGCGTGGCAGGCAGGTTCTTAACCACTGCGCCACCAGGGAAGCCGTGGACCTGGTTTTACTTGGACCTGGGATGTTGTTAGCTGGTCAGTATCGGCCCAGAGGTCCTACCTGCTGGGATACAATCCGAGTGACCTTGATTCTTACTTTGATAAAACTTTACTGAGAAGTGGGATGAGCAGACCCTGAGCTGAGTGTCAAGAAGGGAAGGGCCTCCCAGGCAGGACCACAGCCTGGAGGTGGGGCTGTCCAGACTGGGGCTAGAGAGGAAGCAGGGCAGTGTGGGCTGCTGGTTTGGACTCTGCTGAGCTGTCAGGAGCTAAACTGTCATTTCACGGGTCTCCCTCCCCCTCTTTGTCTCTGTCTCTGTGTCTTTCTCTCTCTTCCTGTCAGCCTCTACCTGTGGTCTGTGTCTGGGTCTGGACCTCTCTCTCTGTCTTCAGAGTCCTTTTCTTTTTCTGGTTTGCGAGCATGTTTCCACTTATCACAGATTCCCTAAGAAGGAATCACGGACCATTTGTCTCCAATCCAATCTGTCATGAACATCACCAGTAGAAATAACCAACACAAAATAAAACTGACATCGGCTAAAACCGTGCACAGTAAAAATAGTTATTGATCTAGAAATTAACAGAAGATTCAAGTCTCCATGCCAACATTAAGATCTGCAAAAATCTGATCCGAGAGAATTGAAATTGATAGAAATCACGGCTGGAACAGGGAATCCATGGTGGCAGAAGTTGCTGCAATTGGTGGTGTGTGTGCTGTGGGCAAAGGAACTGATTGATGAGTCAAATCTTCATTGCAAATTTTAATTAGGAAAGACTCCATTTCAGTGAAATCGACCTCAATAAAACAAAAACGGCAACGGAAACCGTGGAAGTGGCTTAACTGCACTTTGTAGAGGATTAAACAGTGGCTTAAATGGGGTCTTTGGGGCTCGTGCCAGAAAGTGCTTCCTCGTGTTCATCAAGTTGTAAAATTTGTGCATTTGTATTCAAGATGTCCTTGCCACCTAACAGGGGTCAATATAGACCATGACATCTGTAGGAAAGACCATGGTGCCTTCAAGTGCTCAGTTAATGCAGAACGAGAGAGGAGGTGTTTGTGAACGGTCCAACGTTGCTCGACTTTGGCTGTACCCTGGCTGTACACCTTTAAAACCTTCACTTCCTCCTATCTTCAGTGACTCCTCACTGCTGCCAGGATCAAAGTCAGCATCCTCCCATGTGGCCCACCACTACCACCCTCTCCACCCTCCCTCTCACTGCTTCCCTCTGCCATCTCTGGGCTCCAGCCACACTGGCCTCCTGTCCATTCTTGCAGGAAAACAGCCAAATGAGAGGCAGCGTAGCACGGGGGGTTCAAATTCATTCTCTGCTCCTTATGAGCTGTGTGACCTTGTGCAGTTTACCTAACCTCTCTGTGTTTCTTCATCTGTAAAATGGGAATAGTAGTGCCTGCCTGAGAGTGTCATCATGCAATAAGCTGCGTTAATGCAGGAAAGCCATAGAGCCACGCCTGCCTCAGGGGAGCACTCAGGGGTGTTCATTCTTACTCCCATCCCAGGACCTTGCCCACGCTGTTCTCTCTGCATCGGGGGCTGGTGGGGGCTTCTCTGGTTACTCCCCACTAATCCTGCGGACCTCAGCCCAGCATCCTCTCTGTAGGAAAGCCTCCCATTGCTCCCTGTTACACCCTCTCACGCCCTGAGCCCTACAGCTGCTGGCTGGTTCTGCCATCCTTCTATCCCCAGCATTGCCCCAGAGCCTGGCACTTAGCAGGCAATCAGCAATTCAGGGGCTGCTGGGCGGTAGCCCACTCCCTCTGGTGGTAACGGGGGTGGGTTTGAGACTCGCCAGCGCTACCCGTGGCTGATAGGATTCATAGCATCCATGCAGCTCTGTCTTCCGTGGCCTGTCACACAGAGGGTGGGCCTGAAGCTTCCCCGGTATCGTCCCCCCCACCCCACCCCTCTGCCACCTGGGCTCTGAAGAGACAGAATGAGTCTCGGCAGATGCCTGAGCAGATGCCAGCTGCCTCCCTGATGACAGCCTCTTAATTGCTTCCACCCCATCCTTTTTGTTTTCCTTAAAGGGCTGTCGCCCAGCACGGCCCCCAGAGTGGACACAGTAGGCTGCTAGCCCCTCTGCCAGCCCCTCAATGACTCATCAGCTGTGTCCCGCCCTCCCTTCCAGTATCACCTGCATCCAGAGTGGCACCCACCAGTAGGAATTCCTTCGTTAAGCCCACAAGGCCATTCTTTAGGGCACCAGCATGAAATGGACCTGCTGTGGGCCGGCCATGGTGCTGGCGGTCCTCTGGGTTCTTACCAGCAATGGTCCAGCTTGCCAACTGGAGGCTGGCTTTCTGGACTCCTCATCCCGACACATGCTCAGTGGCTGTTTTAGACCCTGGTGTAGCCACAGGGCCTTGGGAATCAGAATCTCTGGGGGGGTGGGGGGATGTTTAAAATGCTCGTCCCCAGGCCCCAACCCAAGCCTCAGGAATCAGCATTGCTGGGAGTGGGACGGCAACACTTTAGTTTCCCTTCAACTTAAAATCGTAAAATCGGCACTTCCCGGGTGGCGCAGTGGTTAAGTATCTGCCTGCCAGTGCAGGGGATACGGGTTCGAGCCCTGGTCCGGGAAGATGCCACATGTCGTGGAGCAACTAAGCCCGTGTGTCACAACTACTGAGCCTGCACTTTAGAGCCTGTGAGCCACAACTACTGAAGCCCATGCACCTAGCCCATGCTCCACAACAAGAGAAGCCACCACAATGAGAAACCTGCACACCACAACGAAGAGTAGCCCCCACTCGCCGCAACTAGAGAAAGCCCGCGCGCAGCAACTTAGACCCAACGCAGCCATAAATAAATAAATAAAATGGTAAAATAAACATCTGGTTATAACACAGAGGAGGAGTATAAAGATAAAGAAAAGTGAACACCCTTGTAACTACGCTGGTTAAGAAATAGAACACTGCCAGCCCCTTAGAAGTTCCCTGGGGTTCATCTCAAACGGCATTCCCTTACTCCTCCACCCAGGGGTTCATCTCAAACGGCATCCCCCTTACTCCTCCACCCAGAGGTACCCACGGTCCTGACTTTTTGGATGATCATTCTCTCCGTTTTCTTTATGGTGTTACCCCCTTGTATCAACATATATCACTACACGACAACGTTTGTTTTTGCCTGTTCTTGAACTTCACATAAATGGAATCTCATAGTGTGTAGTCTTCTCTGTCCAGCTCTTTCCCCTCACCACCATGTTTTTGAGCTCCATCCATTGTGTTGTGTGTAACAGCAACGTGTTCTTTTTCACCGCTCAGTAGTATTCCATTGCATGAATGCACCACCATCTCTTTTTTTAAAAATAAGTTTATTTATTTATTTTATTTTTGGCTGCGCTGGGTCTTCGTTGCTGCGCTCGGGCTTTCTCTAGTTGTGGTGAGCAGGGGCTACTCTTCGTTGTGGTGCACGGGCTTCTCATTGCGGTGGCTTCTCTTGCTGCAGAGCACAGACTCCACGCACGCGGGCTTCAGTAGTTGTGGCACATGGGCTCAGCAGTTGTGGCTCACAGGCTCTAGAGCTCAGGCTCAGTAGTTGTGGTGCACGGGCTTAGTTGCTCTGCGGCATGTGGGATCTTCCCGGACCAGGGCTCGAACCCGTATCCCCTGTATTGGCAGGCAGATTCTTAACCACTGCACCGCCACGGAAGTGCCTGCACCACCATTTTTATTCATCTATTCTACTATTGATGGACTTCTAGATTGTTTCCAATTTTTGACTTTTATGAAAAATGCTGCTCTGAATATTCTTGAACCTGCCTCCTGGTAGCCAGATGCATACATTTCTGTTGTGTGCATACCTTCAAGTGCAGTTGCCAGCCCGTAGGGTAAGCATTTTTTTAAAATAAATTTATTTATTTTATTTTATTTATTTTTGGCTGTGTTGGGTCTTTGTTGCTGCATGCGGGCTTTCTCTAGTTGCAGCGAGCAGGGGCTTCTTTTCATTGTGGTGCGAGGGCTTCTCATTGCAGTGGCTTCTTTTGTTGCAGAGCACAGGCTCTAGGCACGTGGGCTTCAGTAGTTGTGGCTCGCCGGCTCTAGAGCGCAGGCTCAGTAGTTGTGGTGCATGGGTTTACTTGCTCCGCAGTATGTGGGACCTTCCTGGACCAGGGCTCGAACCCATATCCCCTGCATTGGCAGGTGGATTCTTTTTTTTTAATTATTTTTTTTTGAAATTTTGAATTTTATTTTATTTATTTTTTATACAGCAGGTTCTTATTAGTTATCTTTTTTATACATATTAGTGAATAAATGTCAATCCCAATCTCCCAATTCATCCCACCACCACCACCATCCCCCTGCCACTTTCCCCCTTGGTGTCCATACGTTTGTTCCCTACATCTGTGTCTCTATTTCTGCCCTGCAGACCAGTTCATCTGTAGCATTTTTCTAGGTTCCACATATATGAGTTAATATACGATATTTGTTTTTCTCTTTCTGACTTACTTCACTCCGTATGACAGTCTCTAGATCCATCCACGTCTCTACAAATGACCCAATTTCGTTCCTTTTTATGGATGAGTAATATTCCATTGTATATACGTACCATATCTTCTATATCCATTCGTCTAAATATCCTAAATGTCGATGGGCATTTAGGTTACTTCCATGACCTGGCTATTGTAAATAGTGCTGCAATGAACGTTGGGATTGTGCCAGTACCATGCTGTCCTGATTATTGTAGCTTTGTAGTATAGTCTGAAGTCAGGCAGCCTGATTCCTCCAGCTCCATTTTTCTTTCTCAAGATTGCTTTGCATATTCAGGGTCTTTTGTGTTTCCATACAAGTTGTAAAATTTTTTGTTCTAATTCTGTGAAAAATGAGGTTGGTGATTTGATAGGGGTTGCATTGAATCTGTAGATTGCTTTGGGTAGTATAGTCATTTTCACAATATTGATTATTCCAATCCAAGGACATGGTATATCTCTCCATCTGTTTGTGTCATCTTTGATTTCTTTCATCAGTGTCTTATAGTTTTCTGAGTACAGGTCTTTTGTCTCCTTATGTAGGTTTATTCCTAGGTATTTTATTCTTTTTGCTGCAATGGTGAGTGGGATTGTTTCCTTAGTTTCTCTTTCTGATCTTTTGTTGTTAGTGTATAGCAATGCAAGAGATTTCTGTGCATTAACTTTGTATCCTGCAACTTTACCAAATTCATTGATTAGCTCTAGTAGTTTTCTGGTGGCATCTTTAGGATTCTCTATGTATAATATCATGTCATGGCAGGTAGATTCTTAATCACTGTGCCACCAGGGAAGTCCAGGGTTAGCATATTCTTAACAGCTTTATTGAATTATGTTTTAGGATATGCATATTTGGAGAGATACTGCCAAACTTCTTTCTAAAGTTGTTGTACCATTTTATATTGCCCCAAGCTGTGTATGAGTTCCAGTTGCTCCACATCCTCACCAATACTTGTTGTTAGACTTTTTCTTTCTTCTCCTTCCCTCCCTCTCTACCTGCTTTTTCTTTCCCTCCTTCCTTCCTTCCCTCCTTCCTCCTTCCTTCCTTCCTTCCTTCCTTTCTTCCTTTCTTTCTTCCTTCCTCCCTCCTTTCCTCCCTTCCCTCCCTCTACCCCTCCCTTCCCTCCATCCCTCTTTCCCTCCCTTCCCTTCTTCCTTTCTTTCATTTTTATCAACCTTCCCAAGGGATTCTGATGCCCTCAGAGGGAGGTCTCAACTCTTGCTGTGCATCTAAATCACCTGGTGGGCTTTAAAAATGCAGACCCTGAGGCCCTGCCAGGTCACTGTGAATCAGAGACCCCCAAGTTAGAGCACACACACCCAGGTCACTCTGAATCAGAGACCCCAGGCTGGAGCACAGACACCTGTGGTTTGAAAGCTGTGTTCCCCGATGTGTCCTTACGAGTTTCTACTCCACCAGCCCCCTTGCCAGGCTGCCATCCAGCTTCTTGTTGACCAGTGGTTCCCAAAGACCACTTCTCTCGGTCTCAATCTCTGGCTGAAGGCGATGGTTTCTGTCCAGCTGCTGATCTATTGCCCCTGGGCTCTGGGAGCTGAGGTGGTATAGGAAGCATTAAAGGCAGCTTTACTCCTGTGTGGACTGCAGCTCTGAGGTTCCCATGGCAACCTTCTCAGACTGGTCCTCAGTGGTAGCCATGCCCCATCCATGGGCCAACTTTAGGGAGGGGAGATCCGACAGGCAGCCCTTAGAGTAATGGGTGACACTAGGGGTTGCAGGCTATAGGGGCCAGGCAGGCTGGCCCTGTGAGTGAGGAAGGGGTGCCAGGGGTAAGCACACACACACACACACACACGCATACATGTGTACACAGAAGCACAGCTACACATACAAACATTCACCTAGATGCGTTCATGTGCGCACACACACACACAGAATCAGAACATCTAAGCCAGCATTTCTCAACTGGGGACGATCTTGCCTCCTTGGGGACATTTGGTGATGGCTGGAGACATTTTTGGTTGTCATAACCGGGGAGGGGTGTGCTGACGTCCAGTGGGTAGAGGCCATGGATGCTGCTAAACATCCTAGGATGCATAGGACAGCCCCACCACAAAGAATTATCCAGTCCAAAACGTCAGTAGTGCCAGAGGTTGAGAAACCCTGATCTGACAAAGCTACTTCCGTTTCAGCACACATAAAAGTTTTGTGTCATTTCAAAACCTAAACTTTTATTTTGCAACTTGACTTTATGTTGAATTACACATCAGGCTAGGTGTCAGCTTCTCGTCACTGGTTAATTCCTCCAAAGCACTGCTTCTCGGACTGTCTGGTGAAGGGCCAGTATTTTATTTTTCTTTTTTATCTACTGGAGACTGATACACTTGAAAAGTACACTAGCAATGAATTCTTGAAAAACGAAGTAAAACAAGAAGACATGAAGAATACGAGCCACTGATCAGGAGCTTGGCTATTGTGGCAATGTCGAATTGCTAACTGTTTATTGTTTCTGAACTTTTCTGTTGCTGTCCAGCAGCAAGAGATAGTGCAAGGGCAGGCCTGTGTCCTCAGGCTGCACTTTGCATAGCTCCACTCTCCATCTGGCTGAGGCTGAAATTGCCTCAACGTCTCCAATCCCAGCCCCACGTGGCCCAAATACCCTCCAAGATTTCTGTGCACCCAGGGCAGCCTCCCTCCACAGCCCCTGGCTCTGTCCTCGTGCTATTGCTGCTTCAGTGTAAGAGTCACATCCCTGCCCACTTGGTTGGTCTCTGCCCACACAATGCCCATCTGGGTTCAGGCTGAGACACAGTAAGCCTTAGAGAGTGACATGGAACAGCAGACTTGACTAAGATGCTGGCCAGGAGGAAGCAATGGAGGGGGTTTCACTGCACAAACTCACATATCTTCTAATTGAATATCAGACACCTTTGTCCTTAAAGTCTTCTCCCCACCTTCACCCCATTGCCACAGCCCCTGTTCCTCTGCTCAGCGCCCTCCCGTGGCCCACACCTCCCTCAGAGGGAAAGCCACAGTCCTCCCTGCAGCCACCCCAGCCTTCTGCAGTCTGCTGTATAACCTCTGATGTCCTGAGACATCTACTCCTTTGCTCACTCATCTTCCAGCCACATTGGCTTCCTTCCTGATCCTCAGACACACCAGGTGCAGTCCTGCCTCAGGGCCTTTGCACTGGCTGCAGCCTCTGCCTCACTCAGAGATCTGCATGGCTGGGTCCCCCACTTCCTTCATTTGTGTGAAGATTTGCTCAGAGAAGCCTCCTCCCCCACACAATCCTCTCATGCTACTCTTTTTTTCTTCAGTGTGCTTATTTCCAGCTACATTATATTGTTTCTTTGTTCTGCTTTTATTGTTTTAATAAATTTATTTTCTTTATCTTTTGGCTGTGTTGGGTCTTTGTTGCTGTGCGTGGATTTCTCTAGTTGCAAAGAGTGGGGGCTGCTCTTCATTGCGGTGCGCGGGCTTCACACTGCGGTGGCTTCTCTTGTTGTGGAGCACGGGCTCTAGGTACGTGGGCTTCAGTAGTTGTGGTGCTCAGGCTCAGTAGTTGTGGCTTGCAGGGTCTAGAGCGCAGGCTCTGTAGTTGTGGCGCACGGGCTTAGTTGCTCCGCGGCATGTGGGATCTTCCCGGAACAGGGATCGAACCCGTGTCCCCGGCATTGGCCACCACTGCGCCACCAGGGAAGCCCTGTTCTGTTTATTGTCTTTGTCTCCTAGTGGAATATAAGGGCTACAAGTTTTATTCCTTGCTGGCGCATAAGAGCTGCTCAGCATCTCTTCAGTGAGTGAATGACTGCTGGGGTATGACCGAACGCATGGGGTCTGGGCATAAATGGTACTGGGTTATCACTGTTGTCCTCATTATTTTTTCTCTCGTTGCCTCTGCTGCCCAAGCCTCAGGCAGAGAAGAGGCCCCGGGCAGCTCCAGGAGTATGGTGACTTCACTCTGACTCCAGGTGTTCCTTATGTCATCCCTAACCTCTTCCTGTCTCTCCTGGTTCCCAGGACACATGTGACACCTCAGCCCAGAGGCTCGCCTGTCCCCAGGGAAGGGTCTGGCGCTTAAGAGCCTCACTGTGGCTGACTGCCTCCCAGATGGAACCCAGCTGAATCACGGGGAGGTGATTTTTGAATGAGGACGTAAAGGGAAGAGGGAGGGAGGGAGCTGTGCAGACAGCAGGAGTGGAGGGTAGGGATGAGGTGTGTTCCAGGCAGAGGGCACAGCAGGTGCAAAGGCCCTGTGGTTGAGAAACAGTGTTGCCGGGGGAGGCCAGTGTGAAGGGAGTGGCAAGAGATGAGGCCAGAGGTCACGGAGGACTAATCACATGGGACCCTGTAGGGCTTTTCAGGAATCTGGGTTTTATCTAGTGTCCTGGGAGCCATGGGAGGGTATAAGCAGGGGAAAGATGAGATCTGATTTCTGACTGCCATGAGGAGTGTGGGTTAGGGAAGGTGGGGGTGGAGGCAGGGGGTGGAGGCAGGGAGATCTTTTTTTTTTTTTTTTTTTTTTTTTTTTT
>NW_020174421.1:89245-98358 GCF_003031525.2 Neophocaena asiaeorientalis asiaeorientalis | reverse complement strand
GGCCTCTCCCGTTGCGGAGCACAGGCTCCGGACGCGCAGGCTCAGCGGCCATGGCTCACGGGCCCAGCCGCTCCGCGGCACGTGGGATCCTCCCGGACCGGGGCACGAACCCGTGTCCCCTGCATCAGCAGGCGGACTCTCAACCACTGCGCCACCAGGGAAGCCCCAGGGAGATCTTTGAGGAGGCTGCTGTTGCTCTCCAGGAGAGCGAAGCTGACGGCTGGACACCGGTGGGGGAGGGAGCTGTGGGGTCCCAAGGAGTGTTCAGTTGTTCCAGCAGTGCGGGTAGAGAAGTTAGCCAGGGCCAGAGGAGTCAGGGGGGGCTTCCTGGGGGAGGTGACCCATGAATAGGCCGGCAGAGTCTAGGGGATTTAGGAAGGTGGAGAGGAGGCCTTCCAAGGAGGTGGCTGTGCAGTAAATGAAGGAGAAAAGCAGAAGGATGTGGTTTATCTAGGGGACAGACAGTAGAGGCTGAGATCCAGGGGCATGGGAGGTGATCCCAGATAAGCGCAGTGGTCATACTTCAGGAGGGTGCCTTGTCCATTCATTCATTCACTCATTCTTTCATTCATATGAGGTCCTTTGGGAACCACAGAAGCTTATCCAAAGGGAGAGAAGAGTGATGATCATTTCATAGATTACTGGTGGTGAACTGACCCTCAGAGAGGACCAACTCCCTAATTTTACAGTGGGGGAAATGGCCCAGAGCAGACAGGAACTTGTCCCAGGTCACACAGTGGCCACGTGGCTGCCTCTCTCACCCAAAGCCCTGGGAAGAGGAGTTTGGTGGGACTGAGGGCAAGGTTGGAGGGGTCAGGGACTGTGGAAAGGAACTTTTGGGAGATTATAGTCTGCTTGGCAAGAAACCAATAACTCATGCTGTCCCTTTGGACATGGCCTGGGGTCCCACGATGCCATCCTCTACCCTGTCCCCACCCTAAATCTGATGACTTGTAGCTTGGGTTCACTCACCTCCGTGGCTTCTGTGTCTGTAACTCTGACACTGTCTGCCGCTGTTCCAGGGGCCTGTGGTCAGGTCCCCGTGTGGTGTGGTCCCATGATAAGTGCTCTGTGGTTCTGGACCCACCATCCTGGAGCTCCGTGAGACTAACATTCTGGGGCTCCAGGGTTTCAATCTAGTGTGCCTTCATGGACGATTATCCAGTCTCCTGTGGTTGTGTGGCTTTGTGTCCCCATCCTTGGGAGCTCTGTGCCCTCGTGGACTATCATCCAGTTTCCTACCGGCCTGGGCTCTGATTCCCACACTGTGGTGGCTCGTTTGAATGGCCAGCATCCCAAGACTTAGTCTAGATCGCTGACACTGCTGCCCTGAGGACAAGTGGACAGATAGAGGCCATCCTGCAGCTGGGCCGGTCTCTCTGAGGAGAGCCCAGAGGGCTCCCTTGGGACACATTCTCCCTTCCTTTATCTGGGGCCCCCGGCACGGCCACCTCTGGGTGCTGAAGCGTGTGGGTGCTGCCTGCAGGGGTTGGGGCAGGGTAACAGGCATTGGTATTTCTGGCCCCACTTGTGCCCCTGTCTTAGTTCATTCCGACTGCTGTTAACAGAATACCCTGACTGGGTAGCTTATGAACACCAGAAATGTATTTCTCACAGTTCTAGAGGCTGGAGGTCCAAGATCAAGGCACCATTGTGGTCAGGTTCTGGTGAGGGCCCACTTCCATAGCTGGCGCCGTCTTGCTGTGTCCTCACGCAGGGGGAGCGATAAGGGACCTCTCTGGGGTCTCTTTTATAAGAGCACTAATCCCATTCATGACAGTCGTCTCCTGAAGGCCCCACCTCCTGATAAGAATTTGGGGGGACACAAGCATTCAGTCTGTAGCTGCCACTAACGAGCTATGCAGCCTTGGGCCTCCTCCTTTTCCTGTGCTTGACGTTGGGGATTTGGGGTGAAATGCACAGCGGGACGGGGACTGTGCCGGTGATGAGGTGGATGGGTACAAGCCCCTGTGCTTGTACCCAGCAGTGTTGTGAGGGCTCCTGGTCTTCTGTGTGCCCGGCTGGGGGATACAGGCCTGCAGGCCACCCCAGGAAGGGTGATGCTCAGACATGGCTCCCTCCGGGGGCCTCCCACTGGCTCCCCCAGGCTGTGGTGTTGTCCGCCCTGCAGCCTTGTGTCCACTTAAGGAAGACGGGCAGACCCAGGCGAGCTTTCCGAACCTCCCGAAATGCCGGGTGATAGCCCCATGATGGCCGAGGGGAGGTGGAGCTGAGGGTCACATGGCTGGTCAGAGCCCTGGACGGCCCGGCCCTGGTCTGCCTCTAAGCGCAGGCCCCGGAGCTGCCTGCCTGCAGGGATGGCCACATGGTAGAAAACAAGGTGGGAAGGGCACAGAGGCTGGAAGCTCGCCCAGGCCCTGGTGTGGGCTGTGCCCCTGATCCTCATTTTCCCACATTTGCTGTATTTAATCACACGCACCCACACACTCTCACAGGGACCACAACAGAGGCATCTGTGTTTGGAAGGAACAGCGGAGTGGGTGTGAGGGTGGGCCTGGAGCCTAGCTGTGGGCTTCAGGCTCAGAGCCATGCACCCCTGGCCCTCCGCCCTGCTCCACACGCCTAGGTCTATACCAGGTACATGGGATTAATCATAGCCCCACGTCATGGGGTTATGGGGCGGGGGTTGCTGTATGCAAAAGCTGGGGAGTGTCTACCGCAGAGGAAAACTCAAACTTTAGTTATTTTTATCCCAATTTTTCAGACAAGGAAACTGTAGTATGAGAGCAAATGCCTGGCATGTAATAATAAGGCAGGTCCCTTTCACAGAGCCCTGGCCAGCCCCAGACCTGCGTTATTTCGTGAAGCTGTTACAACCGTGGGATGCTTGGGCGATGTCATACCCACTTCACGGATGAGGGAAGTGCAGGATTTGAACGCAGTGCTGTTGGACTCTAAACCTCCCTGCTCCAGGCCGTCCCCTCCTGGGGACTCAGTGGGCAAGAGGCCTGGGGGTCAGAGTGGGGAAGGCGTGGGTGCAGGCGTGCCTAGTGGGGAGCCCCTGTGGCACATGGACCCTACTATAATTGCGGCATTTCCGTCACCTCCACCCAAGGGCCCCACGACTTAATCTGCATACTCAGTGTGCCTGCCCAGGCGTTTGCTCCTAATTATTGCGCCGTGAAGGCAGTGCCAGGACTATTAACAGGCATATGCCCCCTGTTTCCTGGCAGGTGGCCCTGTTGGTGCACCTGTCGGGCAGCCATCCTGGCCCACTCGGAAAATGCTTGGTGGCATTTTGTTTCTGGCTCAGGAAAGTTTCAGAACCATCAGATGGATAAGCTGCTCGCCTGGTGGCCTTTGAGCCTCCCGTGGGGCTGCTTCTGCTCAGAACAGCTCTGATGAGGGTGGACGGCAGGGGATGGGCAGAGAGGGTAGTAGGCTGGGTTGTGTTGGAAATCCCTCCTCTGCCACTTGGAAGCTGTGTGATGCTGGCGCAGTCACTTTCCCTGTCTGAAAATCCGTGCCCTGACTTTGTTACAGGGTGGCAATGAGACAGCGCCTCTCCATCCTGGCACCCGAAATGTTTCTGATTCAGCCATAGTTGTTTTAAGCTCCCCAGGTGATATCAGTTGTCATAAGGTGACGCTTGATGCCTTCGGAGCCCTGAACTCTGTGCCTGGCGCCTTGTAGGTGCCCAATAAAGGCTGTTTGCCTCTTGGCAACGCATGCCCAGCCCTTACCAGCTTGCAGGACATTTTCACCTCGTTTATCTCCACAGAGCAGCTTAATGTTTGTCTGAGTTCTTAATCATCCTCCCCATTATACTGATGGGGAAACTGAGGACCAGAGTGGGGAAGCAACCACGCGAGAGTAGGGGGAGAGCTGGCCTCTGAGCCAGGCCTTTTGGACCCCAGAGCTCACACTCCTAAGACTGTTTCCCATTCTGCAAATGTTTAACCCTGGCAGACAAAGGCTTTGTGACTTTCAAAAGAAACCAGATGCCACCCATCTCTTCACTTCCTCTGTCCCCACCTGGGGCCAGGGACCCTTGGCCCTCCCCCAACGTGTGCAGAGACCCCCTCCCTGGCCTCCCTACCTACCCCCTAGCCACCTGGTGTCCCTTCTCCCTCCAGCAGCTAGAGGATGCTGTTAAATCACAGGTCAGGCCACATCCCTCCTCTGCTCGGTGCACTACAGTGGCTCCTACCTTCCCCAGAGGAAAAGTCAGAGTCCTTAGGAGGCCCAGCTTTACACCCCCTCTACCCCCCGGTGCACCCCCTCCTCCTTGGTTACTCCAGGCTGTCTCTGGCCCCTCCCTGCTGGAGAACCCCCCATGATCCCCTCCTTCTTTTCAGCCTTTCTTCAAGTGCTCCCCACTAAATGAGGCCTTTTAGGACCCCCCTATTTCTTTTTATTTTATATTTCAATGTTTCATTTACTTCTAAATGGCACATATAACCCAGGAATATCCCTGAGGCGTTTTAAGGACAACTCGTGAACTTTTTTCTTTCATCTGTATCTCCAACAGATAAAGACTTTTTATATATATATAATTAAAATAACAGCGTCAACCCAACAGAATTCACCATATTTTTTAATCTTGCCTCCTATTCAGTCCTTGTGCAGTTTCCCCCGTTGTCTCCCAAAATGTCTTTTCACACTTGGTTTTGTCAAATCAGGATCCAGCCAAGGTCCTAGAACTGCATTTGGTTGATCGGTCTCTCAAATCTCTCTTAATCTGTAACAGTGCCTTCTCCCTCTTTTTTTCTTTTTTTCCACTCTAATTATTTGTTGGCAAAACCCGTCATTTGTCCTGTGGAATGGCCTCACGGTGTCATTAATACATTCTTCTGTCCCCTGTACTTTCTGTCCACTAGGATTTGGATCTAGAGCTGGATTTAATTCAGGTCCGATTTTGCAGGCAAGGCTATGTCACAGGTGGTGCTCTGGGCTTCCTTCCACATCCTAGCAAGACTCACATGTGCCAGAATGTTGCACTTTTGGTGATGCTAAGATCAGTCCAGGGGTTCAAGTGCGGTCTGCCTGGTCCCTGTGTCATATAGTTCTGTTCAACATTCCATTGATGTCCAATGCTGGATCCTTTATTTCATTAGGATTTCCATTCTGTTATTTCTTCTGCACCTATTTGCAGTGGTTCTTCTATAAAGGATGACTTTCCCTTATTAGGTTCCCCTAAAATACTGTTCATACAGGATGACAGGATAAATGCTTCATTCTTTACCTGCCTTTTCTGCTTATAGAATACTCACTTGGTGCCTGGACTACCTGCAAAGGAACCAAGGAGGTTTTTCTTTCTTTTGAGAATTTTGAACACATGGATTTTTACAGTTTTGTAGTCATTATTCTTTCTGATGCTCAACTTGGCCCACATGTGGCCAGTGGGAGCCCTTCAAGCTGGCTTCTGTGTCCTTTCAATCCTCCCCATCAGCCTTCAAGCATGTCCTTACTTTATGGGAACACAAGTTGTGCCAGGCTCATCTTGAATGTTCCCTGCACCAGTCCTGGAATCAGCCTCTTCTCGGAGGAGCCCTGGGGACCCTTTTAGTGGGAAGAGGTATTTAGAGACCACCGCCTGGGTTCTGAGGAGACCACCCCCTTTAGAATTGGCAACATCTCCCTCTGTGCTCAGATACCCCTCACTCCGCTCCATTTATTTCTAGCATATTTCACCTTCTAACATCCTGTGACATTTACTTGATTCTTACATTGGTCATCTACTCTCTGTCTTCCCACTAGAATATCAGCACTGTGAAGGCTTGGTTGTTTGTGGCTGTACCTTCCAGCCTGGCATACAGAAGGCACTTAATAAAACATTTGTTGAGGGGCTTCCCTGGTGGTGCAGTGGTTAGGAATCCGCCTGCTAATGCAGGGGACATGGGTTCGAGCCCTGGTCCAGGAAGATCCCACATGCCACAGAGCAACTAAGACCATGCGCCACAACTACTGAAGCCCGCGGCCCTAGAGCCTGTGCAACAAGAGAAGCCCCCACCGTGAGGCGCCTGCACACCACAATGAAGGGCAGCCCCCGCTCGACACAACTAGAGAAACCTGCACGCAGCAACGAAGACCCAACGCAGCCAAAAATAAATAAAATAATTTTTTAAAAAACCAGCCAAACAAAAAAACCATTTGTTGAAAGAGTGAATGGATGGATGGACGGATGGCCATTGTCCTCTCCCTCCTGAAGCCTGGGGAAGTGGTTAAGAGAGGTCTGCCCCCACCCCCTCTACTCCACCTGTAGAGCCTGGGGGCCTCTGTCTTATTCAGATCAGCAGAGCTGGGCGGCAGAAATGTCACACCACTTGGCCCCTGGGGAAGAAAGGGCCAGGCTGAGAAGATGAAAAATATGTCTGATGAGATGTAAATTTGTTTCAGGAAGCAGGTGGGGGTGGCAACAACCCGTGGCCTCTGGGGCTTTGTGAGGCTGAGGCAGGGATGGAAAAGCAGAATCCAGGGTGGAGCCCGGCCTGGATCCCTCTGTGATTGGTTTCCTTCTCTTAGCCCATCTCCTGGGCTCTGTCACCTCATTTTGGAGGGAAGTCAGTTGGCCCTGTGTTTGAATCCTGACCTGGCTGCCTCAGTGGCTGTGTGACCTTAGGTGATGGGAGGAACATCTCCGGGCCTTGGGGCAGAGGAAGTGAGACTCACAGGGAGGGTGAACCCAGGGAAGACAATGGACTATAGCCCATGAGGCCAGAGAACAGCAGAGACTTGCTTGGGGCTACCCTGTAGCCCAGGGCTGGCTGGGACCTGGACTCAGGCCTCCTGGCTCCCTGCCTGGGCTGATCTGCTCTTTCATCCCTGGTCTCATCTCCTTGAGGGGGTCGTGTGCTCTCCCACACTCTCCCTGAAGCTACCATTTCTGCAGGAGGAGCCCTGTGAAAATCTGGGGACCATGGAGTGGAGCACCTGGCAGGTGCAGCTCAGATAACAGGCAAGCTCTCGATGGCTGGAAACCAGAACCCCCAATCTCCCTTCTCAAGCCCTGCCGATCAGGACTCCTGTGCCAGCAAGGAACCCATCATCCAGCTGTGGCCTCCTTCAACTCAAGTCCAGGGTTTGGGACCACCACTAAAGGCAGAGTTTGAGGAGCATATCAATCTATGTTCTGTTTACTTGTTCGTTCATTCATTCATTCATTCTGCATTTGCTGAGCCCCTGTTCTGCACTGGAACCTGAGATGAGGAAGACTCTTTGGGGGTCCACATTACCAAAAACCCAGCCCAACTGGCTTAAAGCAAAGAAGGGAATTTATTGGCTCCAGTAACAGAAAAGGGATATTACTGACATCAGGCACGGTGGGCTCCAGGTGTTAAGGTGACCTCATCATCAGGATGTGATCATTCTCACCACTCCCCTTCTGTTTTGGTGTCACAGTGGCCACTAGCAGCTCCAGCATGACGCCACTTCCCTGCACCCCGCAGTGGACAGAATTCCCCTTCCCAGGCGTTTGGTTAAGTCCTGGGATCGCCTCTCACTGGGTTGACTTGGGTTGTGTGCTTGTCCCATCACCGTGGCTGGGCTGGGAGTGTGCTGGTTTGCAGGCTCTGGGTCAAGGGCCCTCCCAGAGCTGGGGGTGCTGAGCTCCACCCAGCCTGAGTGCAGGGGAGGAGCGGCTCCCCCAGGAAAGTGGGATGATGCTGCCCGAAGAAGAGGGAACAGGAGGCAGAAAGAGCAGGGGTCCACGCAGATGCCAGTTCTCGGAGAGCTCATGGTCTAGAGGAGAAGCTGGACTGCGCATGGGGAGAGGAGGTGAGCGTTGAGCACCTACTGTATACAGATGCTCCAATATGTAAAATCATCGTGCAGTGCAGATCCTTGTCCCCAGGGTGCAGATGGGGAAACTTGCTCAGCTGGGAGCTCTTAGAGGACAGGGACCACGTCCTCCTCGCTCCTCCTCGCTCTGCTCCTTGGGTAGCACCTGACACAGTCCCAGGGAGCGTCTTGGTAGGACCTGGGTCTTCTGGCACCCAGGGAGCCACCTCCCAAATCAGTTCCGAGTGGCTGGACTTGAGTGACTTCTGAGTGGATTCTGTGCCCCTTTAGATGGAGACAACCCACGGCACTTTGAACTTGGGAAGAGTTGGGAAACAAGTCAACTGAAGCTCAGTGGGGCACACTGAGTCAGGATTCAAACTCAGGCCTGCCCATCCTCGCAGGCTTGTGTTCTCTGATTGCTCCCCTCACTCTGCACAGCTCTCTTGGAGATTTGCTGTTCAGCGAGACGCCAGGCCTCCCTTCCCTTGGGAGGGCTTGCAGTGGAGTGGGTAGGTTTGGGATGGGGGTGGCCCACACCCTGTCTCGCGTCTCGGGAAGGAGCTGTGTGATCTCTCTCAGGTGCCCGCTTCCATCTTTCTGGGCTGCCCCCTAGTGGTCTCTGCCACCCTCGCCGTAAGGATGAAGGGACAGAATTCCCCACTGGAGTCAGTAGAAAGGACCCAGGAATGCTGGCCTCACTGAGTCGCCCCAGCAGGGCTTTCCCAAGCCCGACCTCTGCCAGCAAGAGTCTCCCGATGCATATGGCTGGAATCCACGCTGGGGAGGCCCTCTGAGCCTAGGGCCTGCTCTCTTTGTTAAAACAGGTTGATCTGCAAACTTCAGGGTGGCATTATGACGTGACAGAACCAAATGGAGACTCCTGGGTGGACTCAGAAGGACTGGGAGATCAGTGAGGAGGGAATCAGTGTCTCACTGTGTAATTCATTTCTAGTAACTGCTGGATCTGTTTACTTGAAATTGCCCTGCACTCCATCCATAGTAGGGATCCTGCACCTTGGTGAACACGGGGCCAAGGCCTGGAGGTGGGATTATTGCAGAGTGACAGGGATTGGCAGGAAGTCTGTGTGCGGGAGAAACCTCCGACTTTCTGAATGGAGGCCCAGCTGCTGGTTCAAGCACGAACTCTGATTTGTGTGGTGCTGTGATTCCCGAGAGGGTATCTGGCCCTCCCCGTGAAGGTGTTCTGTGGCCTGATCCATTGTTGGGGCCTCAGTGGTTTGGAGAAAGGACGAGGAAGCATGAGCTGCCCTGGTGGGGAGGGACCAGAGCCTAGCATCCAGTCCACCTCTGCCACGCACCTGCTCCGTGACCCTGAGCCCCCTGCCGCCCCTGCGTGTCTCTGAGTGTGA
>NW_020174421.1:81732-89168 GCF_003031525.2 Neophocaena asiaeorientalis asiaeorientalis | reverse complement strand
AGAAAGGAGGCTAGCTGTGTGTGAGACAGGAAGGGACGCCAGATACGTTTATTGAGCACTTGCTGGCTGCCTGGAGCACTCATAGGTATCCATCGACTCCACCCACCCAGCCACTTGGGTGGGGATTCTCTCATTATCCTGTGTTACAAACCGGGGTAAGTGTGGCAATTGGTGTTGAAGCAGGAGGGCCTCGGACTCAGCATTCTACACTGATGGCCCCTGAGATGCCTGTGCTGACCTCCTTGTCTGCAGTGGCTTCCAGGCTTGGAGGGGGTCAATCTCAACCTCGTATGAAAAGCATTACTGAGACCCAGCAGGCGAGGACTCCAGCAGGCAGGGATGTCTGAAGGCTGAGCAAGCCTCCTTGTGCAGAGAAATTCGAGGCATCAAGCCGGAGAGGAGGAGCATTCCTGGGGGAGGGCCTGCAGTGCAAAGGCCTGGGGGCATCAAACAGCCCAGCCTAGGGAGGAGAGAGGGGGATTGGCAGATTTTTGGCAAAAGAAGGGGTGGGCGAGGCAAGCACTCCGGGAGTAAGAGGACCAGGTCGGGCGGTGGAGGCTTACCACCGGGTCTGGTACAGCCGGGAGCCGGGAACCGCACTCCCCAGGCCGGGGCTGTGGGGGAGGAAGGGCCCTACTGATGCCACCGCTGCTGGCTCCGGGGAGGATTATCTATTTTAGCAACTGGGGAGGGCGGAGCAGGGAGTGCCCAGCCTCTAGCAGTAGCGCAGGCAGCTCCGAGGAACGCGGCGCAGCGCCGGGCGGCTCAGGCAGCCGGGCCCTGGGCCCCAAGGGCAGGCAGCGTGATGCTGGCTGTGTCGCTCAAGTGGCGGCTGGGCGTGGTGAGGCGACGGCCCAAAGGTACGGGGCCCCGGGGACTGGGGCTGGACCCGGGTCTGGATGGGGGGCGGTGGCCGAGGGGCCTTGGGGAGTCCCGGCTTCCCCTCCCCGCCCTATTACCCCTTGCTCCGCCTCGACCCTATCTGCCTGTGTGCCGCTGGGTTCTGGGTCTCTGTCTCTCAATCTGTGCGTGTGACTCCTTTCTCTGCCCTGGCCGTTTCCCCATGTCTCCATCTCTTTGTCTGTCTGAGTCTCTCTAACTCCGTCTCTTCATCTTTCCCTCCACCTCTATCTCTTTCTGTCTCTCTTTGTCTGGTTCCCTCTCTCCTCCCTCCACCTCTCTGCCTCTGAGCCGACCTCTCTGCTACTTGTCTTCTCTCCTGCTCTGTCTTGCTCTTTTTGTCCCTGTCTCTGTCCTCTCCTGCTCTCTCTGTGACTGTCTCCCTTGCTCTCTACTTTTCTTTGCCACCGTCTCCTTCATCGCCCCCTCACATGGCATGTCCCTGGCGGCCTTTCCTTTTCTCCTGATTCAGGGCATGGGGCTGTCCGGGTGGAGCTAGTGTGTGTGTGTGGGGCTGTCCGAGGTGGGGAGCTGGGGCAGGGGGCCGTGAGCAAATGCAGGACTTGGACCTGGGTGCCTGAGCCCCAGAAGGGGGCTCCTGAAGGAGGCGAGGCTGTGGTGGGAGTCGGGGGAGGGAGGAGTGTCTAGAGCAGGGAGTCCAGGCCTCCAGGCCCTGTGACCCCAGGTCTCAGCTGTGGCCTCCCTGTGTTGCGGTCTCATCTGCATCATGGGGTGGCAGGAGATGGTGGATTCGCAGCCTCCATGCTTCAGGCCTCAGAACTAAGAATAATTGTGCTGTTCATAAGAACAAGAGTAACTGACATTAATTCAGTGCTACTGTGTGCCAGGCATTCTGCTAACTCACTATTCCTCACAACAGCCCTGCAAGGTTGGCCCTGTCCTTATCCTGAATGTACACGGGGGAAACTGAGGCACAGAGAGGTTAAGTAACTTGCCCATGGTCACACAGCTGACATCCAGAGGTTTTCTCAAGCCGATTCTTATAACTGCCATGAGCATTTTCTAGACACTGAGAGACCTACATGGGGGGAAGGGCTGCTTCAGGAGAGGTCAAGAGGTAGCAGGGTCTGTGGGATGACAGAGGGCTCTAGACCCTGCACTGGCCACGGACAACTGGTGGTCTGACATCCCAGAGGTCCCTGGAAGCCCCTTCCCTGGGGACAGAGTAGCTGGTGCCTGGAGAGCATTAGGAACAGTATTTCCCTTGGGGCTTCCCAGGAACCCCCTGTGCTGGGACTGTCCCCAAGGGAGAAGTCCCCTCCCCCATCAAGACTGTTATCCTCCTGTTCAGGTCCACAGCCCCAGAGAACCCAGTGGAATCCTCCCATGCTGGAGGGATAGACAGACACATGCAGGGATAGTCTGACCTGCTTCCGATTTGCGTGTTCCCCAGGATATGGAGAACAGCCAACTACATGCCGTGAATCAGATTCTGGGTCTTGGAGATTCAGGAAGTGCCTGTATTTTCCCCAACAGACCTGGATTCAAATCGTGCCCCTGGCTCTTTCTTCCTGTGTGGCTCACTCAGAACCTCAGTTTCCTCATTGGTAGAATGTACCCAAGACAAGCCACCCTCCCAAGATTGCAGTGACGGTTAGGAAAGATTGGGGGAGGGACTGGCACACGGTGGACTCCTGGTAATCTTGATTTTCATCTTTCCATCGGCGGCTGAGCTTCCTCTTCCCCCTCAACCCTCCGCCCCCACCCCACAAACACACGGACCCCAGGCTGCTTGTGTCTGGGACCAACAAGCCTCTAACAGGAAAGAAACAAAGAAAGCAGAAGGGAGCACGGCCTGACTGTGAGGGCACACTGTGTGCTGATGGCTGCCAGGTACTATGGCATCTCTCCACTCCTTTAGGGGACCTCGAAGGGAAGCACAGGGACCTTGTTCGCCCGTATAGTGAGCCTGCACATCCATTTAAAACGGGATTTATCAGGACTTCCCTGCTGGTCTAGTGGTTAAGACTCTGTGCGTCCATTGCAGGGGGCACAGGTTCAGTTCCTGGTCGGGGAACTAAGATCCTGCATGCTGCACAGCGGCCAAAAAAATGAAAAAATAAATAAAATGGGAATTCTCAGGGGAGAGGGATTCAAGAAGCTGGGGGAAGGGGAGGGTTTCTTCTTCTTTGCCAAAGTATTTTTTTTAACGCGTGAGGACACATCTTCCCACTTCCAGCCCATATTTTTTAATAGACAAACCTTCCTGTTTTCCATCTTTTCTGGGTAAGACCCCCAAGTTCCTCACCCTGTGACTGCTTAAGTGGGGGGTCCCTGGGCCCCATAGCTATCTGCAACCTCTCCCGTGTCCCCCAGACTGGGATTTGAGGCTTTGCTTAAATTGAGGAGCAGTGCTTCCTGCCCGGGGCTGGAACTGGAGAAAGGGGTGCAGACTGGCTGGCCTGCCAATTTCTGCCACAGCCCAAGAAGCCGAGGGAGCCCCTGCTGTGTGCACACGGCAGTGGGAGCGCTTCTACCGTGCTGGACACTCAGTGTCTACCCCTTGCCCACTTCAGTCCTGACAGTGGCCTTTTTTTCCACATCTGGACAGTAGGGAAGCAGAGGCTTGAGGAGGGGAGGGGCCTGCAGAGCTGGACCGACTCTAATGCCCAAGTGCTGCACCCCTGAGCTAGGCTTGGGCCTCTGGACGCATAAAATTGTTACATTCAATTCAAAGAGTGAGAGATTTAATTTGATGCGTGCTGGTGTGCCAAGGCAGGATACACAGGTCCTGGAGCCAGTGGCCAAGTGTAAGTCCCAGCTGTGCCACCAGGGCAAGTGCCTTCACCTCTCTGGGCCTCTGGTTTCCCATCTGTGAAATGGGATTAATACTGAGTGGCTGCGAGGACCACTGAGATGATACTTTCAAAGTGCTAGGTGTCAGAGCACCAGAAGGGGACCACCTGCAGTTCCTGACCCAAAGGGCTCAGGCCCGGGGAGAAAGGACTTGTAGATGATGTCAGGGCATCAGGGAGGTGGGCGGACAGAGTCCCATTGGTGCCTGGAGAAGGAAGCAATGATTTTGCTTGCAAGAGGTCAGGGGAAGCTCCCAGAGCAGGGTCTTTAAGGATGAGTAGGAGTTTTCCAGGCAGCTAAGGGAGGAAGAGAGCTTTTAGGCAAAGGGAACAGCTTATACCAATGCCTGGAGATTTAAAAGATCTGCCTTAGAGAAGCGGTCAGCTGACTTTGGCCAGCATGAAGGGTTTGGCACAGAAGGGAACCAGGGCAGAGGGTGTGGGAGACCGTGGAGCTTGGACTTTGTCCTGGGGGCAGTGGGAGCCGTGGAAGGCCCGTGAGCAGCAGGGAGTGGAGGACAGTTCTGAGTGTTAGAATGGGCTCTGGCTGCTGTGCTGACCACAGGCAGGGATACGGGGAGAGACTGGGCTGGAGTCCAGGTGAGAGGTGAGGAGCTGGGGCTCAGTCGATGTTTGTTGAGGCAGGAGAATACCCTGTGCCATCCACTCATTTAAAGGATACCTACTGAGCACCTGTTACGTGTCAGGTACTGTTCTAGACCGTGAGGGTACAACAGGGAACAAGATGGACAAAAATCCCTGCCCTCGTGGAGCTGACCTTCTGGGAGGAGTGACAGCCAAGGGACAAGACGAATAAGGGTAATATATTTCCCTTATTTGGTAGTGACACATGCTGTGAAGAAAGATGAGGCAGGGAGAGGGCATGGGGTGTGTGAGTAGTGGGGTACAGTTTCAAATGGGGTGTTGAGGGAAGGCCACACTGAGAAGGTGACATTAGCGCAAAGCCCTGACGGAGGTGGGAGAGGGAGGCAGGTGGCTATCCAGGGGAAGAATGCAGCTGGCAGAGGCTACAGCCAGTGTAAAGGCCCTGGAACGGTGGACGTGTTGGGTGTCCCCAGGCTGGCAAGGCTGGAGCAGGATGGGTGAGGGGCCTCTGGTCTGGCCCCTGTGCTTCTGGAGGAGCCACGGGCAGTCTAGGGATGACGAGCTTTTTTTTTTCTTTTTTAATTAATTTATTTATTTTTGGCTGTGTTGTGTGCTCGTTGCTGCGCGCGGGCTTTCTGTAGTTGCGGCGAGCGGGGGCTGCTCTTTGTTGCGGTGTGCGGGCTTCTCATTTTGGTGGCTTCTTTTGCTGTGGAGCACGGGCTCTAGGCGTGCAGGCTTCAGTAGTTGTGGCACACGGGCTCAGTAGTTGTGGCACACGGGCTTAGTTGCTCTGCGGCGTGCGAAATCTTCCCGGACCAGGGATCAAACCCGTGTCCCCTGCATTGGCAGACGGATTCTTAACCACTGCACCACCAGGGAAGCCCGGTGATGAGGTTATTCAGGATAGTAATCCCCCCGCCGGCTGAGTGCGGCCTCCTGCGCGGGCCCTCCCAAGCTTTCTCCTTCTGCCCCACTCAGTGGCGCACATCTGTGATGAATTATTCACTCCTTCCTTCCCCTCCGTAATGAGACTCTCCTCTGTCTGCCTCTCTCCTCCACATCCGGCTCCCGGCATTTCTCACACTGCGGCAGCTGCGCTGGGGTCTCAGATCTGACTCTCGATGTGGAAACGAGCCTCCTCCCACCAGTGCCTAGACAGCAACCACTTCCCCGGCCTCTGCCCTCCTTGATGCTGGGAGCACCAGAATTTCAGATCACCTATGGTGTCTAGAGACCCCAGGGCTTCTCCCTTTATCAAGAAGCCAAGGGTAAACTCTCATCTCTGGAATAATTCCTGGAATCCCAGCAGCCTGGAGTGAACCTCTGTACCTGTTCTTTGTTTCCCAAGCATTTATTAAGCACTTGTTGTTTGCCAGGTGCTGTGCTAAGTACTTCATGTGTACTTTCTCATCCTCACAACAGTCCTGTGAGCTATGAACTAAATCGCCCCATTTTACAGGTGAGGAAACTGAGGCTTAAAGAGGAAGTGACTTTCCAACTTTCCAAGGTCACACAGCCAGGAAGGAAATGGTGGAGTCTGTGCACCGGCCCCACCCCACCCACCCCCCCACCCAGGCTGTCTGACTTCCAAGTCCAAACATCTCACTATGGGCATATTTCTCAGTGGTCAGTTATCTGGCCTCCCCACCAGGAGCAGGGGACCCCTCTGTTGCGTTCCCAGCGTGTAGCTACTGGTCTGTCTTCCCCAGGCTCCCCCAAGGTTATCCGCCCTCCCTCTGCTCCCCCCGCCCCAGGACAGCCCTGCAGAAACAGCGATGGGGTCCCCCAGGGTTCCCCTCCAAGCTGAGCAGCCGTGTCATCCACCAGCACCAGTGCTGATCTTGTTAGCCAATGTTCCAGCATTGTGTCCGTTCGTTGGCTTGAATGTTCAGTCCAGCAGGACCATCTGCCTGTCTTAATTGCCCAGATAATTGTGAAGGCTGCCGGTCCTGTCTCCTCCCTGGGGAGATGGGCTGATAGAGCAGAAAGAACATCTATCAGGCAGGGCTGGCTGGATAACCGCCCTCTCCGTGGTCCTGGAGCAGTTCCCTGCTCCTCCTGGGAATTGCCCCTCAGTTTCCCTTGTGTGCCCCAACCCTGCTGTCCCGTAGCTGGAACCCTGCTCACCCTCCCCACCATCCACCCATCGCTCTCCTTAGGCTGACCTTGTCTCTCCAGCCCCTGCATTTCGCCAACTTGGCCGAGGTGATGGCAACTCATAAGCAGATGTGTGGGCAGGTGAGCGGACAAGGGGAGCAGGCACCTACCCAGCAACCTCTTACAGCCACACAACTGGGGCAGCTGGGGTCCCTGCAGGTAACCTTAAGGACAGTCCCTGCCCCTCACTGAGTCTTGGTACCCCATTTGCAAAATAGTCTGTTGAGGAAAGTTTGTTTGAGGTTTGGGTCGTTTGGAGCCCAAGCTGGGGACGGAGGTGAGGGTGTCCCAGACTGGCAAGGTTGGAGCTGAAGCAGCCCCCAGAGACTACAGGTCCTGCTCCTGCCCCAGCCCACACATGTACCCCCATTTTATACATGAGAAGGTTGAGGCCAGTTTTGTTCAAGATCACCCAGCCGGTCAGGGGTGGAGATAGGACCTGAACCCAGGGTCCCCTCTCAGGCCCCCATGCTGCCACTGCTGGAGGGGGCGGTGCTGGCAACGTGGAATGTTCATCACCTCTTAGGAGTCAGGCTTATCCGGGGATGGAAGGGCAAGGCAGAGGGAGATGTCCGGGGAGTTGACAGTGGGACTGAGGGATGCCCGAGGGCTTTGGAAACGCAGATGGGACACCAACCAGCTGGAGTATCCCCCAGGAGGTGACAGTGGGCAACCCTGGGGGACTTGCAGGATTTGGCCAGGCAGAGGAGGGATTAGGGCCAGTGCATTCTTGGGTCACTGAGAGTGTGAAGGCTTGGAGGTGGGAATGGGCTCAGGGTGCTGGGAATGGAGGGAGACGAGGCTGCACAGGCGGGTGGCCAGTTTTGGACACCGGTTGGCGACCTCCCAAGGATTCTTCCTAAATGGTGCTGAGGGGGCCGTGGAATGTGGGGTACCTCAGGTAGCAGGCGCTGGCCCAGAAATCTCAGTGTCAAGCCTTGTCCTCAGGTAAGCTGC
>NW_020174421.1:69959-81612 GCF_003031525.2 Neophocaena asiaeorientalis asiaeorientalis | reverse complement strand
AAAGTGGCCTCTGCCAGGGCCCACCCCAGCCCTGCAGCCCCTGCCCCCCACCTCCACCATTGGGGTCCTCCTGCCTGGATCTCATTGGTATAGTCTCAGCTGGGCTGTACGGGCTCCTTGGATGGGCCTTCCCAAATTCTCTCCCTGCTTGAGCTTCTACCACTAATGAGTTCACAACTGCAGGGTTCTCTTTCAAGTAGTCCACCAAGAGGACAAAAAGTAAGACTATCACACAAAGCCCTTTTGAGAATGTGTGTCTGTTGGGCTGGGATTAAGGCTTTGGAGCCAGACACCCGGGTTCTTGTCTCCTGCCCCTCTGGACTCCAGTTTCCTCGTCTATAAAAAGAGGTTGATTGTGCCAACCTCATGGGCCTGAAGCAAATGCCACTGGAAGTTAAAAACACACTGACGTCCAGTGTGGATTAAAGAGCCTGACCCCAGACTTGGGGCGGGGAACGGTTTGGATGGCCACCTGCTCTTTCCAGCCACACACCCAGGAGAGGGCCTCAAGGTGGGCAGGGAGCTGACGGGACCCCACTGGAGCCACATCCAGACTCTGAACTGTGGCATCTCCCTACAGGGCTCAGAGGCCATGACCTGGGTCCAGGCACGGCCACTGGGTCTCTGCAGGCTGGTCCTGGGGCAGGGGGCTGGAGGAGCCACAGGGAGACAGGCTCCAGCTTAGGAGAATGGAGTGACTCCCATCCTCATGACTGTTCAGGAATAGGGTGGGCTGCTCAGGAGGTGGTGAGCTCCCTGTTTGTGGAGGTATGCAAGCTCTACCAGACAGCAGAAAGGATTCCTGCATCAGATTGTAGAGGGATGAATTATTGGTTTCTTTCCAGTATAGCAATCCAGAGGTGATGTATAGTCATCATTTATTTCTCATTCATTCATTTGGCAAACACTTATTTAGCGCTTACTGTGTGTGAGGCCCAGCCCTGGGCATAGGGTCAAAATCAATGAGCAAGACAGTTGAGGGTCCCCTCTTTGGTGGAAAAGAACAGGTGAGCAAATGCATTGGAGGAAAGGCTGGGAGAGGGTAAAGGGGACCCACCTGGTGTGGTCAGGGCAGGCTTCTTGGTGGAGGTGGCATTTCGGTCAGTCTCTAAGGATGGAGGGGGAAGGGCGTTCCAGGAAGAAGGAGGAGCCCAAGGAGGGAGCATCTGAGTCTTACGATCTGACCCTCAGCCCATCTTAGCTGGGGGCCTTGGCCAAATCCCTTCCCCTCTCTGGGCCTCAGTTTTCCCTCTGTAAGACAGGAGCAGCAGTGCCTACCTCAAAGGGCTCTTGAAAGGTTCCATGAGACACTGTGCTCAATAAAGTGGTAAAACCTTGTGTAAATACCCTTTTTCTAGGGCATTTACACATAGAGGGTGATGCTTTTTTAAAAGAATTTATTTATTGGGCTTCCCTGGTGGTGCAGTGGTTGAGAGTCCACCTGCCGATGCAGGGGTCACGGGTTCGTGCCCCGGTCCGGGAAGATCCCACATGCCACGGAGCGGCGGGGGCCATGAGCCATGGCCGCTGAGCCTGCGTGTCCGGAGCCTGTGCTCCACAACGGGAGAGGCCACAACAGTGAGAGGCCCGCGTACCACAAAAAAAAAAAAAAAATTATTATTATTATTGTTTTGGCTGCATTGGGTCTTCGTTGCTGTGTGCGGGCTTCTCATTGTGGTGGCTTCTGTCGTTGCGGAGCCCGGGCTCTAGGCGTGTGGGCTCAGTGGTTGTGGCCTGCAGGCTCTAGAGCACAGGCTCAGTAGCTGTGGAGCATGGGCTTAGTTGCTGCGCAGCATGTGGGATCTTCCCAGATCAGGGATCGAACCCTTTTCCCCTGCATCGGCAGGTGGATTGTTAACCACTGCGCCACCAGGGAAGCCCCAAAGGGTAATGCTTGATCAAGAGGGTGGGTGATGGGAGTCCAGGGACAGTGTTGGCCACAGGCTGAACCTGAGTCCAACCTCCTGCTCCACTTGGATGCCGAGGGCACAGGATGAGGGGCTGCACCTGCCGCTCCCAAAGCCTCATCAATCACCAGCCGCGAGGGGGCGTTGCTGTCCTCAGGCTCCTGTGTGCTCCACTCCTGCCCTGTTCCCGACAGCTCAGTCATGTGGCTGCCCAGGCCCTCCATGTGTCACCCTGCCAGCATCTTATCAAGGGGGCTCAGGAGAGCCCGCCCCTCCTTAAATGTCACCCATGAGGCGGCCATAGTGCCGGGACGCCCCATTCAGTGCATTCTCTCCCCCGAAGCAGGTCTCCATCTGTCAGGACCCACCCCTTTGCCTGCCCAGCCCACCCCACCTGCTCCTGCGGGACCTCCGACCCCAGCCATGCGGGCTGGTGCCTCTCCCTACCATACTTCGCACCTTCCCCCTCTCACCCTTTGTCCAGGCTGCCCCTCTGCCTGGAATTCCCTCCCTGCATCATCTTGGAGGGTTTGGTTCCTATGTCCATCAAGACTTAGGTTAGACAATGCCTCCTCTGGGCAGCTTTCCCTGATGCCTCCCTGAGTGGCCTGACTGTTTGGCCCCCTTTGTTTTGTTTGGGTTCGTAGTGAATCCTTGTTGAGTGTAGTCCTTTCCGCAAGAGACACTGATGTTCTGCATCATGTGTAACGTTCTTGGAACAGAGTTGGTCCTGTGTGGGCAGTAGCTAGGCCTTGAACCTGGGTTTCTTGACCCCCAGCCCAGGGTTCTCTCTAGGGCTGGACGTGTGTGGGGGGGTAGGACACTGCCATGGTGTCCTTGGCACCCTGAGATGAGGACACATGACAGGGCTGAGCCCTGACAGCCTGACCACTTATTTTCCCGTTTTGCTCAGGTACCAAGAGGGCAGGTGGGCAGAGTCTGAGTGGTCCCCATGGGGAAGAGGGTGGCTGAGGTTGACTGAGGTCAGCCAAGGCCCCCACCCCCACCCAGGGGCTCTCTCAGCACACAGTTCAGTTATTTTTCTAAGGAACTTAGCTTGTCCTCATTCCTCCCTCCCTCTAAACCCTTCCACGGCTCTCCAGTATCCTCAGGAGAGAGCTTCGACTTCTCAACATGCCATTCAAGGCCATTATTTATGTTTTATTTTGAATCCCAGGCTCTGGGGGGTGAGCTGAATTCCTCAGTGTGTGGCACACCTGGTCCTGAGCCAGCTGGCACCTGCTCTGGCTGTTCTATCTTACTTTGTCTCCTTCATGCCCTACCCCCACTCCCAGTTACCTCCCTCGAAACCTTCACTCTGTGAAACAGATCTTTACACATGTATGTGCCCTTATGGCACATGTAGTGCTTTATGTATGTTTTTAGTTTACATAAGTGATAGTACAGGGAAATATCATTCTCTTTCCTGCCCTCTCCCTGCCTCCTCTCTTCCCTGCCCTGTCCTCCCTCCCTTCTCCCCACCCCTTCACCTTCCTCCTCCCCCCTTCCTTTCTCCCTTTAACTCACACTGTGTCTCTAAACCTATTCACGCGGCTGTGCTTCTCAGCCGGGTTGTCCTCCATGGGGTGTGGCCATCGCGTTACCTGTCCCCTCCCCCAGGATGGAGATGCAGGTCATCTTCACCAGTGACATTCCTATTCCCGTTTAGGGATCCGTCGGGGGTGGGGGGTCACCCAAGGATAACTACCAGGAGGGAGGGCGCTGGCTCTCTCATGCCTGCCTCAGTTTTCCGCCCCCCAGCAGTGCCTCTGCCTCTCTATCTCCGCGATGCTCACCAGCACCTGGTCTTGCCTGCATTTCTCATGTTTGCCACCCTGAAGAGTCAAGTGGGAGAAGCATCATTTCCCCTTCACTTCTCTGCTTACCAGTGAGTGGGGTGGCTCTGCATGAATTTGGGGCCGTTTCCTTCACGCCTGGTGCCCTGCCTGTTCATCATCATCCCCGTTTTCCTTTTTCTTCTTGTTTTGCATCGCGATGCATCCTGACTCCATGCTTTTGACCTCTAACACTGGCAGGTCCCCAAACTCGCACTGCTGGCCCTCGTCATCAGAAGGGAAACAGGCTCAGAGCAGGAAGGGACAGGCCCGAGGCACAGAGAAAATTGGCTTCCAGGTCTCCTGCCCCTGAAGTGCCTTGCCCTCCCCCCTGCCTCTGGTCCCCCCCATGCCGTCCAGACCCTTGCAGCCCATCCCCTTCTGCTGCCATTTGGAAACAAGTCAGATCGCACAGGACCCAGTTTAAAACCCTGCAGTGTCTCCCCTGGTGCTGCATCTGGAGCAGAATCCCGACTTCTCTCCTCCTCCTGCCTGCTCCCTAGGCAGCCCACGCTCGCCTGGAGACTTCTCCCTGCAGCCGCCCTAGGCTCCTTCCCATCCTGTCTCAGCCTAGAGGCACCTCCTCTGAGAGGCTCCCCGACCCCCCACCTCGTGTTGTCCTGGCCCCCCTCGCCCTCCTCACCATCTCGATGACTTACCTGTATTTGCAGGGTTTTCTCCTTTGATCTCTGTCCCTCTGCTAGACAAGCAGTCTGAGAGGCAGGCTCTACATCTGCTTTGCCCACTTGGAAACCTCGCGCCCAGCTGAGTTTCTGGCAGGTAGTGGGTGCTTTTGTGTGACTGAGTGACCAGAGAGGTAGGGCCAGGCCGTGTTCACACTGACCACCTCCACGGGCCCTGCACTCTACAGTTTTTCAGGCGTTTTGTTTATTCACAGAGTTCCTCAACAAACCCTGTGAGCACAGACATCTTCATCATTAAGAGGAGGGAGCTGAGGCTCAGAGAGGCCCCCTGCACAGTTATGGCCCCATGTTTCTCCTCCAGGAGGGAAGCCATTGCAAGTGTTAAGCGTGGAGGCCAAGAGGGAGCCCCAAGGAGCTGCCCCATCTGTGGCCAGGCCTGGGCCTGTGGCCCCTTGGCCCTCCCTAGTCAGAGGATTTAGAGAGACTCCCCAGGAGCAGCAGGGTGGGGACCCCGCCGCCCAACAGTCCCTCTCTTTCTTCCTGTATCCGTGAGTGTGCATTTCTCAGGGGGCTGTGGATGGGGTGCTTTTGTAGATGGCGTCAGCAGGGCCTGGGCTTAAATCCCTGCTCATGCCTCACACTCTGTGTGACTAAGAGCAAGTGGCTTCACCTCTCTGGGCCGCTGTTTCCTCATCTCTGAGATGGGGATGCAATGAGAAGATAGGTGTAGAATGCTGAGAACACGGCCTGGTACAGAGGTTCTGTGTAGAGAGCCAGCTGTGGTTCCTCTCACCTCCACCCCAAGCCTGGCCCTTCCCTGGTCTCTGCACACAGCCTGTGTTCTTTGCTCTTGCAGCCCCTGCTACCCCGTGGCCCTGCCTGCCCCTGTGCCCTCCAGGGCCAGAGGAAAGCCGGGGTGAAGGGCGCTGGGAACTGGCAGGTGTGGGCCTGGGGGCCTAGCCCACGTGCAGCCCACTGGTGTGGCATTACCCCTGAAGTCAGGTGACGGGCCGTGGGGCTGGGGCTATGGGGCAGCTTGGCGGAGTGGGGCGCCACAGCCAAACAGCACCCCCTAAGGCGGGGTCACCTCGTGGCCCTCACCTGTGGCTGGTGGCATCACAGACTGGGTTTCAGTGTCCCCATCTGTAAAATGGGGGCGACAGTGCCCACCTTATGGGAATGTCTTACAACCAGGAGAGGGGAGGGATTGTCCTGGCCTGACCCTCGGGGTGGTGTGAGGAGGGAGGGAGGGAGAAAGGGACGAAGGGAGAAGAAGCAGAACAACAACAAAGGGTTTATATCTTGTTATCGAATCGCCATCTCTGCATCCTTCCCACCCAGACTTCATTTCCGGCTGTCACTCAGGGTCCCTGGCAGTCTGCTGTGCTTATGACTAACCAGCCCTGGGGCCTGAGAGGAAGGAAAGAGGCCAGGGTCCAGGCCCCTCTCTGCTCTGGGGGGCCTCAGACACCGTCCTTTCTGAGTTTCGGTTTTCCCATCTGTGCAGCATGGGGTCGGTTCCCACTTGTGGGGGTCACTACCCCTGGGTGGGCGGGGGCCAGGGATGCCGGTGTCCTGCAGTGTGAGGACAGCCCACTCAGCAGTGGTGCCAGTGGCTCCCCGTTAAGAGACCCTGAGAAGGCCCTGCAGGCCTGGCCACACGTGGGGAAGAGGGCAAGAGTGTGTGCTGGGCAGACCTTCCGAGGTCTCTTCGCCCTCACTCCTCACGGGTTGGGAAGCAGAGGCTCAGGCAGAAAGAAGTGAGTTGCCCGGAATGACAAGGTTCTTGGGTGGCAGGGCTGGGGTTTGAACTTGGGTGCATCTGGCCAGTGTGCTCATCTACCTTGAAGTTCTGCCTTTCTGGCCTGGATCCATGCAAGGCATTGGTGTGAGACTCTTGGCAGGCAAGTGGGTGGATAAATGCTTCCTGACCCAATATGTGGACTCCCTAACCCTAGAAGGTGGTGCTTTTGTTATTCCCATTGTGCAGCTAAGGAAGCTGAGGCCCAGAGAGCCTTGGACACATGTCCCAGGTCATACAGCGATCCATCTTTCAGTTGTCTCATAAAACCTGAGGACGTGGAGGTGTCAGGGCCTCTCCTGACCATGGAGGGGCTGCCTATCAGCTCAGTGGCCCCGCCACCTTCCGCAGGCGGCCCAGCCCCCGTCACTGTCATCCACAGTGTTGGAAATGTAGAACACTCACACTCTGTGACCAGGAGCTGCTGGTAGGCCGGGCCCCTAGCAAACCTGGCTTCTAGCCACAGTGCAGGCCCAGCAATCTGTCCCTCTTTCCCTCTGCTTCCCCAAGGTCTGGCCGCATTGGGAGAGAGGGGTCGTGTTTGGAGCAGGGCCCAGCAGCAGCTTCACCCACTCTCGGCTCCCAGAAGGGGCTCTTGCTGCTCATCCCAGGCCCTCCTCCCTTCTCTCTCAGAGACGCTCTGTGTCTGAGGTCCTTGCAGAGCCTCTCACACCCTTGCTCTGCAACCATCTGTGGTTCCCGTTGCCTGCAGGATGGAAGCCAAACCCATAACACAGCATTTCTTAAACTTCGTATGCATCCTCTGGGGAGCTGGTGAAAATGCAGCTTCTGGTTCAGCAGGTCCGGGTGGGGCCTGGGAGCCGGAATTGCTGAGGAGCCCCCGGCAGTGCCGGTGATGCTGCTGCTGCTGCTGGTCGTCAGACCGCACCTGGAGGAGCGAGTGTGGCCAGGCCGCCTGTGGCCTGGCTCCAGCTGCACCTCCTGCCTGGTCTCTTCCTCACTTGTCACTTGGGACTGTGTTCATGGCACCTTCCTTCCCATCCTTCAAAGTCAGGCTCAAAAACACCTCCTCGGTGGACCCCCGACAGAGCTGATTGCCCCTCATCTGCACTCCCAGACCCCTTTATCTTGAGAGGCACATAGCAGCGCCTTTAAGAACAGACCTCTTAGGTGTGAACCTGGCTCCACACTTACAGCTGGGTGACCTTGGGCAAATCAGTTAACCCTTCTGTGCCAAATATTTATTTAAACCCTACCTTGTTCCAGAATGGAGCAACAGTTGCTTCCAAACCCACCTTTGGATAAAATGAATGAAGTGAAAATGTGCTTGGCGGGCTGACAGGAACAGAGGACAGAGGGAAGATGCTGATCCTTGCCTGTCTCCTGGTGTCTGAGTCCCCACTGCCTGGCACAGCAGGTGCTCAGAGAAATGCTGCGTGGAAGCTCTCCCATAATCCATGGCATGACCTTTCCAGGAGCTTCTCGTCCACAAAAGTAAATTCCAAAGGAGCAGCGAGAGAGACAGAACCACGGCAAGGTTTTGGATCTTCCGTCTTAATCGCTCATTTAAATGCGTCTGTACAGAGAGCAAATATTTTCTACGAGAGGGGGTGGACGGAACTCCAAAGGTCTGTGCACCACACAGCCCTCCTCCCTGAAGGGGCTGTAAATGGGGGGAAAGAGAGCGAGGGTCTGTTAAGAGCCGTGTCCCTTTCTGCCTGGTATGGAGCTGGGACTGCTCCAGGATGGCTCTCAGTGCCCTGGGGATTGTCAGGGTCTTCATCAACAGCCTTGTTGTGACCATTGCAGGGCACCGTGGACCACACTGAGAGTCTACATTCCCTTCCTGCCTGGCCCGATTCTCCCAGCAAACGCCTCCCAGTTCAGGTCCCCCCAGTCTGACCCAGTGCTCACCATCCCTCCCATGGCTGGGACCTTTGCATCTCTCTTTGACCTTTGGCCTCACTACTGGCCCAAGGGTCCCTGCCCCTGAGACATACCTAAAGTCATCCAAAGAGGACGGCACCCTTGGGAGCGGGGCAAGGAATATGACCTGTGGATGCAGGCATACAAGTGACCCCACCCCATCCTCAGAGCCTGGATTGTCTGAATGTGCCGTTAGTGGGGCTGGCAGGAGCCGGCATGGGCAGCCCAGGAACTGTGGGCTGGACTCTGCGGTGGGCATCCCCGCTGAGGAAGAAACTCAGATGCAGTCCCTGGTCCTTAACCACGGGGCTGCACCCTCCCATTTGCTGCAGGACAGAGGTGATTTTGAGCCCCCTTGTTCCCATGCATCTGAGAGCTTCCATGGGAGCCGGGACCTTATCTGTCTCGTTCTCTGCTGCGTTCAGCTGGATGCAATAAGTCGTTAGTTGTACAGGCTGTTGACACCCCGAGTCACTATCGCCCATCCTCCTCCCCAGCACCTCTGCGGTGTCTGGCTCTCAGGTGGTAGCAACACGCACTGGTGGGTGGAGAGCAGGAGCAGCTAGAGAGGTGGAGGAGGGGCCCTGGGTGTCCGTCATGGTCATCCTGAGCTGATGCGGAGGAAGCTAGGAGTGTGCTGGGCTGAGGCCCAGCCGGGGCTGGAGTTGTGACCAGCTGCCCCTGCCCATCAACCCGGGACGCACAGCTCGCTCTGTCTTCCCACAGAGCTGGGGGATGCTCTGGATAACAGGCTGCTGGGCTGATCTTCCCCAAGTCGCACCTTACAGGAAAGGAAACCGAGGCCTGGGAGAGGTAGCTGGAACTTCAGTGGAAGGGCCCAGGGGACTGCGAGTGCAAGGATTTCTAAACTGAGACACACCCTGGCGTTGTTCCACGGCTGCGTTTTATCCGGCTTATGTCCTGGGATTTCTGTGCAAGACTCTGTTGGAATCTGCTACTTAAAAAAAGAGAAAAAAAAGTTTGGAAGGCCCTGTTCCTCTTTTCCAGGTAGAAAAACTGAGTCTGGGCTGGGAGGCAATCGTTTACCAAAGACCCAGGGCGAGTTAGGGGCAGAGCTGGCCTCAGGGGTCTGTCTGCCTGGGGACCCTGGGGGAGGCCTGCCATCTTCAAAGACCCCTGCCCAGACTCAGGCTGGAGGGGGGGGTGTTGAACCACATCCAAGGATCAGCCGTGACAAGGGCCGTGTCCCCTTTAAGCAGAGAGCCGCCCGCTGCAGTGGGTGGACTCTTGCCCAGCCAGTGGGAGCTCTGAGCTCCCCTCCCATAGCCCCTCCCTGGCTCCCAAGGGAGTCAGTGGCACCGGGGAGACAAGAGCAGACATGCTGTGTGGGCTCAGCCGGGAGACCCCTGGAGAGGCGGGTGAGTAACGGGGACCAGTAGGCAGAGTGGTGGGGCCAAACCCTCTGATCCCTCTGGAACTGTCACCCAGAGAGGGGCCTGGGATGGCGAAGCCTGGGACAGCCACTCCCAGACGCAGAGCTTGGAGGGAGGGCAGGCATGGGACACCTGGCCGGTGGGCAGGGGAAAGGGCTGTCTGTCTGACCGTGGCTGCGGGACTGAGTCCGCTGGGCTGTCCTGCATGGCACGGCCAGAGGGCAGCGCTCCTGCCTCAGGCGTGCCCCAGGGAGACGCATCCTGCCCCTGCGTGAGCTGTGGGCGCCGGCTCCCTGGTCAGGGTGCTTTGGGGGGAGCTTCTTCATGGGCTTACGGCAAGAGGCAGAGGCCCCGGCATGGTGCTGTCTGGTCGGTGAGCCTCAGGCTCTGGGAATGCAGAGGGGACAGGTGTTGCTCAGCTGCTACATTCCTGGGTGGGCCCGGGGCTGGGACCCTGGGAGGGGCTCTGGGGCTGGCTAGGTCACCCTTCACTCCGTGTCCTGGGCCGTCCTGTCAATGCCTTCCCATAGTCGATGTACTCCTGGTGTTACGTCCTTGCAGCAGCTCCAAGGGTAGGGACTGTGGTCCCAGTGGACAGACAGATGGGGAAGCTGAGGCTCGGAGGGGCCAGTGGCTGACCAAGGCCCATAGTGGCTGAGCCGGGATTGGCCCCCTGATGACTTTCATAGCAGAGCTCCCCCAACCATGCTTCCGAGGGCCCGTGAACTTAGGCTCCCACCTCCCCGCCTGTCGCAGAGGGCAGAGACAGAATTACCCCTAGGTCCCCAGATCATAATAATGTGATTAATAATAGTAGCTTACAGCTGTTGAGACCTTACTCCGTGCCAGGCTCTGTTCGGAGCTCTCTCTGTACATTTTCTCATTTAATCCTCACACCTCTGTGTATTCAGCACTGTTATTCTCCCCATTTTACAGTTGGGGAAACTGAGGCACAGGGGTGTTAAGTGACTTGTCCAAGGCTAAAGCTAGAAGTAGCACAGCTGGGATTCGACCCCATGCGGTCTGCCCCTGACCCTTCCTGGCGACTCCACTGCCCTCCTGGCTTGGGCACATCTGTCCTCTCAACATCAGACCCAGGAAGTGGGGTCACCTCGTCCTGCAGTGGTCAGAGCCACAAGGGCAGCAGTGCCCTGGAGACCTCATCTGGGGTACCGCCAAGGAGGTGTCTTCCTCTTCCTCATGGAGCGGCCCCCTCTACCCAGGCTCAGGCCTCAGCATCGCCTGCCTAGACCTTAGCCCCAGTCTCCTCCCTGGCTTCCTGGCCCTCCTCCCCCACCGCACCCCACCCCCTCCATGCTGCTGTAGGAGGGAGTTTGCTAAAACTCAGGTTTGATCGCAGCTTCTTATCGTGGCATTCAAGGCCCTTCATGATCTCCCTGGCTTTTTCTCTCTCTGATGACTTCCTTGACCCCCACCCTCACCCCTGCAGCCCCCACCCTAGTCTCCTCCCCAGGTCACAGAGCTTCATGATCACACGTGTCTCACTTGGTGTCAACACTGAGGCTTTTTTAAAGAAAAGTCTAAAGAGGGAGCTTCAGGCACAGTGGGATCCAGGTGCTCAGTTAACATGATTAGGACTCCAGGTCTCTGCTTCTTTTTAGGTGAGCTTTATTTCCACGCAGACTCCTCTCCTTGAGGCTCCCAGAGGGTCCCTAGTACCTTAGAGCTTATGGTCAGACAGCTTGATCCTCCTCAAGGAAAGAGAACCTGTTTCCAACAGTTTCAGCAAACGTCCCCAACAGGTGGACACTCCCTGCACCCTCCACATTTCACAGAGCAGGCTGAGACCCTGAGCAGTCAGGCCACATGCAGTGCTCCTCAGGGAGAGCCAGGCTGGGGTTTGGGGCCAGTGGGGCACAGTGCCCAGGGCCCTTTCTCCTCCCCAATGGACTCTGCCAGCACGAGTCCTTTCTCAGGCCCATGCCCTGACCATGCTGTCTTGGTCCTGGGAGGCTTGTTCACCCCACTAACCCTAAGCCCCTGCAGGAAGGGATGTGACTGGGCCTGGGGCGCACAGTAGGCTTGAAAGCAGATTCGGGCAGGAAACTCCCGTGCCCCACAGTGTCCACCCTCCTCTGACTCCTGGCCACCAAGTGGTCTTTGTTCCCAGCTCCTGGGAAGGCTCAGACAGGGTGTGTGTGTGTCGGGGTGGGTGGGGGGGTAC
>NW_020174421.1:61001-69760 GCF_003031525.2 Neophocaena asiaeorientalis asiaeorientalis | reverse complement strand
TGGGAGGGTACTTCTGCCATGGCCTGAGCTGCCCACTCCTCCAGGGGGCCCTCACCAGAACCACCTGGATCTTCTGGCAGGCCGGACCTCCTCAGGGCCACGACTGTGGGAGAAACCCCAGTTCCCAGACCATGGAGGCCAAGGCCTCCAGACCCAGGGAGGCCTGGGTTTGCATCCTATCTCTGCCTCTTCCTGATTCTACGACCTTGAACAACTCATTCCACCTCTTTGATCCCCATTCTCCTAATCTGTAAGTGGGAATTGAATTTCACATGATTTACTGAGAATTTACTGTGTGCCAGACTCTCTATGCCAAAAACAGCAGTGAACAGACAGGCAAAAAACCAGCCCCCCAGGGCTGACATCATAGTGGGAAGGGGCAGATAGGAAATAAGATCACTAAGTTAAAAGAAAAAAAAGTGAGGTCTGCCAGGTAAGGAAGGCGATGGGAAGTGCTGGAGGTGTTGGGAGTGTAGGTGTAAGTTCAAACAGGCCGCTTGGGAAAGATGAGAAGGTGAAGATTCCACAGGTTCCTGAAGGAGGTGAGGAAGGGGGTTTTGTGGGTGTCTGGGAAGGAGCATTCTTGGCAGAGGAAACAGCCAGTTCAAAGGCCCTGAGGTGAGCTTGAGTCTGGTGTGTGGAACGGCGAGGAGACCAGCGCACCGGAGTGGAGGCAGCCCAGGAGAGAGCATTAGGAGGTGAGGTCAGGGAGGCCCGGGGACTGTCAGTTGTGGGGAGAACGTTTGCTTTTATTCTCCGCCGGGTGGACTGAGTCCTCACTGCTCCGCTGGTGACCCAGTTTTGTGGGTTTGAGAGGGACGTGGGAGAGCACAGACCTAGAAGGCCACGGCCCCTCTGGAGCCTGCATCCCCGCCCCACATGACATTGGGGCCATCGTGGTCCCATGGAGGGGGGTGTCAGCCCAAGCGTGGGCTCAGGGCCCAGTGCCAGGGGCCCCGCACGCCTTGTGGAAGAGGGATTGCAGGGCTGGCAACCTCTCTGGTCCGTGTCCAGCCTGTGGGTGCCCGAGCGCTAACGTGGGCCTCCTGGGCGCCCCTCTTTTGGGGTCTGTTGCCCTTGTGTTTGGAGGGAGAGAGCAGAGCTGAGGATTAAGGATGTGGTCTGCTGGGGGCCAGACAGACCAATTCCAGTCTGTCTTCTGCAGCTCCCCAGCTGAGTGGCCTGTCTGGGCTTCAGTCTCCTTGTCTGTAAAATGGGATTGTTAGTGAGCTCGCAGAAGAGTTAAACATGTCAGTGCCGGTCAAGTGCTTGGAGTGGTCCTGGCACTGGGCGGGCCAAGCCCTGGGCTCCTTTGTCAGTCTTTTTTTTTTTTTTTTTCAGTCCTTGGCACCAAGTGAAGCAGGCATCTGCTTTTTAAATCTATTGATATATTTCTTTTTGTTTCCCTTAAAAACATGCATTGAACAGAGCAAGGGTCACCCCGTGGCTGAGCCGGTCTCTTCACGGCTTCTGGGGAGGCCTGTCAGCTACAGAAATCGGGGCTGTCACTCTGAGGTCAGCCTGCCACCGGCTTTGATGCTTCTCCATCCAGCTGTCTGACCTGGTCCAGCCTGCCATGGCCAGAGGGCGATCATTCAGTGGGTCAGGAGTGCCCAAAGGAGCCGGGGCTGCTGCCAGGAGGGCCACAGGCATTACCCGAGTCCCCCCAGGACTGTCATGGGGTGAGGGGAGAAGGCAGGAGGGGCCCATGGCTCTGCCGCTTAGGAGCTGTGTGACCCTAGGCAGTTCCCTTAACCACCTCTCTGTGCCTCAGTTTCCTCATCTATAATGTGGGGATGATCACGACACCCACCACATAAGATTATCATGGGATAAAGTGGTAATAATTTAAAATTTCTTAGAATGTGGCCTGGGTTCAAATCCTCACCATGCCCCTTACAATGGGAAGTCGCCTAACCTGCCCGTGCCTCAGCTCCACCATCTGTGAAATGGAAATAACGATCATCCCACCTCAGAAGGTGATGGGGATACATGAGACAAAGCTTGTGAAGCACCTAGCACAGCACCTGGCACTTAATCAGGAGGAGTTGTTACCATTACTAATGGGAAAATCTTTCTATCGAGGTGAGTAAAAGGGCCAGGGAGAGAACTTCCATGTGTCCTGGCTCTGTGTACCACATAACCTCGCTGATGCCTCCCACCAACCCATGAGGTGGGCACTGGCTCCTCCACTGTGCCGAGACTCAGAGAGGAGAAGCGACTTGTCCCAGATCCCTTAGCCGGTCGGCAGCAGATTTAGGATCCAAAGCCCATCCTACCCTTTCCATCGAGCCAGCGATGCCTTCGGAGGTGGGGCCGACCCATCCAGGATTGGCCGATCGCTTGTCGGAGTGCAATCAGCAATGGGCCACTGTGTGCAGTTGTGGTTGGACTCAGGGGCGACTGGGGGCCCCCTTCTCCCCAGCGGCACTCGGGCCGGCTGGCCCTGCTGCTGGCTTTCTGTCAAGCGGTTATTTTCTCTTCAGCCCAAGTTGAGCCTCCGGGCATTGGTTTTCCCAGTGACCCCTCTCTGATGGTGAACGCTCCCTCCTGGAGGCCCGCAGAGCCAGGCATCAGTCACGCCCCCATCGACAGCCCTCCCCAGCCCCCGCTTCCCAAGCCCCTGTCCTGCTTAGGCGGGACCCTGACAAAGGCAGCCTGGCCAAGGGCTGACTTCCTTGTTCCCTTTCTCAAAGCTCAGTGGCTCCCTGGGGCTCCAGAGAAATGGAGATAATGAAGGCAAATTAGCAATGCTTTCAGGAGAAGTAAAATAAAAAAGAAAGCCATCCACCCGGGCTGCAGCTTGGGGGCCGGGGACCAGGTGTGCGGTCTGTGCTCAGTACGGTGTCTCTCCCTCCTGCTCCCCCGACTTGCCCAGCCTGAGTCTGCCGGATGGGCTGGCATTGCTGCGAAATGAATTTCCCTCTGAAGCGAGTTCTTACAGGACAGATTGACTGAAGGAAAAAGCTCATAATTGCCCATTGCTGGAAGGAGGAGACAGGAAAAACACTCGGATAAAAATATCTCTGTTTTTTGTGCACTTTTCCAGCTGAAAATTGGTGGGAAAGATGTTTTTGAAAAGCCTTCATCTATAAGCATATAATTACCAGGTCCCAGAACAAAAAATAGAGAGAGAGCGGGAGAGAGCAGGCATGTTCTCCGAGGGAGGAGGACTGGGGTCCGAACCCTCCTGGGGTTTTCTATAAATAAAATAATTCCCTCAAATTCTCATGCCTGGGCTGGTTGGAGCCAGCGATAGGGGGAGACACCCCCGTTTTACAGGTAAAGAAATAGAGACTCAAGTCACACGGTTAACTGGTAATTCTGTCCTTGCCTTGATTCTTGGTTTGAATGCTGCCTGTTCCCCCCTGACCTGAGGATGTTTGTGAGAGTGGGGCACTGTCCCCTCTGAACAAGCATCAGCAGACATTGTAGCATTCCTTATGGGCGCCTTTCTGAATGTGGCAGGGGTCTTAGATATCCAGAAGCCCCGTATCTGGCCATCAGCTATCCTGAGTGGCCTCCACCGCCAGAAAGAGGTCATCAAGGCCACACCCCAAAATGCACGTGCGTTCTCTACAGAAGAGTCTCTCAAGTCCTCACTTATTGCCCACTGACTCTGCGCACAGTTGTATGAGTCTTGGTTTGCATCATCACACAGTCAGGCCTGTCTGACAGCTGAGCCCAAAGGCAGCAGACCCCCACATCTCAGCTGTGCCAAGTGTGCCATCGCAGCCCAGTTTGGCACCGTGTCATTCACTGGATCAAAATTTGAATATTGGGATGAGGAAAGGGCAGAGAGGTAGTGTTGAAGACACACCACAGAGACACCGCAGGAAATGGGTGTTCCTCTGCTTCAGCATCAGCGTTAACCTGCCGCTGTTCCGCTCCATTCTTTGGGATTCTACGGCTCTGAATTCGGCAAACTTGATTCTCTGCTTTCTTGTCCGTAGGAGATAATCTTCCCCCTCCCCCACCTCCAGGCTCCTAAACTTGGAGCCAGCAAGCTTATCTCTGGTCTTCCCAGGACAGCCCGGAGAGAAGGATTTTCCAGTGGCAGAGTCTAATTTGCATGGGATAAGATAGATTTTAATTCCAGAATTGCCCGCATGAAATACCAGAGATGTTCACTGTCACACAGTTGGTAGAACCCAGTCTTTTTAATTTTATTAGCTCAGAAACGTCTTGTTGAATCTAAATGAAGTGCAAATTAGGGAACCGTAATAGGAGGCTTTATACTTAATGGGGTGTTGCCTGAATCCGTGGCTGTGGATGTGAACACAGGGCCTGGGGGTGGGGGAGGTGAGCAAAGCTGCTGGGGGCCAATTCCCGGGGCCCTGGAAATGATTCGTTATTTCCCACCTTCTGGCAAAGCTAAGGGAACTTATCCCTGGTCTGGAGAAGCTATATCTCAATGGTTAGAGCTGCAGGTGGTGAAGGTTCTCAGGCTTCCTTGGTCCCAGGTTGAACTACAGCCTTGACCCCAAGCTGAACCTGACCCCGACCCAGCCTGAGCCCCACCCCTGACTCTAAAGCAGTGATTCTCAGTGAGGGGCAGGGCGGGGTTGGGGGCGACAGTATTGCTCCCCTAGGGCACATGTGGGTTGTCTAGAGTCATTTTTGGTGTGGTGACTGGGGTGGGATGCTACTGTCATCTAGTGGTTAGAGGGCAGGGATGCTGCTAAACATCGTACAGCAATCCAGCAAAAAAAAATGTCAATAGTGCGGAGGTTGAGAAACCTGCTGTAGATTGTAGGTTGTAGATTTCTGGTTCTGACTGAGCCCGGACCTTGGCCAGGCTGTGTCCTGATCTTGACCCAGGTTGACAACACCTCTGGCCGAACGCTAATCTGAGCCCCTCCCCACCTCGTGAAAAGGATGTGGCTGGGATGGGATAAGAGGCTTCTGCCCGCCGCTGGGGCTGATTTGCTCCCTAGCCCCCTCTCTCCCCCTCCTCTGAAGAGTGAGGAGGGGGACAGTCCTGTCAGTGAGGGCTTGCTGTGGCCAGGGGGCTGGGGAGGGAGTGGCCTGCCCACAGCTGGTGAATGGTGAATTGGGGTGGGGGCAGAGCGGGGAGGGGGGCAGGGTGTAGGCTTGGGTGAGGCCTGAGACAGCAGCAGAAGTCTGGGGGGGGTGTACAGGTGCCTGGAGGGGCAGGGGTGGCCCCAGAGGCAGCATGGGAGAGCCGGCCCGCTTGACGGTTTGCCAGTTGACCTTACCCATCACAGTCCAGGGCTGAGAAGGGACTTGGAGAAGAAATGTGGCAAAAAGAACCTGGTCAAGGGAGCCTGGAGCATGGGGCAGGGTGGGCAGAGGCGCCTGGGGTCTGGTCCTGGCTATTAGCAGAGGCTGTCGTGGCCAAGGGTTGTGTGACCGTGGGCACGAGTTGTCCCTCTCTGAGCCTCAGCTTCTTTCTGTATACGTGGAATGATAGTTGTGGAGACGGTTAATCACTGGACCGTCACGCAGAGCCCAGTCTGTGGTGGGTGCTCCAAAGAGCGTTACTCAAGAGCACAGACAGAGTTGCCCTTGCGGGGAGAAGCCATGAGGCTCCCCCAGCGGAGACCCAGGTGGAGCTGGTGGCAGGAAGGAACCCCTCTAACAGGCCACATCCACGAAGCAGAAGATTCCCAAGGCAGGAGGGCTTTGCCTGATGGAAATGACAGCGGAACTCAGGGCCTTTCCTCTCTTTCTCTCCTGCAGACGATGGGCCTTACTCCAAAGGAGGCAAGGACGCAGGAGGGGCTGATGTGGCTCTGGCGTGCCGCAGGCAGAGCATTCCAGGTAACCAGCCTCCTCTCCTTCCCCTTCTCTGTCCTGGAGCACAGAGAGCTCCAGGTGGGGGTCAGACAGCATCGGCTCTGCAGCTAACTCACTTTGTGACCTTAGACTAGTCACTTAACCTCTCTGATCCTCCTTCATAAGAAGGACATGATTTCACCCAGTGTCATTCAGCCAAGGGTACTGAGGGGACTTATCGAGTATTGGCCTCACTTGTCCTGGAGCTGGGGGCCTAGAATTGCCCCCACGCTGCCCACTCACCCCCTATCTGTCGGCAGAGGAGTTCCGAGGGGTCACCATGGTGGAGCTGACCAAGAAGGAAGGCAGCACGCTGGGCCTGACCATCTCGGGTGGCACCGACAAGGATGGGAAGCCCAGGGTCTCCAACCTGAGGCCTGGGGGGCTCGCAGCCAGGTGAGAAGTGGGCTCAGTGGGGGCAGCAGGAAGGGGGCCGGGGGCAGTGGAGGAGGGTACTAGGGCCTTCGGCAGAGCAATCAGACAGCTGTTTCCTGGAGCACCTAAGACCTTGGTGTCTGTGGAGGGAAGGCCCCCAGTGGAGGCTGGGATTCTAGGCCCCGGCTGCTTCTTTCCCTTTACACCAGAGGTGACTCAGCTCGGCCACAGCATCCCATGCTCACCGCTCTCGGGCCCTCCAGGCCTTTGCATCCTGTTCATCCCCACACACTGCCTCTGGGAAGCCCCCAGCACCCCAGGCTGAGGCAGGCGTTCGGCTCTGCTGGCACAGCCCTGTGTGCCACTTCTGCACACACTGCCTGCACCTATTATTTTACCTCTGGGGTCCCTTGGACCATGAGTTCCATGAAACCTAGGAGTTAGCCTCTCTATCACTGCCCCTCTGGGCCCAGGAAGAGCATTAAGGAATAGCAAAGGAGGTGATGGTCTGGCCACTCTGTGGGCTGTCTGGGGCTGGTTAGAGCTATAACGATGAGGGTGACACCTCAGCAGGAGGGAAAGCGGGCAAACCAGCATCAGGGGAAAAGCTGGCCTGGGTGTCGGGCAGGTCTAGGTTAGAATCCCCACTCTCCTAACTCACTCCCTGTCTGACCCTGGACATGTCTGACCTCTCTGAGCCTCAGCTTGCCCATCTGTAAAATGGGGATCCAGAGACCATAAGGATTCAGTGGGAGGGGGGACATGAAATGCCAGCACCTGTTACCACGCGTGTGCTCTGGCCTCCTTTCTCCCAGGAGTGACCTGCTGAATGTGGGCGACTACATTCGGTCAGTGAACGGGATCCACTTGACCAGGCTCCGCCACGATGAGATCATCACTCTGCTCAAGAATGTGGGAGAGCGTGTGGTGCTGGAGGTGGAGTATGAGCTGCCCCCGCCCGGTGGGTGCCCTTGGACCGGGAACTTTCTCCACTGCCTTGGTCATGGGTGGACAAAGCTGCCTCCTTGCCAACACCTGGGTGGTGGGTGGGGATCATGCCAGCTGGGGTGGGCTGGTCCTGGAGACTGGCCACAAACACCCATGCTGCACCTGGGGCCTTGCCTACAACTGCGGTACGCTGTCACCAGGAGGTGGTAGGGACCTGCTTATAACCCCTTGTCATCCTGCATATTTAGTTTCCAGATGCTTCTCCTTTAGGAGGGAAGGTTTTAGGAATGTCGCTGAATAAATTGTTCCCCGCCCTCCCATGCTTCACTGAGTACAGTGGCCTAGGGTTTAGCTTAGCTCTGAATTTTCAGAGTTGGTCTGAAGTCTTGAAAATTGAGTGACTGTCTGGAATTCATCTCTGGCCTAAGACTGTGAGCCATGGACTCAAGCCTGAGTTCTGCTGTTATCTCTGTGGGAGCATGGGCTGGCCCTTTCACCTCTCTAAGTGGTGGACTGAGTGGGTTTTAGGGAAGAGGGTGCATCTAAGCTTCACTTGTCCTACCTGTAAAATGGGGCAAGGGGAATTTACCCTTCCTGTAATGTCTTTGACTGGTCACCCAACTCTCCTGGAATGAGCTTTGGGGACATCTGCCAGCTTGGTGATGCAACTGAAGGACTCAAGGAGTCCTCCATTTCTCCCCAGCCCCTGAGAACAACCCAGGGATCGTTTCAAAGACAGTGGATGTCTCCCTCTACAAGGAGGGCAATAGCTTTGGCTTTGTCCTCAGAGGTCAGTGTAAGAGTCACCTTTGGGGTCAAGGGACGGGAAGGCTAATGCCAATTCTATGTATGTTCTGTTTTGCTCTAATGAATTACCTACATGTATAATCTTCCTTCTGACTTTTAAGAACCATTAAAATCAAGTATTAAACGGAAAAATTGGCCAAGCAACAAAGTGGCCAAGCAACCATTAAAATCAAGTATTAAATGGAAAAATTCGCCAAGCAACAAATGACTGGGGGGAGTGAGAGGGAAAAGCTGTAACAGAAAATGAAGTTTGGAGCTGCCTAGCAACCAGAGGAAAACGGGAAATAGGATGAGGTTGCAGGAAAGGAAGCAAGCTGTTTAACAGAGAGAGAACTTTGGTCCTATTCCCTACTTTTTGTCCGAACTCTGGGTGGGATTTACAGTTGATATCTCATAGGAGGGACTATGAAAAGCAAGGACAGAGTCCTCAAGCAGATTTAATTAAGGAAGCCTGCTTAAGGTCTGGGTTGGGGCCTCCGGGCGCCAGGGAGGGAGTGGATAGGTGACTGTTGAATTCTGTCCAGGAGGTGCCCATGAAGACGGGCACAAGTCCCGGCCACTCGTCCTGACCTACGTGCGGCCCGGCGGCCCTGCCGACAGGTGAGCCTGAGCCGGGATGCAGCTTACAGCCTCACCCTGCACTGCCCTCCCCCAGCTCCCCTAGGAAGAAGGCAGAAAGGACATCATACACATTCTCCAGATGAGCAAACTGAGGTCCAGACAGGGGACACCCCTGCCCAGAGTCGCTCAGCGGATTATTGGTGGAGCCAGCACTAAACCCCAAATGAGAGCTTCCCCCAACCTTTCTTCCTCAAGGTCCTTCTGTCTCT
>NW_020174421.1:57695-60509 GCF_003031525.2 Neophocaena asiaeorientalis asiaeorientalis | reverse complement strand
GGCAGGGGGGGCGGGATGGGGATGGAGAGTGAGCTTTAGTGTCATATTACCCCTTCCCTGGCCTTCATTTTCCTGTCTGTGGAGTGGGTCCAATAGTGCAGCCCCTAAGAGCTGCTGTGAAGGAAGTGTGGGGCATGGTGACCAGCGTCACAGTGGTCCTCTGTGACGCAGCTTCCCCAGTCCTGGCTGCGCTGCCAGCCTGGCCCTGCCTGAGCCCCGCTCAGAAGCTCAGAAGCGCCAGGAGGAGAGAGTGTGGAGTAGGAACACACCCAGCTTCCAACTCCTGACCCCATGACCTCCCGGCGGGAGATTCCTGGCCATTTTAAGAAACGCCTGGAAAGGCCTTGTCAGAAATCTAAACCTGACCTTGGGACGGGTCTGTGATGAGTTATTCATAGAACCTCCCAGAATAGCTTTGGCCACCTGTTTGGGCAGGCATTCCAGAGCTGGGATGTGACCCAAACCAAAGTGAACCCCCTCAGGCCCCTCCCCTGGGGCCCAGTGGAATTCCTTCCCAGGCATGTTTCTCACCAGCCCAGAATCACTGCTGAGAACCAGGGTGGGGACCTGGGCAGGGACCACTGTGCTGGCAGCTCGAAGCCTCCAGACTGCCCGCCCCTGATGCTGAGTGGCCCGGCAGGGCTGGGACCCTGTTGGGGCCCTGGTGGTGACCTCGAAGGGCATCCCCAGCTCAGACGCTGGAGGGCTGAGCTGGGACTGAATTTATTAAGCGCCTCTGGGAGGGGTCGGAGCTGACCCGACCCCCATCTTCAGTGCCCGCTTCAGTTATTCAGCTGTTTCCACATAACCTCCCTGGTTCTTTCACCCACATGTGCATTCCTTCCCTCATCCGCTCTGTCCCTTTCTCCTTCACCCGCTCCCTGCCCTCCCTCTGTTCTCTGGCTAGCGCTGGGCGAGGCTGACTGACCGGGCCCTTCCCCGCAGGGAGGGCTCCTTGAAGGTGGGGGACAGGCTACTCAGCGTTGACGGGATCCTGCTGCATGGGGCCAGCCACGCCACTGCTCTGGCCACCCTGCGGCAGTGCAGCCACGAGGCACTCTTCCAGGTGGAGTATGATGTGGCCATTCCAGGTGAGTTGGGGGCCTAAGGGCTAAGGTTGGAGCAGGAAGAGGCCCAGGGATAGAGGGAAGGGGGTAGCGGGTACAGATCCTCACCACTGCAAAGGCTGTGTGACCTTGGCCCAGTCACAGCCTCTCTGAGCCTCTCTGGGTAGTAATACTCTGCCAGGCGTTGTTTGTTGCACTGGAGATCCACCTGAGAACAACACAGATGAGGTCTCCATTCGCATGGGGCTGAGATTCTGGTGGGGAGAGACGGACAATAGATGGAATAAATCACATATAGAGTGTGTCAGATGATGATAAGTGTGTGAAAAAATCAGGGAGAGAGATGGGAAGGCTGCGTGATGCCCTCTAATCTGCAGCTGTCCAGGTGAGAGAAGGGTGATGGTGGCTGGACCAGGGGTTGAGCTGGGGGATAGACGGGGTCAGATTCAGGAAGTACAATGAAGGTCCACTGGCCTGGTTTGCTGATGTTTGGACGTGGGGGTGGGGGTGAGAGTAGGAGGAGCCGGGTTTTGTTTTCCAGCCACTGGGTGGGTGAATGGGATGCCGTTTTCTGAAAGGGGGAAGGCTCGTAGTGAAACCCACAGTTCCGTGTATTCAGTCGGCTCTCGAATATATGCGAGCAGATTAGTATTGTCCAGCAAAGGCCTGGGTTCAGAGCCCCTGAGACCTGAATTCCTACCCCTCATCTGCTTCTGAGTGGCTGTGTGACCTTGGACGAGGTCTTTGCCTCCATGCACCTCAGTTTTCTTGTCTGTAATGTGGGTGCAGTGATCCCTCCCTGGCAGTGAGGGTTAAGTCGAGATGGAAAAAGGTGCTCAATATTTGCATCTCAAACTCTTCTTTCCTTCCACTTACCAGACACAGTGGCCAACGCTTCAGGGCCCTTGATAGTGGAAATAACCAAGACACCAGGGTCCACCTTGGGGATCTCGCTCACCACCGGCTCCCACCGGAACAATCCAGTCATCACCATCGACCGCATCAAGCCGGCCAGTGTGGTGGACAGGTGGGCACCCACTGCGAGCTGCCACGGCGTGGGGGCTGCAGGGGGAGAGCTGCCCAGAGCTCTGTCCGGCTGGACCAGCCTCCCCCTTTGCTCCCTGACCTGGCCAGGAGTGGGGCCCTGCATGCCGGAGACCGCATCCTGTCCATTGATGGCACCAGCACTGAACACTGCTCGCTGCTTGAAGCCACCAAGCTCCTGGCTAGCGTGTCGGAGAAAGTGCGGCTGGAGATCCTACCTGTGCCCCAGAGTCGGCGGCCCCTGAAGCCCTCAGAGGCAGGTGGGTCCCCTTGGCAGACCTCAGAGCTCAAACCTGAAGGCTAATGGACCAAAGCCCTGGGCAGGCTAAAATATACTGGAACAAATGTCCATTCCCACAGGGAAGCTCGAACTGTCAAGTGCAGCAGCTAAGGGTGGGGAGGTGGGGCGGATAAACAACTTGGGTGTTTGATTTGACAGCTTGCTGGCATGGATGGCCCAAAAGCTAGTTCCATCTCTGGTTACATTAATAGAAGTATAAGGGCTAGGGCTTCCCTGGTGGCGCAGTGGTTGAGAGTCCGCCTGCCGATGCAGGGGACACGGGTTCGTGCCCCGGTCCGGGAAGATCCCACATGCCACGGAGCAGCTGGGCCCGTGAGCCATGGCCGCTGAGCCTGCGCGTCCGGAGCCTGTGCTCCGCAACGGGAGAGGCCACAACAGTGAGAGGCCCACGTAACGCAAAAA
>NW_020174421.1:15142-57626 GCF_003031525.2 Neophocaena asiaeorientalis asiaeorientalis | reverse complement strand
AGGGGGGAGGCCCCAAAAAGGGGGGGCCCCACAAAAAAAAAAAAAAAAAAAAAAAAAAAAAAAAGAAGTATAAGGGCTAGAACAAGGGAGGGGACAGTCTTCTGTGCCCTGTGCTACTCAGAGTTTGGACCCTGGACTCAGCTCAGGGCCCTCGGCAGGTCCAGAGGAGGCAGCCAAGCAGTCAGGGAGGGCCTAGAGCCACCCCTGTGAGGAGTCGGGGCTCCCGGCTTGGACCAGGGACCTAGGCGCTGGGCAGTTCTAAGAGCAGAGGGAGCAGATGGTCTGGGGTCCCAGAGGGCAGAGTGGGGGCCTGGGGCAGGCTGGAGGGTGGTCAGAGGAAGGCAGCCTCCTGCTCAGGGCAGGCAAGTGCTTCGAGCAGCCTAACCCTTGGGTTTCGAGTTCACATCCCAGCTTCGTCCCTAACAGCTGGACAGGTGCTTTGCCTCTCTGAGCCTCAGCTGCCTCATCTGTAAATAGGCGTCAGGACCCCGAGTACACAGGCTTGGTCAAGGTGGTCAGGCTGTGAATTCTAGCCCTTGGGGCACAGTGGGGGAGGGGGGCGAGGATGGAGTCTGCCTGCCCCACCCTTTGCAAGCCCAATCTTCCAGAAGAGAAAAATTCTGCAGATCAGATGTGTGGGGACCGGTATCTCTGGTCTCTGCCAGGGTCGGTAAAGACCCTGACAAGCCACAGCAGGGGCTGATGGAGGAGGCTTTGGGGCTTGAAATCCCGTCCTCTGTTCCCCTACCCACTGCTGTGGTGCCTGGGCTTCTCACGGGTCATGTGGGTTCACCCACATGACAAGTCTACAAGGTTGGTACAGAGGCGCTGAGGCGCCCAGCAGGGCAGGTCCTTCCGAGAGCACACAGCTGCTGACAGTGCCCCTGGCTCTCACTGAATAAGCCTCTGCTAAGCACCCAGCACTGCTGTAAGCACGTCACACGTGCTAACTCATTCTGATCCTCCCAGCTTCCCTAGGAAGTAGCCACTGTCTTTGTCCCATTTTACAGATGTGACAATGAGGCACAGGGGGGCTAAGTGACTTATTCCAGTCCCACAGCTGGTCAGTGATGGAGCCAGGATTGGACCCGGCTGCTGGCCCCAGAGGTGGCCCAGCCCCCGGGTGGGGTTGGTGTCACCAAACAGGGAGGCAGAGTCCGTGGGCTGAGATCACCGGGACCTCACCCATCCCTCCAAGAACATGTTGCACCAGGCTGGACATCCGCCCACAAGTCCTGCAGCAGAAGGAAGAACCAGTACAGGGCCTGGGGCAGTGGGTAGGAGGGGGCTGCTGGGGATGTGAGGGTGGCAGGATCTGGTAGAGGGTCTGCGGGGTCCCCTGGGAAGCAGATGCTTAGCTGGAGTAAAGAGTTCGCTGGGGTTGATGCCTGTGGACAGTGGAGGGGAGGAAGCGGGAACAGCCTCAGACTGCAATGCAGGTCCTGGCAGGCCTGGGCCAACCCAACAGGGACCCAGGTGGCACCCGAGAGCCCCGCGCGGGGCAGAAATGCCAGGCCCTGGTGCCCTGTGTGCCCAGCCCCCGGCCCAGGCTGCAGCACTGCGGCAGACTCTGAAGGTGCTGCAGCTGGTCACCGTCTGCAAACTGCACTCCTCGGAGCTGACCGGTCAGTTCTTGAGCTCCAAAGCCAGTCAGCCTGGTTCACATCCTGCTCCTCCAGCACCTCCCAGCTGTGGGCCTTGATCTGAGCCAGCTTTCCCTCTCCTGTCCCTGCCTCTCGGGCTGAGCCCTGAGCACAGTGCCCGGCACACGGTGGGCATCCAGGACATGCGGGCAAAATCTCGAATGCCTGGCTTGGCTTGGGAAACTCTGGATCTTCTCTTCCTGCTCTCCTCTCCTCATTGTGCGGACAGGAGCTCATCCTTCAGGGGTGTGGTGATCCAGACCTGCTCAGCCCCCAGCGTCTGTCTCTCCTCTTTCTCCGCCACAGTGAAGGTGCAGAGGAGCGAGCAGCCACATCGCTGGGACCCCTGCGTGCCCTCCTGCCACAGCCCCCGGCCCGGCCACTGCAGGACACCCACCTGGGCCACCCCTGCCAGCCAGGACCAGAGCCGATGTAAAGTGCCCTCCCCGCTGTCACTCTCCCCTATTCCTAGGGAGGGGCTGGAGCCTGCTTTATAGGGAAGGAGGCCAAGACTCAGAGAAGTCAGGGGTCCTCACAGCATCACCTCACACATTAGTGACGAGATGGGCCCCTGTGTGGCAGCTGGGTTTCACCAGGTCTGTGAAAACCCTGCAAGCTTTGAGGCCCAGAGTGGGAGAGACTGGCTCACAGAGGTCACACAGCGAGCATGGTGGAGGGGGGAAGGCATCCCTGTGTCTCCCTGAGGCAGGGTGAAGGGCTCTGCTGGGGCTCATGGTTCTGTGCTCTCATCTCCCCCAGCCTTGTCCTCATCTCCCTTTTCCTCGCCGACCATGAACCACGCCTTTCCCTGCACCAATCCCAGCACCCTTCCTCGCGGATCCCAGCCCATGAGCCCCCGGACCACAATGGGACGGAGGAGGCAGCGAAGAAGAGAACACAAGAGCTCATGTAAGCCATGGTCTCTTCCCTCCCCTCTGGGCTGCCTCTGTGCCTGAGAGAGAGATTTGCTAAAGGGTATGGGGTATTTGGGGCAGGGCTGGGGGTGGGTGGGGGGCATTAAATAGCATGCGTGGTACACCAGGCTGCTGCGGATGGTTGGGCAGGTTGTGCACTGCACAAGGGCACACCTGAGGGGTGACAGTTACTTTGTACACTTTGTCTTGTATTTTTATTATGAAAAATTCCCAGCAGGTGGTGGCAAAGTGTCTTGAGGAAAGGATGCCTTTTCAGATTTGCACGAAGGTCTCACAGTAACTCCATTTCATTTTTCTCTCCTTCAGCCCTCTGATCCATTCCAGGGTGTGGTGTTACTTTGTCTTTACCGCCTCTCTGACATTTGTTAATTTTCCCTAAGACAGAGACACACAGGCCTGAAACTAGCCATCCAGAATATAGTAATTTTTAGTTTTATTAGATATATATTTCTAAACTTTTGCTTATAAACATTTCTCTTTATTTATGATCACTATATATAGTTCCTTTTGAAATGAAGGTATTTAAGGTTTTTTTTTTTTTTTGCGGTATGCGGGCCTCTCACTGTTGCGTCCTCTCCCGTTGTGGAGCACAGGCTCCGGACGCGCAGGCTCAGCAGCCATGGCTCACGTGCCCAGCCGCTCCACGGCATGTGGGATCTTCCCGGACCGGGGCACAAACCCGTGTCCCCTGCATCGGCAGGCGGATTCTCAACCACTGTGCCACCAGCGAAGCCCGTATTTAAGTATTTTTAAAAATGAATAAATGTAAAGACAAATAGTAATGAATGAAAATGCAGGAAACATGTGGAAGTAGCAAAAGTCACAAGAATGCCCAGAATTTTGAAATCTTTCCTGGGAAGAATCTTTCCTTTGTTGATGTTGAAAGTGTTCCCAGCCTCCTTCCATGTGAGTTGGGGAGGCCTCCAGAAAGAATGGAAGGTCGAACTGGGCCATTTAGGATTGAACCAGGTGAGGGAAAAGAGAAATATAAGTCATCTGGCACCTGAAAGGAGCTAAATATGGATATGAGCTTCCTGGCAGCCAAGGTGAAAAGGGAAACAGAATTCAGAGTCAGATGAGAGATACAACACACCTTTACCAGCACCTTTGTCACCCACTGAAGCAGGGGATGTGTAGGTGAAAAGATTCACAAGTGTCATTCACAGGCAGGAGCTTATGGAGCCTGGGAACTCTTGGGACCCCTTACCTGTCTCCTTCCTTGATGATAACAATTAATTAGTTAAATAAAATTTTTTGAACACCTCCAATGTTCCAGGTACAATTCTTATCATTGAGGTGAAAAAATAATGAAATAGTGAAAAAATCAATAGTGAAAAAAATAGTGAATATAAATATAATAACACAATATACCCAACAATAAAGTGTTACATATATTGTAATGTATATATAATAGTATAAGAAAATAATATATAAAGACACAACAGTATAATTAATAGAAAGAAATATAATAAGTTTTATTTAATAATTGATATCCTTATCGATATCCTTATCCATATTAATAATACAAATGTATTCTATATATGGAATATAAAATAAAATACATTAAATAACATATCAAATAGTTAAACAGAGTTATCATATGACCCAGAAATTCCACTCTTAAGTAAATGCCCAAGAAAAATGAAAACATATGTCTTGTTCACCCAAAAACATATTTACACGTTTATACAGTGTTATTCATAATACCCAAAAGGTGGAAACAACCCAGATGTCCATCAATGGATGGATTTTAAAAATGTGCTATCATCATACAGTTAGATATTAGCCAGCTTCAAGAAGGAAGGGAGTTTTGATATGTGCTACATGGATGAATCCTGAAAACATTATGCTAATTGAAAGAAACCAGACACAAAAGACCATGTATAGTATGATCCCATTGATATGAAATGTCCTGAATAGGCAACTCTAAAGACATTGAAAGTAGATGAGTGGGTGCTTAGGGCTGGAAGAGATGGGAGGATTTGGGTGATTAACTAAAGGCAACAGGGTTTCTTTAAGGGATTGAAAATGTCCCAAAATTGAGTGAGGGGATGGCTGTACAACTTGAACGTACTAAGTATTCAATATACTAAAAACAGAGTGTTGAATTGTACACTCTGTGGGTGTATACTGTGGTAGCCAAATTGTATCTCAATAAAGCTGTTACCAAAACTGGCATAATATATACTATCGTATCTAACAGTAATATAATGTGATATTTGGTATATGATATAATAATAAAATAAATTGAAATATAACATCACACAACATGACATGACATAGTATCACCGACCCTCAGAGCCTCTGTTTTACAACACGGCAGTCCCGAGAGCTGTCTTCCTTAATCCTTGCCACAGCTCTGCCAGGTGGGACTCATGATCTCATTGCTCAGGTGAGGAAACCAAGGCTTAGAATGGGCCTCAACTTTGCCCCGCCCCACCCCGGGCCAGTCAGGCCTCCCGCTCACTCACCTCTCTGACTTCAGATGTCTGGGCCGAGGGAGGATGGGCTTTGGCAGGAAGGCGTCCCTGGGGCTGTGCCTTGAGCGCCGTGCCTGCCTGCCCCGCAGTGTCGCTGGCCTCCAGCACCGTGGGGCCAGGCGGCCAGATTGTGCACACAGAGACCACCGAGGTCACGCTCTGCGGAGACCCCCTCAGCGGCTTCGGTCTCCAGCTGCAGGGAGGCATCTTCGCCACCGAGACCCTGTCCTCCCCACCCCTCGTGCGTTTTATTGAGCCTGACAGCCCGGCGGAGAGGTGAGCCTACTGCCCCCAACCCACTGGGCCTACCACTCTCCAATTCGGGGGTGGGGGGCTTACAGGCAGCCAGGGAAACCAAGTCACACACCAAGCCTGGCTGCACAGTTGTATCTCATCAACTATCACGTCAACCCCGTTACCAGCCCCATTTTGTAGATGAGGAATCTGAGGCTCAGAGAAGCTGATTTCACCTGCCTAGGGTCACACAACTCGAGTGACCCAGGACGTGAACCCCTGTGTGACTGAAGTCAGAGTCCTCTATATACATCTCCTAAGGCATGGCATCATCCGCATTGGACAGACAGAGAAACTGAGGCCCAGCAAGGTCACACTTTAGCCAGAGTCCTGTGGTAAATTGCCTGAGGATCTACAGCTGGCACAGGGTGGAGCTGAGCTTTCCACCCCCGCCCGGGAGGTGGGGCCCAGGTTTGGGCCTGGCCCTGCTCCTGCACAATGTTCCTGTCTCCCAACGGGGCCTCTTCTCTCTGCCGGGCTGTCCGGTTCAGGTGTGGGCTGCTGCAGGTAGGGGACCGCATCCTGGCCATCAATGGCGTTGCCACCGAGGACGGGACGATGGAGGAAGCCAACCAGCTGCTGCGGGACGCGGCGCTGGCCCACAAGGTCCTGCTGGAGGTGGAGTTTGACGTTGCCGGTGAGTGGGTGCCCCGAGCTTCCTGCTCTCCTTCGGGACCCTGTGCTCCCTCCTCTCACTACCCTGCTCCCCGCAACCTCCCGCCCTGCCCTGATCCTTCTCCCCGCATTTGCAGTGTGTCCCCCGCACTAATGGTGGGAGAAAGGCGCTCGCCGGGGTGGAAGGAATTGCACATGCCAGTGTGAGGGTTGATGAGGGTTTTTGTAGTGGAACAGGAGCTGGGGGGTGGGGTGGGATGAGGGTTTATGCAAAGACCCCCAGACAACTTGGTTAGAATTCTGGTTCTGTGATTTGGACACTGTGTGACTTTGGACAGGACCCTTCCTCTCCCACCCTTAGTTCCCCCCAGTGTAAAATAGTGAATAGAATCCTCTATCACAAGGGGCGTTGTTCAGACTAGATGAGATAAAGCGTGTGAAACCACCAGCTGAGGCCCGGCCTGTGAGAGGCGTCCAGTAAGTCATTGCTGGATCCGAACGGACTGGGCTGGGCCATGGGGCCCCTGGAGAGGCGGCAGCCGTAAAGTTTGGGTTCTAGTACTGACTCTGCTCTGACCTGATGGGTGCTTGTCTCCAACAAGTCGGTGCACCATGTCTCAGTTTCCTCATCTGTGGGTGCAAGAAGCAGGATGGGGTTGTTTGGGGTCCCTCCCCACTGGACCAGAATGGGTGTGGGGCAGGGACTCCCTGAGGCCCTTCCCTTGAGTCTCACGTGGGTGTGTGTCTGTTTGCACCCAGAGTCCGTCATCCCGAGCAGCGGCACCTTCCACGTGAAGCTGCCCAAGAGGCGTGGCGTGGAGCTGGGCATCACCATCAGCTGTGAGTCCGCTCCCCGCACGCTCTCCGCCTGCCCCGAGAAAACGCCCAGCACCTGGCCGGGCGGGAAGGCTCTGGGTGGGAGGGAGGGCTGTCTGACGTGGCTTCCCTCCACCGCAGTGCCCGGTTGTGTGTCCTTAGGCAAGGCTTCTCAAGGCCTCGGTTTCCCATTCTGCACAACGGGAATCTCCTGGCCTTTTTAGTCTCCGGGGGTAGTGAAATGGTTTGTAAGGCGCCAGACATACAGGCCAGGTTTAGTTTTCTGTTTGCCTCTGTCTTCCCAGGGCCCAGAAAAGGCCTAGAACACAGTAGGTGCTTAATTCATGTTTGTCAAAGGAATGAAAGTGAGGGACTGCAGAATGGAAAGAGAAAAGTAGAATACATAAGCATGGTAACAGTCAGAGCCCTCCCCAGCCTGCATCTCACTCAGGAAAAGCCGAAGTCCTCTGATTTCATCTCCTGCCGTCTCCTCGTCATGCCCCGGAGGGGTAACTGTCCAGAAGGGCTGCTGCCGCAGCTCCTTCCTGCCCCAGACCCTGCAGTCAGTGGTGGTGGGAGTTTGAGCAATCAAGGGGGAGAAGCTTCTTCCAGCCCAGGAACCACTAGGCAGGGCAACCAGGTGCAGTTGCTCAGGTTGTACAGGACACAAGGTGCCCATTCAAGGTACACTTACAGTTTTCTAACATTTTCTCAACAGACTAATTAGAAGGGGCACCTTTGTCTCATTTGCAAAGGTGCTGCATGGGCTAGAAGGACCGCCTTACACCTGGTCACTCATGGAAAAACCCATTAGCCCCAATGGATTCTTTCTGCAGGAAAACTCAGCCACCCATTGTCTTAGATCGTGCTCCCTGGGAAACAGCTTTTCACGCTAGGAGTTACCTTATTGAGGAGGGCTCTCAGGGTCAACACCTGTGGGCGGACGAGGCCTCAGGACCAGGCAAAGGGAGGAGCTGTGCTGCGATGTAGTCCCGGTAGAGGGCTCGGCCAATCCCACGGGGAGCTCTTTGCTGGGGAGGCCACGGGAGTTGTCCTGAGCTGAGGCTGGGAGCCTTGCCTTGGCACCACTACGTGAACCAGTCATTGGGTATAGGCACTTTATTGGGTAAGGCTGCTCCCTCAGCCAAAAGCCATTCCCCAGTGGGATCCTGCTGTGAGCTGTGGCAGCCAGCATTCCCTGCAGCAGGGGAAGGAAGAACTCAATTGTTGAAGTCACCTAGTTCTGGGACCTGGCCCTGTGCCAGGTGCTGGGGACACAGACACCAGCCAGACACAGCCCCTCAGGGAGCTCTGTTTGCTGGGAGATGGGCTGAGCATGGGAGGTGTTGTCGCACTTTGTCTAGTTAATCTCTGATGTCCCCGTGAACTCTGTGGCCTCATCCCCATTTTACAGAGGGGAAATTGAGGCACAGAGAGAGGAGCTGATTTGCCCACAGTCAGCCAGCCAGGGAGCTGTGGGAGCAGGGCGCGTGACTCCAAGTCTACGCCCAGCTCCTGGGCCCCCCAAGGCTGAAGTGACCAAAGGTGGGCTTCATGGCTCCTTCCCTCCAGCGGCCAGCAGGAAGCGAGGGGAGCCCCTGGTCATCTCCGACATCAAGAAAGGCAGCGTGGCGCACAGGTAGGGGAGCCCCTGGCAGGGCGGGGGGCTGGCCCACAAGGATGGGCTCGGGGCCTGCGTGTGCCAGGCTCCTTCCTGTCCCCACCCTGTTCCTGCAGGACGGGCACCCTCGAGCCGGGCGACAAGCTGCTGGCCATCGACAACATCCGCCTGGACAACTGCCCCATGGAGGACGCTGTACAAATCCTGCGCCAGTGTGAGGACCTGGTGAAGCTGAAGATCCGCAAGGATGAGGACAACTCCGGTGAGGGCCCTGACCGCTCCACCACCAGCCCCCGACCCTGCCCGCGCAGTCCAGACAGTGCCCAGCTGGTAGTCCGGGGCTCCCTGCGGCCAAGGAGGGAGCGTGGTGGGTGCCACCCAGGGGCTGCTGGTGGAGACCCCTTGAATGAGGATGCAGTGGGGTGGATGGCAGATTCCTCCCTACCCCCGGGTCTGGGCTTCTCCAAGGGCCCTTGTGAGGTTGGCTGGAGTTTGACACCAGCTTGGATCCAACAAGCCCTGCGCAAAGCTGCTGTGGGCAAATGATTGGGTGGGTTGGTGAATGGGTGGGGGTGGGAGATGTACCACTCCATGGGTGGCTGTGAGTAAGCCGAGGCTGCAAACTCAGACACATCTGAGGCTGAACAGCTGATAGGAGTGAGTGAATTGGGCTGAAGGTAAGAAAAACAATACAGTTTGGGTAGACAGAAGGAAGGGGAGAGAATCTCTTGTTCAGACGGGCAGCTGCTGCCAGCTCCTACCCTGGGAAAGAGGATCACTTGTGGGCAGCTTTCAAATTTTTTTAAGAAAAACTGGAAATCTGGGGTTTTCTTACTGTCGATATTATCATCACCACCATATCCTTGTTATTTTGTGTGGTGTGTGAAATCTTTATTATAAAATGCTGCTTCCACATTTCTGTCCTTTTTAGAATAGCTGTTTGAGTGGAAGGAGACATTTCTGGAAGCAGAAGATGGCCTCAGTTGGTGCCATCTGAAGTCCTGGCATGGGGGAATGGATGTATTAATGTGGGAGGAATGGGTGAATTAATGACTGATGGAATGTTTGAACTAATGGCTGAGGAAATAGGTGTATTAATGGCATGAAAGAATGGGTGTATTAGTGGCAAAAGGAATGGATGATATAATGGCTGAGGGAAAGGGTGGAGTAAGGGCATGAGGGAATGGCTGAATTAATGGCTGAGAGAATGGGTGAATTAATGGCTGAGGTAATGAGTGAATTAATGGCAGAGGGAATAGCTATATTAATGGCTGGAGGAATAGGTGTATGAGTGGCTGAGGGAATGTGTGTATTAGTGGCTGAGAGAGTACATGAATTAGGCTGATGGAAAGGGTGTATTAATGGCATCAGGGAATGGTTGAACTAATGGTAGAGAAAATGGGTACGTTAATGGTTGAGGGAATGGGTAAATTAATGGCAGGAGGCAATGGGTGTTTTAATGGCTGAGACAATGGGTGTATTAATGGCTGAAGGAATGGATGAAATAATGGCTGAGAAGAGTGGTGAATTAATGGAGAGGGAATGGGTAAATTAATGGCTTAGGGAATGGGTGTATTAATGGCATGAAGGAATGGGTGAATTAATGGCATGAAGGCATGGGTGAGTTAATGGCTTAGGGAAAGGCTGAATTAATGGCTGAGGGAATCTATATTAGGGCTGAGGGAATGGGTGAATTGAAGGCTGAGGGAAGGGGTGAACTAAAGGTGGAGAGAATAGGTGTTTAAATGGCAGGATGGAATGGGTGTATTAATGGCTGAGGGAATGGGTGAATTAATGGCTGAGGGAATCTTTGGATTAGAGCTGAGGGAAAGGGTGAATTAATGGCATGAGGGAATGGTTGATTACCGGGCTAAGGGAATGAGTAAACTACAGGCTGAGGGAATAGGTGTTTTAATGGCATGATGGAATGGGTATATTATTGGTTGAGGCATTGGGTATATTAATGAGTTCAGGTATGGATGAGCTAATGGCTGAGGGGAGTGGTGAATTAATGGAGACGGAATGGGTGAATTAAAGGCTGCAGGAATCTGTGTATTATGGCTCAGGGAATGGGTAAATGAATGGCATGAGGAAATAGATGAATTAATGGCTTAGGGAATGGGTGACATAATGGTCAAGGCAATGGCTCCATAATGGCATGAGGGAATGGATGAACTAATGGCTAAGAGAATGGGTTTTTTAGGCATGAGGGAATTGGTGTATTAATGGCAGAGGGAAGAGGTGAATTAATGGCTGAGTGAATGTGTAAAGTAATGACTGAGGGAATGAGTGTATTAATGGCTGAAGGAATAAGTGAGTTAATGACTCAGGGTATGGGTGAATTAATGGCTGAGGGATTGGCTGAATTAACGGTGGAGAGAATGCCTGAATTAATGTCTCAGGGATTGTCTCAATTAACGGCTGAGGAAATGGGTGAATTAATGGATGTGGGAATGTATGTATTAGTGCCTGAGGGAAATGGTGTATCAAAGGCTGAGGGAATGGCTTAAATAATGGCTGAGGATTAGAGGCTAAAGGAAAGTGTGATTGAGTGCCTGAAAGACTGGGTATATTAAGGGATGAGGCAATGGATAAACTAATGGCTCAGGGACCTGTGAACTAATGATTGAGGTAACAGTGAACCAATGGTTGAGCAAATGGGTTTATAAATGAGACAGGGAACGGGTGTATTAATGGCATGAAGGCATGGGTGGACTAATTGCTAAGAGAATGGGTGTATTAGGCATTAGGGAATCGTGTATTAATGGTTGCAGGAATAGGTGAATTATGGCTGAGGGAATGTGTGAAGTAATGACTAAAGGAATGAGTATATTAGTGGCTGAGGGAATAGGTGAGTTAATGACTTAGAGATGGGTGAATTAATGACTGAGAGAATGCGTGAATTAATGGCTGAGAGAAAAGGTGAATTAATGGATACGGGAATGGGTGAATTAATGGACGTGGGAATGCGTGTACAGTATTAAGAGCTGAGGGAATCGGTGTATCAAAGGCTGAGAGAATGGCTGTATTAATGGCTGAGGGACTAGCTGAGTAATGGCTGGAGGAATGGATGCATTAGTGACCTAGGTTATGGGTGTATGAGTGGCTGAGGGAATGGGTGCCGGAGTGTATGATTTAAATGAAATGGAGAGGGACTTGCCTGACAGTCCAGTGTTTAAGACTTCGCCTACCAATGCAGGGGGTGTGGGTTTGAAACCTGGTCGGGGAGCTAAGATCTCACATGCCTCGTGGCCAAAAACCAAAACATAAAACAGAAGCAATATTGTAGCAGTTTAAAAAGACCTTAAAAATGGTCATCATCAAAAAAAAATTTTAAAACAATAAAATAAAAAAATGAAATGGAGAAATGTGTGTATTAATGGCTAAGGGAATGGCTGAATTAATGGCTGAGAGAATGGTTGAATTAGTGCTGAGAGAATGGGTGCATTGATGGCCTAGTAAATGGGTGTATTAGTGGTTGAGGGAATGAGTGAACTAATGGCAGAGGGAATGTGTGAATTAATGCCTGAAGGACTGGGTGGATTAGTGGGTTACAGTATGGGTGAACTAAGGCGGAAAGAATGGGTGAATTAATGGTAGAGGGAATGGGTAAATTAATGGCTGAGGAAATGGATGAATTAATGGCTAGGGATGGGTGAATTAACAGACGGGTATGGGTGAATTAATGGATGGAGGAGTGTGTGTATTAATGGTTAAGGGAATTGCTGTATCAAAGGCTATGGGAATGGCTGAAATAATGGCTGAGGGATTGGCTGTATTAATGACTGACACAGAGGGTAAATTAATACCTGAGAAAATGGGTGCATTAATGGCCGAAGATGTGGGTGTATTTGTGGCTGAGAGAATGGGGGAATGGCTGAAGAAATAGTTTAATTAATGGCCAAGAGAATGTCTCAGGGATTGGCTGAATTAATGGGTGAGAGAATGGGTGCATTAGTCGCCTAGATAATGGGTGTATTACTGTTTGAGGGAATGGGTGAACTAATTTCTTAAGAAATGGGCGAATGTAGCTTATGGAATGGGTGAACTAATGGCTGATGTAATAGGTGAATTAATGCTTGGAGGAACTAGGTTCATTAGTGGCTTAGAGAATGACTGAACTTATGGCAGAAAAAAATGGGTGAATTAATGACTTACGGAAATGGTGGGTTAGTGGCTGAGCGGATGGATGAATTAATAGCTGAAGGAAAGTTTGTGTTAGGCCTGAGGGTATGCATTAATTAATGCCAAGAGGAAGTGAGTGTATTAATGGCTGAGGGAATAGATGAATTAATGGCTGAAGGAATGGGTGTATTAATGGCATGATGGAATGGGTATATTATAGATAAGGGGATAGGTGTATTAATGGCTCAGGGAATGGGTGTATTAAAGGCTCAGGGAATAGGTGAATTAATGGTTGAGGGGATGGGTAAACTAATGGCTGAGAGAATGGATAAACTAATGGCTGAGGTAGTAAGTGAACTAATTCCTAAGTTAACTAGTGAATTAATGGCTGAGGGAATGAATGAATCAATGGCTGCAGGAGGTGTATTAGTGGCTGCAAGAATGGGTGAAACTGGATGAGAATATGGCCGGCTTAATGTTGGAGAGAATGGGTGAATTAATGGTGAGGAATGGGTGATTTAGTGGGTGAAGGATTGACTGACTTAATGGCTGAGGGAAAACTGAATAAATGGCTGAAGGAATGGGTGAATTAATGGAGGTGTGAATGAGTGAATTAGTGGATGGGGGAATGTGTATATTAATGGTTGAGGGAATTGGTGTATCAAAGGCTTTGAGAATGGCTGAAATAATGGCTGAGGGACTGGCTGAATTAATGGCGGGGATATGGGTGAACTAACTGCTGAGTGAATGGGTGTATAGGAATAAAACAATTGGTGTATTAATGGCTGATGGAATGGGTGAATTAATGGTTGAAAGAATGTGTGCATTAGTGGCCTAGAAAATGGATGTATTAGTGGTTGAGGGAATGGTTGTATTAATGGCATGAGACAATGGGTATATTACAGATGAAGGAATAGGTGTATCAATGGCTCAGGGAATGGGTGTATTAAGGGCTGAGGGATAAGGTGAATTAACAGTTGAGTTAATGGGTGAATTATTGCCTGAGGGAATGGGTGAACTAATTCCTACGGTAATCAGTAAACTAATGGATGAGGGGATGGATGAATGAATAGCTGCCGAAGAGCTGTATTAGTGGCTGAAAGAATGGGTGAAAGAATGGGTGATAAAATGGCTGACTTAATGATGGACAGAATGGATGAATTAATGGCTGACGGAATGAGTCATAACAGCTGAGGGAATGGGTGAATTAATGTGGAGGGAATGGCTGTATTAGTGGATGAGGGAATGGGTGAACTAGTGGCATGAGGGAATGGGTACATTAATGGATTGAAGAATAGGTGTATTAATGGATGAGGGAATAGCGGAGGGAAAGGGTGAGTTAGCTGAGTGAATGGGTGTATTTGAGTCTAATGGAATGGGTGAACCAATGTCTTAGGAAATGGGTGAATGTGGCTGATGAAATGGCTGAACTAATAGCTGAGGGAATAGGTGAATTAATGCCTGAGGGAATGGTTGAATTAACACCTGAGGGTATAGGTTTATTAATGGCTGAAGGAATGGGTGAATTAAAGGCTGAGGGAGTACTGAATTAATGACTGAGAGAATGGGTGTATTAGTTGGCTAGGAAATGGGTATATTAGTGGCTGAGGGAATGGGTGAATTAATGTCTTAGGAAATGGGTGAATGTAGCTGATGGAATGGGTGGACTAACGGCTGGGGAATAGGTGAATTAATGCCTGAGGGACTGGGTGCATTAGTGCCTTAGAGAATGAGTGGAAAGACAATAGAATGAGTGAAATAATAGAATGAGTGAAATATGGCAGAGGGAATAGGTGAATTAATGATTTATGGAAATCGTGTATTTGTGGCTGAGAGCATGAGTGAAGTTAAGGCTGAGAGAAAGGATGAATTAATAGGTAGCGGAAAGCTTGCTTGAGGGCCGAGGGAATGGGTGAGTTAATGGCATGAGGAAATGGGTGAATTAATGGCTGAGAGAATGGATATATTAATGGCTGAGGGAGTGGATATATTAATGGCTGAGGGAGTGGATATATTAATGGCTGAGGAAATGGCTGAATAGCTGAGGGAGTCTATATTAGGGCTGAGGGAATGGGTGAATTAATGGCTGAGGGAATCATTATTAGGGACAAGGGAATGGTGAATAATGGCATGAAGGAATAGGTATGTCAGTGGCTGAGGTTTATCAACAGCAGAGGGAATGGGTGAATTAATAGCCGAAGGAATGGGTGAATTATTGCTGAGGGAATGTGTGAAGTAATGGCTGAGGGATTGGCTGAATTAATAGCTGAGAGAATGGGTGAATTAATGGGTGTGGGAACGTGTGTATTAAAGGCTGATGGAATTGGTGTATCAAAGGCTGAGAGGATGGCTGAATTAATGGCTGAGGGAATAGTTCAAGTAATGGCTGAAGGAATAAGTGAATTAAGGGCTGAGGTGGTGGGTGAATTAAAGGCTGAGGAAATGCATGTATTAGTTTTTGAGGGAATAAATGAACAATGGCTGAGCGATGGGTGTATCAATGTCATGAGGGAATGGATGTATCAGTGGCATGAGGAAATGGGTGAATTAATGGCTAAGGGAATGAGTGAATTAGTGGCTATGGAATGGGTGTATTAGCGGCTAAGGGAATGAGTAATAATGACTGAAGGAAAGGGTGTATTAATGGTTGAAGGGAATGGGTAAATTAATGGCAGGAAACAATGGTTGTATTAATGCTGAGGAAATAGATGAATTAATGGCTGGGAGAATGAGTGTATTAATGGCATGAAGCACGGGTATATTAATGGGTGATGGAATGGATGAATTAATGGCTGAGAGGAGTGGTGAATTAATGGAGAGGCAATGGATGAATTAAGGGCTGAGGGAATGTGTGTATAAGAGCTGAAGGAAGGGGTAAATGTCATGAGGGAATGAGTGACCTAATGACTAAGGGAATGGGTGTATTAGACTGAGGGAATCGGTGTATTAATGGTGGAAGGAATAGGTAAATTAATGGCTTAGGGATTGGGTGAACTTTGGCTGAGGGTATAGGTAAATTAATGGCTGAAGTAATTGGTGAGTTAATGGCAAGGGAATGGGTGGATGATGGCATAAGGAAATGGCTATATTAATGCCTGTGGGAATAGATAAATTAATAGCTGAGGCAATGGTTGAATTTATGGCTACATGAATGCATGTATTCGTTTTTGAGGAAATAAATGAACAATGGCTGAGGGATGGGCGTATCAGTATCATGAGGGAAAGGTGTATTAATGGCTGAGGGAATGGATGAATTAATGGCCGTGGGAAGAGGTCAATTAATGTTGAGGGAATGGGTGAATTTTTTTCTTGGAATTTAATTTTTTATACAGCAGGTTCTTATTAGTTATCTATTTTATACATGTTAGTGTATATATGTCAATCCCAATCTCCCAATTCATACCACCACCACCACCACCACCCGCCACTTTCCCCTGCTTGGTGTCCAAACGTTTGTTCCCTACATCTGTGTCTGTATTTCTGCCCTGCAAACCGGTTCATCTGTACCATTTTTCTAGGTTCCACATATATGAGTTAATATACGATATTTGTTTTTCTCTTTCTGACTTACTTCACTCTGTATGACAGTCTCTAGATCCACCCACATCTCTACAAATGACCCAGTTTCTTTCCGTTTTATGGCTGAGTAATATCCCATTGTATATATGTGCCACATCTTCCTTATCCATTCGTCTAAATATCCTAAATATTGATGGGCATTTATGTTGCTTCCATGACCTGGCTGTTGTAAACAGTGCTGCAGTGAACCTTGGGATGCATGTGTCTTTTTGAATTATGGTTTCCTCTGGGTGTATGCCCAGTAGTGGGTTTGCTGGGTCATAAGGTAATTCTATTTTTAGTTTTTTAAGGAACCTCCATACTGTTCTCCATAGTGGCTGTATCAATTTACATTCCCACCAACAGTGCAAGAGGGTTCCCTTTTCTCCACACCCTCTCCGGCATTTGTTGTTTGTAGATTTTCTGATGATGCCCATTCTAACTGGTGTGAGGTGATACCTCATTGTAGTTTTGATTTGCATTTCTCTAATAATTAGTGAGGCTGAGCAGCTTTTCATTTGCTTCTTGGCCATCTATCTGTATGTCTTCTTTGGAGAAATGTCTGTTTAGGATTTCTGGCCCATTTTTGGATTGGGTTGTTTGTTTTTTTAATATTGAGCTGCATGAGCTGTTTATATATTTTGGAGATTAATCCTTTGTCTGTTGATTCGTTTGCAAATATTTTCTCCCATTCTGAGGGTTGTCTTTTGGTCTTGTTTATGGTTTCCTTTGCTGTGCAAAAGCTTTGAAGTTTCATTAGGTCCCATTTGTTTATTTTTGTTTCTATTTCCATTACTCTAAGAGGTGGATCAAAAAAGTTCTTGCCTATCTTGAGAATGAAAAACGGAGCTGGAGGAATCAGGCTTCCTGACTTCAGACTTACTACAAAGCTACAGTAATCAAGACAGTATGGTACTGGCACAAAAACAGAAATATAGATCAATGGAACAGGATAGAAAGCCCAGAGATAAACCCACGCACATATGGTTACCTTATCTTTGATAAATGAGGCAGGAATGTACAGTGGAGAAAGGACACCCTCTTCAATAAGTGGTGCTAGGAAAACTGGACAGGTACATCTAAAAATATGAGATTAGAGCACTCCCTAATACCATATGGAGACACGAGAGGGAAGAGATATGGGAACATATGTATATGTATAACTGACTCACTTTGTTATAAAGCAGAAAGTAATACACTATTGTAAAGCAATTATACTCCAATAAAGATGTTTAAAAAAAAGCATGGAAGAATGCTAAACAATGAGTTTAAACAATTAAAGCAGCTAAAACTGGGGGTGGGGTCACCCACAGTCTCCGCCCGCGAAGGGGCTTCCTAGTGTGTGGACACTTTCCTTCCTTCACAGCTCCCTCCCGCTGGTGCAGGACCCGTCCCTATCCTTTTGTCTCTGTTTATTTTTTTCTTTTGCCCTAACCAGGTACGTGGGGGGTTTCTTGCCTTTTGGGAGGTCTGAGGTCTTCTGCCAGCGTTCAGTAGGTGCTCTGTAGGAGTTGTTCCACGTATAGATGTATTTCTGGTGTATCTGTGGGGAGGAAGGTGATCTTCGCGTCTTACTCTTCCGCCATCTTCCCGCTGTCCTTCTGTAGGTCCTTTTCTTATCTTGTGTTTCCCACTTAGAGAAGTTCCTTTAGCACTTGTTGTAGAGGTGGTTTGGTGGTGCTGAATTCTCTTAGCTTTTCTTGTCTGTAAAACTTTTGATTTCTCCATCGAATCTGAATGAAATCCTTGCCAGGTAGAGTAATCTTGGTTGTAGGTTCTTTCCTTTCATCACTTTAAATATATCATTCCACTCCCTTCTGGCTTCTAGAGTTTCTGCTGAGAAATCAGCTGTTAACCTTATGGGAGTTCCCTTGTATGTTATTTGTCATTTTTCCTTTGTTTCTTTCAGTAATTTTTCTTTGTCTTTAATTTTTGTCAATTTGATTACTATGTGTCTCAGCATGTTTCTCCTTGGGTTTATCCTGCCTGGGATTCTCTGCATTTCCTGGACTTGGGTGGCTATTTCCTTTCCCATGTTAGGGAAGTTTTCAACTATAATCTCTTCAAATGTTTTCTCGGGTCCTTTCTCTCTCTCTTCTCCTTCTGGGACACTTATAATGTGAATGTTGTTGCGTTTAATGTTGTCCCAGAGGTCTCTTAGGCTGTCTTCATTTCTTTTCATTCTTTTTTCTTTATTCTGTTCCACAGCAGTGAATTTCACCATTCTGTCTTCCAGGTCACTTATCCGTTCTGCCTCAGTTATTCTGCTATTGATTCCTTCCAGTGTATTTTTCATTTCAGTTATTGTATTGTTCATCTCTGTTTGTTTGTTCTTTAATTCTTCTAGGTGTTTGTTCTTTAATTCTTCTAGGTCTTTGTTAAACATTTCTTGCATCTTCTGAATCTTTGCTCCATTCTTTTTCTGAGGTCCTGGATCATCTTCACTATCATCATTCTGAATTATTTTCCTGGAAGGTTGCCTATCTCCACTTCATTTAGTTGTTTTTCTGCGGGTTTTATCTTGTTCCTTCATCTGGTACAAAGTCCTCTGCCTTTTCCTTATGTCTATCTTTCGGTGAATGTGGTTTTCGTTCCACAGGCTGCAGAATTGTAGTTCTTCTTGCTTCTCCTGTCTGCCCTCTGGTGGATGAGGCTATCTAAGAAGCTCGTGCAACCTTCCTGATGGGAGGGACTCGAGAATGGGTGAATTAACGGCAATAGGAAATGGCTGTATTAATGCCTGTGGGAATAGATAAATTAATGGCTGAGGCAACGTGTGAATTTATGGCTGTGTGAAGGCATGTATTATTTTTTGAGGAAATAAACAATGGCTGAGTGTTGGGTGTATCATTCTCACGAGGGAATGGTGTATTAATGGCTGAGGGAATGGATGAATTGATGGCTTAGGGAATGGGTGAATAAATGGCTGAGAGAATGGTTGCATTAGTGGCTGAAAAATTGGTGTATTAGTGGTTGAGGGATGGGTGAACTACTGTCTTAGGAAATGGGTGAATGTGGCCGTCAGAATGGGTGAACTAATGGCTGAGGGAATAGATGAATTAATGCCTGAGGAACTGGGTGCATTAGTGGTTTGGACAATAAGTAAACTAATGGCAGAAAGAATGGGTGAATTAATGGCAGAAGTAATGGGTGAATTAATGACTTCGGGAAATGGTGTATTGATGGCTGAGAGAATGGGAGAACTAATGGCTGAGAGAATGGATGTATTAATAGCTGACAAAAAGTTTGTATTAGGACTGATGGCTTGTGTGAATTAATGATATGAGGAAATGGGTATATTAATGGCTGAGGGAATGTGTGAAGTAATGGCTGAGGGAATGAGTGTATTAATGGCTGAGGGAATAGGTGAGTTAATGACTGAGGGAATGGGCAAATTAATGGCTGAGAGATTGGCTGGTTTAATGTCTGAGAGAATACCAGAATTAATGGCTGATGGAAAGAGTGAATTAATGGATGCAGGAATGGGCGAATAAATGGATGTGGGGGTTGTGTGTTAATGGCTGATAGAATTGGTATATCCAAGGCTGAAGGAATGACTGAGGGAATAATTGAATAACAACTAAAGGAATGGGTGAATTATTGGCTGAGGGAATGGGTGAATTAGTGGCTGAGGGAATGAGTGAAATAATGACATAGGAAATGGGTAAACTAATGGCCAAGCTAATGACTCTATTAATGGCATGAGGGAATGGAAGAACAAATTGCTGAGGGAATAGGTGTATTAGTGGCTAAGGAATGGGTGAATTAACGTCTGAGTGCAAGGGTGTATTAATGGTTGAGGGAATGGGTGAAAGGATGGCAGGAGGCAATGTGTGTATTAATGACTGAGGGAATGGGTGAATTAATGCCTGAGAGAATGGGTGTACTAATGGATGAGGGAAGGGGTAAACTAATGGTTGAAGGAATGGGTGTATTATTGTCATAAGGGAATGGATATATAATGGCTGTGGGAATGGGTGAATTAATGGCTGAGAGGAGTGATGAATTAGGGCATGAGGAAATGTGTGTATTAATGGCTGAGGCAATAGATGAATTAATGACTGAGGGAATGGGTGTATTAATGGCATGTGGGAATGGGTATATTAATGGATGAAGGAAAGGGTGTATCAATGGCTGATAGAATGTGTGAACTCATCGGTGAGCGGAGGGGTGTATTAGGCATGAGGAATTGGTGTAAAAATGGCTGAGGGTGTAGATGAATTAATGGCTGAGAGAATGACTGAATTAATGATTTCAGGATTGGCTGAATTATGGGCTGAGGGAATGTCTGAATTAATGCCTGAGGATCTGGTTGCATTAATGCCTTGGACAACGAGTAAACTAATGACAGAAAGAATGGGTGAATTAATGACTTCCAGAAATGGTGTATTGGTGGCTGAGAGAATGGGTGAACTAATGGCTGAGTGAATGGATGTATTAATAGCTGACAGAAAATTTGTATTAGGGCTGACAGATTGCGTGAATTAATGGCATGAAATGGGTATATTAATGGCTGAGAAATGGGTGAATCATGGCTGAGGGAAAGGGTGTTTTAATGGCTCAGGGAATAGCTGAGATAGTAGGTGAATTTATGGTGAAGGGGTTGGGTGACTTAATGGCTGAGGGAATAGGTGAACTATGGCTGAGGGAAAGGGAGAAATAATGACTGAGGAAGTGGGTATATTAGTCCCTGGGGTAAGGGGTGTATTAATAGCTGAGGATATGGATGAATTAATGGCTGGGGGAATGCGTGTTTTAAACACTGAGGGTATCCATAAACTAATGTCTGAGGGAATCTGTGAAGTAATAATGGAGAGAATGGTGAACTAATGGCTGACAGAATGGAAGTATTGATAGCTGACAGAAAGGTTGTATTAGGACTGAAGGATTGCATGAATTAATGGCATGAGGAAATGGGTGTATTAATGGCTGAGGGAATGGGTGAAATAATGGCTGAGGGAATGGGTGAAATAATGGCTGAGGGAATGGGTAAATTAATGGATGGTGGGGATGTGTGTATTAATGGTTGCGGGAACAGGTGTTTGAAAGGCTGAGGGAATGGTTGAATACTGGCTAAAGGGAAGGGAGAATCAGTGGCTAAGGGAATGAGTGACTTGACAACTGAAGGGATTGGTGATTTAAATGCAGATGGAATGGGTGTATTAATGACTGAGGGATTAGCTGAATTACTGGCTGAGGATATGGGTGAACTAATCAGTGACTGAATGGGTATATTAGGCTTAAAAGTATTGGTGTATAAATGACTGAGGGAATGGGTGAAATAATGGCTGAGGGAATAGGTGAGTTAATGACTGAGGAAATGGGTAAATTAATGGATGGGGGAATGTGTGTATTAATGGTTGCGGTAACTGGTGTTTCAAAGGCTGAGGGAATGGTTGAGTAATGGCTAAAGGAAAGGGGCAATCTGGCTGAGGCAATAAATGTAATGACAGCTGAAGGAATTGGTGATTTAAATGTGGATGGAATGGGTGTATTAATGGCTGAGGGAATGATTGAATAATAGCTGAGGCAAAGGGTGAAATAATCGCTGAATTAACAGGTGAAGTAATGGCATGAGGGAATGGATGTGTTAATGGCTGAGGGAATGGGTGAACTAATCGCTGAGGGGATGGATGTATTAGACCTGTGGGAATTGGTGTATAAATGGCTGAAGGTATAGGTGAATTAATGGCGGAAAGAGACTTGGTGAATTCATGGCTGAAGGGAAGGGTGAATGAAAAGCTAAGGGATTGCCTGAATTCATGGCTGAGGGATGGGTGAATTAACAGATGAAATAATGTGTGTTTTAATGGTTGAGGGAATTGGTGTATTGAAGGCTGGGGGGAATGGCTGAAGTAATGGCTGAGGTTGGGTGAAGTAATTGCTGAGGGAATGGGTGTATTAGGAAAGAAAGAATTGGTGTATTATTGGCTGATGGAATGGGTGAATTAATGGCTGAGGGATTGCCTGAATTAATGGCTAAGGAAATGGATAAGTAATGGATGGGGGAGTGTGGTATTAATGGTTGAGGGAATTGGTATATCAAATGCTTTGTGAATGACCGAAATAATGCCGAGGGATTGGCTGAATTAATGGCTGAAAGAATGCCTGAAGGAATGGTTGAAATAATAACTGAAGGAATGGGTGAACTCATTGCATTAGGTTGGGGTAAAATAATGGCTGAGCTAATGAGTAAACTAATCACTGAAGGGATGGGTGTATTAATGGCTGAGAGAATGGGGGAAAGGCTGAAGAAATAGTATAATTAATGGCCGAGAGAATGTCTCAGACATTGGCTGAATTAGTGGGTGACAGAATGGGTGAATTAATAATTGAGAGAATGGGTGCACTAGTCGCCTAGAAAATGGGTATATTACAATTTGAGGGGATGGGTGAACTAATTTTTTAGGAAGTGGGTGAATGTGGCTGATGGACTGGGTGAACTAATGGCTGAGGTAATAGGTGAATTAATGCCGGAAGGACTGGGTGCATTAGTGGCTTAGAGAATGACTGAACTAACGGCAGAAAGAATGGGTGAATTAGGACTTCGCTGGTGGCGCAGTGGTTAAGAATCCGCCTGCCAGTGTGGGACACGTGGGTTCGAGCCCTGGTCCGGGAAGATCCCACATGCCGCGGAGCTACGATGCCCATGCACCACAGCTGCTGAGCCTGCACTCTAGAGCCCGAACGCCACAACTACTGAGGTCTAAGCGCCACACCTACTGAGGCCCGTGCGCCTGGAGCCCGAGCTCCCCAACAAGAGGAACCACGGCGATGAGAAGCCCACTCACCGCAACGAAGAGTGGCCCCCACTTGCCGCAACTACAGAAAGCCTGTGCGCAGCAACAAAGACCCAAAGCAGCCAAAAATAAAACTAATTAATTAATTAGTTTTTAAAAATAGCTGATAGAAAGTTGGTATTAGGGCTGAGGGTATTTGTTAATTAATTCCATGAGGAAATGGGTGTATTAATGGCTGAGGGAATTGATGAAAAATGACTGAAGGAATGGGTGTATTATAGGTAAGGCAATAGGTGTATTAATGGCTGAGGGATAAGGTGAATTAATAGTTGAGTTAATGGGTGAATTATTGCCTGAGGGTATGGGTGAATTAATGGCTGAGGAAATGGATGAACTAAAGGCTGAGGGAATGGGTGAATTTTGGCTGAGGGAGTGGGTGAACTACTCCTAACAGAATTAGTGAATTAATGGCTGAAGGAATGGATAAATGAATAGCTGCAGAATAAGTGTATTAGTGGCTGAAAGAATGGGTGAAATAATGGAAGAGAAAATGGCTTACTTAATGGTGATGAGTATGGCTGAATTAATGGCTGAGGGAATGGCTTAGTTAAATAGCTGAGGGAAACCGGTGAGTTAATGACTGAATGAATGGGAGTATTAGAGTTTAAGGGAACAGGGGAACTAGTGGGTGAACTAAGTCGTAGGAAATTGGTGAATGTGGCTGATGGAATGGGTGGTGTAAGGGCTGAGGGAATAGGTGAATTAATGCGTGGGGGATGGGTGAATTAATGGCTGAGGGAATAGGTGAATTAACGCCTGGGGGAGTGGGTGAATTAATGGCTGAGCTAATGACTATTAATGAGGGAATGGGTGAACAAATCACTGAGGGAATAGGTGAATTAAGGTATAGGTGAAATAAGGGCTGAGGGAATAGCTGAATTAATGCCTGGGGGAATGGGTGAATTAATGGCTGAAGGTATAGGTGAATTAATAGGTGACGGTATAGGTAGGTGAATTAATGGCTGAGGGAATGGGGAATTAAAGGCTGAGGGATGGGATGAATTAATGAATGAGGGATTGACTTAATTAATGGTTTAGGGAATGCCTGAATTAATGGCTAAGGGAATAGGTCAATTATGGAGGCCTGAATAGGTAATAAAAGAATCAGGGAATCTGTATTAATGGTTGAGGGAATTGGTGTATCAAAGGCTAAGTAAATGGCTGAATTAATGGCTGAGGGACTGGCTGAATTAATGGATTAGGGATTGGCTGAATTATTGGCTGAGGGAATGTCTGAATTAATGTCTGAAGGAACGAGTAAAATAATGGATGGGGGATATATGTATTAATGGCTAAAGGAATAGGTGATTTAATGACTCAGGTAATGGGTGAATTAATGGCTGAGGGGTGGGCTGAATTAATGGCTACGGGAAAGGGTGAATTAAAGGCAGAGGGAATGTGTATAGGGCTGAGGGAATGGGTAAATTAATAGCATGCGGAAATGGGTGTATTAATGGCTGAGGAAATGGGTGAATTAATGGCCGAGCTAATGACTATTAATGAGGGAATGGGTGTATTAATGACTAAGGAATGGGTGAATTAATGGCTGAGAGGAGTGGTGAATTAGGGCATGAGGAAATGTGTGTATTAATGGCCGAGGCAATAGATGCATTAATGACAGAGGGAATTGCTGTATTAATGGTATGAGGGGATGGGTATATTAATGGATGAAGAAATGGGTGTATCAATGGTTGAGAAAATGTGTGAATCAATTCCTGAGGGGATGGGTGTATTAGGCATAAGGAAATTGGTGTAAAAATGTCTGAGGTTCTAAGTGAATTAATGGCTGAGAGAATGGCTGAATTAATGAATTCGGGATTGGATAAATTATTGGCTGAGGGAATGTCTGAATTAATGTCTGAGGGAATGGGTAAATTAAGGGATGGAGGATGTGTGTATTAGTGGTTGTGGGAACTGGTGTTTCAAAGGCTGAGGGAGTGGTTGAGTAATGGTTAAAGGGAAGGGAGAATCAGTGGCTGATGGAATGAGTGAATTAACAGCTGAAGGAATTGGTGATTTAAATGCAGATGGAATGGGTGTATTAATGGCTGAGGGATTAGCTGAATTAATAGCTGAGGATATGGGTGAACTAATCAGTGACCGAATGGGTAGGTATATGAGGCATAAAAGTATTGGTGTATTAATGACTGAGGGAATGGGTGTAATAATGGCAGAGGGATTGGCTGAATTAATGACTGAGGGAATGGGTGAATAAGTGACTGAGAGAACGGTTGCAATAGTGGCTGAAAATTTGGTATATTAGTGGTTGAGGGAATGGGTGAACTAATGTCAGGAAATGGGTGAATATGGCTGTCAGAATGGGTGCACTAATGGCTGAGAGAATGGGTGAATCAATCCCTGAGGAACTAGGTGCATTAGTGGCTTAGAGAGTGAGTGAACTAATGGCAGAAAGAATGTGTGAATTAATGGCAGGGGTAATGGGTGAATTAATGACTTCCTCAAATGGTATATTGGTGGCTGAGAGAACCGGGTAAACTAATGGCTGAGAGAATGTATGTATTAATAGCTGACGAAAAGGTATTAGGACTGATGGATTGCATGAAATAATGGCATGAGGAAATGGGTATATTAATGGCTGAGAAATGGGTGATTTCATGACTGAGGGGATGTGTGAAGTAATGGCTGAGGAAATGAATGTATTAGTGGCTTAGGGAATGGATGAATTGATGGCTGAGGGAATGGGTGAATAAATGGCTGAGAGAATGGTTGCATTAGTGGCTGAAAATTGGTGTATTAGTGGTTAATACCTTAGGAAATGGTAATTAGTGGTAATGCCTTAGGAAATGGGTGAATATGGCTGTCAGAATGGGTGAACTAATGGCTGAGGGAATAGATGAATTAATGCCTGAGGAACTGGGTGCATTAGTGGTTTGGACAATAAGTAAACTAATGGCAGAAAGGATGGGTGAATTAATGGCACAAGTAATGGGTGAATTAATGACTTCGGGAAATGGTGTACTGATGGCTGAGAGAATGGGAGAACTAATGGCTGGGGGAATGGGTGTATTAATAGCTGACGAAAAGTTTGTATTAGGATTGACAGCTTGTGTGAATTAATGACATGAGGAAATGGGTATATTAATGGCTGAGAGAATGGGTGAATTCATGGCTGAGGGAATGTGTGAAGTAATGGCTGAGGGAATGAGTGTATTAATGACTGAGGGAATAGGTGAGTTAATGACTGAGGGAATGGGTGAATTAATGGCTTAAGCATTGGCTGAATAAATGGCTGAGAGAATACCACAATTAATGGCTGAGGGTAAGAGTGAATTAATGGATGTGGGCATTGTGTGTATTAATGCCTGAAGGTACTGGTGTATCAAAGTCTGAAGGAATGGTTGAATAAGTGGCTGAGGAAATGGTTGAGTAACAGCTGAAAATGGGTAAATTAATGACTTATGGAATGGGTGAATTAGTGGCTTAGGGAATGGGTGAATTAATGGCTGAGGGAATGAGTGAAATAAGGACTGAATGGATGAATTAAAGGCTAAGGGAATGTGGGTATTATGGCTGAAGAAATGGGTAAATTAATGGCCTGAAGAAATGGTGTATTTGTAGGTGAGGGAATGGATGAATTAATGGTGAAGGAATGTGTGTAGTAAGGGCTGAGGGAATGGATAAACTAATGGCTCAGGGAATCTGTGAATTAATGATTGAGGGAATGGTGAACCAATGGCTTAAGGATTGGGTTTATTAATGACATGAGGGGATGGGAGTATTAATGTCATGAGGGAATGGGTGAACTAATCACTAAAGGAATGGGTTTATTAGGCCTGAGGGAATTGGTGTATTAATGGCTGATGGAATAGGTGAATTAATGGCTAAGGGAATGAGTGTATTAATGGCTGAGGTAATAGGTGAGTTAATGATGCAGGGAAAGAGTGAATCAGTGGCTGAGGGACTGACTGAATTAATGGCTAAGGGAAAGGGTGAATTAATGGCTGAGAGGATGGGTGTATTAATGGCATGAGGCAATGGGTATATTAATGTGTGATGGAATGGATGAATTAATGGAGAGGGAATGAGTGAATTAAAGGGTGAGGGAATGTGTGTATAGGGCTGAGGGAATAGGTAAATTAATGGCATGAGGAAATGTGTGTATTAATGACTGAGGGAATAGATGATTTAATGCCTGAGGGTATGGGTGTATTAATGGCATGAGGGATAGGTGTATTAATTGATGAAGGAATGGGTGTATCTATGGCTGATGGAATGGGGGAATTGCTGAGGGAATAGGTGTATTAGTGGCTGAGGGAATGGGTGAATTAATGGCTGAGAGGACTGGCGAATTAATGGCATGAGGAAATGTGTAATGGCTGAGGGAATAGATGAATTAATGACTGAGGGAATGGGTGTATTAATGGATGAAGGAAAGGGTGTATCAATGGCTGAGAGAATGTGTGAAATAATCATGAGGGGATGTGTGTATTAAGCATGAGAAATTGATGTAAAAATTGCTGAGGGTATAGGTGAATTAATGGTTGAGAGTATAAGTGGATTAGTGGCTGTGGGAATGGCTGAATTAATGGATTCAGGACTGGCTGAATTATTGGCTTCTGGGAGTGTCTGAATTAATATCTGAGGGAATGGGTAAATTAATGGTTGGAGGGGATATGTGTATTAACAGTTGTGGGAACTGGTGTTTCAAAGGCTGAGGGAATGGTTGAGTAATGGTTAAAGGGAAGGGAGAATCAGTGGCTGAGGGAATGAGTATAATGATAGCTAAAGGAATTGGTGATTTAAATTCGGATGGAATGGGTGTATTAATGGCTGAGGGAATGGTTGAATAAACAGCTGAAGAAATGGGTGAAATAATCACTGAATTAACAAGTGAAGTAATGGCATGAGGGAATGGGTGTATTAATGGCTGTGGGAAGGGGTGAATTAATGGCTGAGGGAATAGATGTATTAGACCTGTGGGAATTGGTTTATTAATGGCTGAAGGTATAGGTGAGTTAATGGCTTAGGAAATGGGTGAATTATTGGCTGAGGGAATATGTGAAGTAATGGATGAAGGAATGTATTAACTAATGGCGGAGGGAATGAGTATATAATGGCTGAGGAAATAGGTGAGGGAATGGTGAATTAATGGCTGAGGGGTTGGCTGAATTAATGGCTGAGTGAAAGGGTGAATTAGTGAATCCAGGCATGGGTGAATTAATGGATGTGGGAATGTGTGTATTAATAGCTGAGGGAATTGGTGTATCAAAGGCTGAGGGAAAGCTGAATTAGGGGCTGAGGGAATAGTTGAAGTAATGGCTGAAGGCATGGGTGAGTTAGTGGATGAGGGAATGGGTGAATTAGTGGTCGACTGAATAGTTGAATTAATTACTGAGGGAATGCATGTATCAGTGGTTGAGGGATTAAGTGATCAATGGCTGATTGATCAATGATACACCCATACCATTGATCATCACTGATCAATGGCATGGGTGTATCAATGTCTTGAGGGAATGGGTGTATTAATGGCTGAGGGAATGGCTGAATTAATGGCTGTGGGAAGGAATCAATTAATGTTGAGGGAATGGGTGATTTAATGGCTATGGGAATGGAGGTATTAGTGGCTGAGAAAGTGCTTGAATTAATGGCTGAGGGAATGGGTGAACTAATCACTAACGGGATGGGTGTATTAGGCACGGGCAAATTAGTGTATTAATGGTTGTGGGTTTAGGTGAATTAATGACTCAAGAAATGGGTGAATTAATGGCGGAGGGACTGGATGAATTCGTGTGTGAGGGAATGCCTGAATTAACAGCTGAGGGAATGGGTGAATTAATGGATACGGGAGTGCGCGAATTAAACCAGATGGAGAAATGTGTGTATTAATGGCTGAGGGAATTGGTGTATGGCAGGCTGAAGGAATGACTGAGTTAATGGCTGAGAATATGGTTGAATTAATGGCTGAGAGATGGGTGCATTAGAGGCCTAGTAAATGGTTCTATGGTGGTTGAGGGAATGGGTGACTAATGGCTGAGGGAATGGATGAATTAATACCTGAAGGACTAGGTGAATTAGTAGATTAGAGAATGAGTGAACTAATGGTGGAAAGAATGGGTTAATTAATGGGGGAGGGAATAGGTGTGTAATGGCTGAGGGAATGTGTAAACTGATGATGAGGGAATGGGTGAATTAATGGCTGAGAGGAGTGGTGAATTAGTGGTTGAGGGAGTGGGTGAACAAATCGCTCAGGAGGTGGGTGTATTAGGCGTGAGGAAATTAGTGTAAAAATGGCTGAAGGTATAGGTGTATCAATGTTTGAGGGTATAAGTGAATTATGGCTGAGGGAATGGGTAAATTAATGCAAGGGGGAATGTATGTATTAATGGTTGCAGCAACTGGTGTTTCAAAGGCTCAGGGAGGGCTTCCCTGGTGGCGCAGTGGTTGAGAGTGGGCCTGCCGATGCAGGGGACACGGGTTCGTGCCCCAGTCCGGGAAGATCCCACATGCCGCGGAGCGGCTGGGCCCGTGAGCCATGGCCACTGAGCCTGCGCGTCTGGAGCCTGTGCAGCGGGAGAGGCCACAACAGTGAGAGGCCCGCGAACCGCAAAAAAAAAAAAAGCCTCAGGGAATGGCAGAATTAATGGCTGAGGGAATGGTTGAGTAATGGCTAAAAGAATGGGACAATCAGTGGCTGAGGGAATTGGTGATTTAAATGCGTAAGGAATGGGTGTATTAATGGATGAGGGAATGGCTGAATTAATGGCTGAGGGAATGGTTGAAGTAATAGCTGAGGGAATGTGTGAAAAAATCGCTGAATGAATGGGTGAACTATAATGGCATGAGGGAATGGGTGTTTTAATGGCCGTGGGAATGCATGAGTTAATGGCAGAGGAGTGGGTGAATTCATGGCTGAGGGATTGCCTGAATTAATGGCTTTGGGATGGGTGAATTAATGGATGGCAGAATGGGTGTATTAATGGGTGAGGGAATAGATGAATTAATGGCTGAGGAAATGGGTATTTCAGTGGCATGAGGCAATGGATATATTAATGGGTGAAGGAATGGATGAATTAATGGCTTCGAGGTGTGGTGAATTAATGGGCAGGGAATGGGTGATTTTAAAGGCTGAGGGAATGTGTGTATTAGGGCTGAGGGAATGGGTAAATTAGTGACATGAAGAAATGGGTGCATTAGTCACCGAGGGAATGGGTGTATTAGCTGAAGGAAAGGATGAATTAATGGCTGAAGAATGGGTGTATTAAGGGCTGAGGGAATGTGTGGTTTAACGGCTGAGGCAATGGGTGAATTAATGGCTGAGGAAATGCATGTATTAGTTTTTGAGGGAATAAATGAACGATGGCCGAGCAATAGGTGTATCAATGTCATGAGGGAATGGGTGAATTAATGGCTGATGGAATGGGTGAATTAATGGCATAATGGCTGAAGGAATGGGTGAATTAATGCCTGACTGAATGGATGAATTAAAGGTTGATGATGTGGGTGTATTAATGGCATGAAGGAAAGGGTGAACTAATGGATGAAGGAATGGGTGTATTAATGGCTGAGGGGATGGGTTTTTCCTGGCTGAGGGGATGGGTTTTTCATGGCTAAGGGAACGGATGAACTATGGCTGAGGGAATGGGGTTTTCATGGCTGAGGGGATGGGTTTTTCATGGCTAAGGGAATGGGTGAACTAATGGCAAAGGGAATGGGTGAACTATGGCTGAGGGAATGGGTTTAATTTCCTGAATGAATGGGTGAACTAATGACTGAGGGAATAGGTGTGTTAGTACTTGAGGGAATGGCTGAATTAATGCCTGAGGGAATGTTTGAGATAATGACTGAGGGAATGGCTCAATCAGTAGCTTAGGGAAAAGGTGAATCAATGGCTGTTGGAATGGCTGAATTAATGGCTGAGGGAACGGGTGTTTTAATAACAGATGAAAGGTTAACCAATGGCTGATGGAATAGGTGAATTAATGACTAAGGGAATGGGTGAATTAATGGCTTAGGGATATAGTGAATCAATGTTGGTGACATGGGTGAATTAATGGCTGAGGGAATGTGTGTAATAATGGGTGAATTAATGGCATGAGGAAATGGATATATTAATGGCATGAACTAATGGATATATTAAAGGAAGAGGGAATGGCTATATTAATGCCTGAGACAATGTTTTAAATATGGCTGAGGGAATGGGTGAATTAATGCCTAAGGGAATGGGTGCATTAATGGCAGAGGGAATGGGTATCTTAATGGCATGAATGAATGGGTGAACTAATGGCTGACAGTTGGATATAACAATTTCATGAGGGAATAGGTGAGTTAATGGCTGAGGGAATAGGTGAGTTAATGGCTGAGGGAATGGCTGAATTAATGGCTGGCGGAATGGCTGAATTAATGGCTGAGGTAATGGTGTTTTAGTGGTGGAGTAAATGGAATCATTAATGGCTGGGGGAATGGGTATATTGGTGGCTGTGGGAATGAGTGAATTAATGGCTGAGGGAAGGGGTGAATTAATGGGTGTATTAATGGCTGAGGGAATAGATGAATTGATGGCTTAGGGAATCATATTAATAGCATGGGGGAATTGGTGACCCATTAGGGAATGGTTCATTAATGGCATGAGAGAATGGGTGAACTAATGGCTGAGGCAGTGGATGTATTGGGATGAGGAACTTGGTGTATTAATGGCTGAGGGAATAGGTGAATTAATCGTTTAGGGAACAGGATAAAAAGCTCAGAAATAAACCCATGTACCTATGGTCAATTATCTACAACAAAAGAGGCAAGACTATAAAATGGAGGAAAGACAATCTCTTCAATAAATGGTGCTGGAAACACTGGACTGCTACATGTCCAAAAATGGAATTAGAACATTCTTTAACACCACACACAAGAATAACTCAAAATGGACTAGAGACCTAAATGTAAGACCAGATACCATAAAACTCTTAGAGGAAAACATAGGTGGAACACTGACATAAATTGCAGCAATATCCTTTTCGATCCATCTCCCAGAGTAATGGAAGTAAAAACAAAAACAAATGGGACCTACTTAAACTGAAAAGCTTTTGCACAGCAAAGGAAACCATAAACAGAACAAAAAGACAACCCAGAGAATGGGAGAAAATATTTGCTAACGATGCGACTGACAAAGGATTAATCTCTAAAATTTACAAACAGCTCATGTAGCTCAATATCAGAAAAACAAGCAACCCAATCAAAAAATGGGCAGAAGACCTAAAGAGACATTTCTCCAAAGAAGACATACAGATGGCCAACAGGCACATGAAAAGATGCTCGAGGTCGCTAATTATTAGAGAAATGCAAATCAAAACTACAATGAGGTATCACCTCACACCAGTCAGAATGGCCATCACCAAAATATCTGCAAACAGTAAATGCTGGAGAGGGTGAGGAGAAAAGGGAACACTGCTACACTGTTGGTGGGAATGTAAATTGGTGCAGCCACTATGGAGAACAGTATGGAGGTTCCTTAAAAAAACTAAAAATAGGGCTTCCCTGGTGGCGCAGTGGTTGAGAGTCCGCCTGTCAGTGCAGGGGGACATGTGTTCGTGCCCCAGTCTGGGAAGATCCCACATGCCGCGGAGCGGCTAGGCCCGTGAGCCATGGCCACTGAGCCTGCGCGTCCGGAGCCTGTGCTCCGCAACGGGAGAGGCCACAACAGTGAGAGGCCCGACAGTGAGGGGCCCGCATACCGCCAAAAAAAAAAAAAAAACCCTAAAAATAGAGCTACCATATGATCCAGCAATTCCACTCCTTGGCATACATCCAGTGAAAAACATGGTTCAAAAGGATACATACACCCCAATGTTCACTGTAGCACTGTTTACAATAGCCAAGACATGGAAGCAACCTAAATGTCCATCAGCAGAAGAATGGATAAAGAAGATGTACATATATACAATGGAATATTTCTCAGCTATTAAAAAGAATGACATAAACACTTGCAGCAACATGGATGGACCTGGAGAATATTATACTAAGTGAAGTAAGGCAGAGAAAAACAAATATCATATGATATTGCTTATATGCAGAATACAAAAAAAGATACAAATAAACTTATTTACAAAACAGAAACGGACTGACAGACTTAAGAGAACGAAATTATGGTTACCAAGGGGGATGGTGGGCAGGAAGGGATAGATTGGGAGTTTGGGATTGACATGTACACACTGCTATATTTAAAATAAAGTGCCTTTCCGGGCTTCCCTGGTGGCACAGTGGCTAAGAATCCGCCTGCCAATTCAGGGGACATGGGTTCGAGCCCTGGTCTGGGAAGATCCCACATGCTGCAGAGCAACTAAGCCTGTGTGCCACAACTACGGAGCCTGAGCTCTAGAGCCCACGAACCACAAGTACTGAGTCTGCGTGCCACAACTACTGAGCCTGAGCTCTAGAGCCCACGAACCACAAGTACTGAGTCTGCGTGCCACAACTACTGAGGCCCACACGCCTAGAGTCTGTGCTCCGCAACAAGAGAAGCCGCTGCAGTGAGAAGCCCGTGCACTGCAACAAAGAGTAGCCCCCGCTCACCACAACTAGAAAAAGCCCACACGCAGCAGTGAAGACCCAACGCAGCCAAAAGTAAATTAAATAAATTTTTTTAAAAGTGCCTTTCCATGAAAAAAAATAGAAGTGAATATTAGATTATTTCTATTTGACAAGGGAATATTACTGTTGAGATTTTCAAACATGATGTGTTTGGAAATGTTCTTGTTTCTCCCAGTATATATAATTGATAGATATACCTATTTACTGCTCTGAAAGGCAAGCCACTCTGTCTGACCAGATATTTTCTAAGTTATTAGTGAAAATAAGACATATTTAAGTAGGGGCACTAATGAGGCTGTTAGGCAGGGCTGGACCCAGCAGTTTTCTTATGTTACTCTGCTGATTTGTGTTTGTTTGGTTAGGTGTCTTCTCACTGCTGTTCCTGGCTCTGTATCCCAGGGGACAGTTGCTTTTTTGTCTCTGTAAGGGCAGGAACAATGGATATCAGTAGATATTCAATGCAGCTTTGATAAATCTGATCCTTAGAAACTTAAAAAAACTCAATTTTACCCCAATAATGACATAACTTGACATTTTCACCTAATGTAAGAGCTCCCAGATTACATATATTCTAGAAAGGCAAGAGTCTTCTATTTCAGAGCACAGAATCTAGAGCCAGATTGCTTATAACTGCACCATTTACTAAGTTGTGACTGTGAACAACTTACCTCAGTGTTTCAGTTTCTTCATCTGCAAAATGAAGGTTAAAATAACACCTGTATCTAAAGTTGTTATGAGAGTTATGTGAGTTTAATAAAAGTAAAGTGCTTTGGAAAAAAATCATTGAGGGAATGGGTGAAGTAATGGCTGAGAGAATGGGTGTTTTAGTGGCTGAGGGAATATGACTTAATGGCTGAGGGAAAGCCTGAAATAATGGCTGACAGAATGTTTGAAATACTGGCTGAGGGAATGAGTGAATTAGTGGCTGGGGGAAAGGGTGAATTAATAGCTGAGGGAATCGATGAATTAAAAATGCTGAGTGAATGGGTGTATTAATGGCATGAAGGAAAGGGTGAACTAAAGGCTGAGGGAATGGTGAATTAATGGCTGAGGAAATAGGTGAATTGATGGCTGGGGGAATGGCTGAATGAATGGCCTAGGGAATGGGTGAAATGATAGCATGAGGCAATGTGTGTATTAATGACTGAGGGAATGGGTGAATTAATGGCTGAGGAAATAGGTGAATTGATGGCTGGGGGAATGGCTGAATGAATGGCCTAGGGAATGGGTGAAATGATAGCATGAGGCAATGTGTGTATTAATGACTGAGGGAATGGGTGAATTAATGGCTGGGGAATGGGTGAATTAATGGCTGAGGGAAGAGGTGAATTAATGGCTAGGAGAGGTGTGAATTAATGGCATGAGGAAATGGATGTATTAATGGCATGAGGGAATGGATATATTAAAGGAAAAGGGAATGGGTGTGTTAATGGCTGCAGGAGTAGGTGAATTAATGCCTGATTAAATGGGTGAATTAATGGCTGAAGTAACTGGTGAAATAATGGAGTGGATTAATTACGGCTGAGGGAATGGGTATGTTAATGGCAGAGGGAATGGTCTGTTAATGGCATGAATGAATGAATGGGTCAACTAACTGGTGAGGGAATGGGTGTTAACGTCATGAGGGAGTTGTATTAATGGCTGAGGGAATTAGTGGCTGAGGGAAGAGGTGAATTAATTGCAGAGGGAATGACTGAATGAATGGCTGAGGGAATGGATGAACTATGACTGAGGGAATGGGACTATTAATGGCATGAATGAATGTGTGAACTAATCCGCTGAGGGAATGGGTGTATTAATGCCATGAGGGAATTAGTGTATTATGCCTGGTTGATGGGTGAATTAATGGCTGACGAAATGAGTAAATTAATGGCTGGAAGAATGGGGGAATTAATGGGTGATGGAATGGGTGAATTGACGGCTGAGAGAATGGAGAATCAATAGCTGAGGGAATGGATGAATTAATGGCTGTGGTAATGGGTATGATAGTGCCTTTGGGATTGGATGCGTTATTACCATGAGTGAATGGGTGAACTAATGATTGAGGGAATGGGTGAATTAATGGCTTAGGGAACAGGTATATTAGTTGCCGAGGGAATGGTTGTATTAATGGCCTGATGGAATGGGTGTATTGATGCCTGTAGGAATGGATGAATTAATGGCTGAGGGAAGGGGTGAATTAATGGCTATGCAATATGTGTATTAGAGCTGAGGGGAATGGGTGAATTAACAGTATGAGGAATTGGGTGTATTAATGGCTGAGGAAATAGGTGAATTAATGGGAGAGAGTGTGTGAAGTAATGGATGTGGAAATGTGTGTATTAATAGGTGAGTGAATGAGTGAATCAATGGCATGAGGGAATGAGTGTGTTAATAGCTGAGGGATTAGGTGACTTAATGGCTGAGGGAGTGCATGTATTAATGGCATGCGGGAATGGGTCAATTACTGGATGAGGGAATGGGTAAATTAATGCCTGAGGGAATGGGTGTATTAATGGCTAATAAAATGGGTGAATTATTAGCTGAGGGAATGGGTGAATTAATGTTAAGGGAATGGGTGAATTCATGGCATGAGGGAATGGGTATATTAATGGCTGAGGGAATGTGGGTATCCGACACATATTTTTGGATGAGGGAATCAGTGATTTAATGTAAGAGGAAATGGAGGCTTAATGGTGAAGAAACAGGTGAAGTAACGGCTGAGAGAATGTGTGTATTAAGGCTAAGGGAATGGGTGTATTAATGGCATGAAGGAAAGAGTGAACTATTGGCTGAGGGAATGGATTTGTTAGTGGCTTAGGAAATGAATGAATGAATGGGTGACAGAATGGGTGTATTATTGGCATAATGGAATGGGTGAACTAATAGCTCAGGCAATGGGTGTATTACTGACAGAGGGATATAGGTGAATTAATGGCTGAGGGAATGGCTGAATTAAATCTGAGAGAATGGTTGAACTAATGGCTGAGGGAATGGCTGTATTAGTGGCCTAGGGAATCGGTGTATTAGTGGCTGCGTAAATCAGTGAATTAATGTCTGAGGGAGTGGGTGAATTAATGGATGAGTATGATGAGTGGAAGTGCATTAAAGCTTGGCGGGGCTCTGGGAGTGCCCGTTCCTACGGCCTACCCCTGATGGGTGTCCCCCAGCCCTGATGCTTACCCCCCCTGCAGATGAACAGGCCACAGGTGCCGTCAGCTACACGGTGGAGTTGAAACGCTACGGGGGCCCCCTGGGCATCACCATCTCAGGCACAGAGGAGCCTTTCGATCCCATTGTCATCTCAGGACTCACCAAGCGTGGCTTGGCTGAGAGGTGAGCCGGGGCTCTGTGGGGACACACAGGTGAGCCCAGGGACCCCATGGGGCAGGAGCTGGGCTTTGGGATCAGCCAAACTGGATCTTACCTTTGTTCCAACATCGATGGCCTGGGTGACCTGGGGCCTGTCCCATCCCTCTCTGCGCCTCAGTTCCTCAGATGCGGGCCAGCCCCTGGCAGACCTCCTACTTCAGGTAACTGCTGGATAAATGTATGCTCATCCCTCTGCTCCCCCAAACCTGGAGATCACCCCATTTCTGGAAAGTCAGCATGTGAGTCTTTTTGGAGCACCTGCTATGTGCCTTCATAGTACAGGGGCCATGTCCCTGGTACCTGGGTCCCAGCACAGCCTGGCACCTCTCTTGAGGCATTGGGGCAGGGGTCCCTGCTATCCTCTCCCCTAGAAAGTTTCCCTGAAATTGTGGCAGAAGGGAGAGATGTGAGAAGAGGGGTGTCCAGGCTGTCCAGTTTGGAGGGGGAAGCAGGTGGATCTGGGCCCAGAAGTGGAACTGGTCCCCACGAGGGTCACAGGGAGGCAACCCCAGTGTGGGTGAGACAGCCTTTCTCTGGACAGCTTTGCAGTGAGCTCCAGGCACTGAGAAGAGCTTTCTGTAAAAAGGAAGCCTTGCCCAGCCTGGCGGGCAGAATGGCCCCTTGGAGGAGGACACAGCACAAGGGGCGAAACCATGGTGGGGTGGTGCAGGAGGATGGGAAGGATTCTGGGGCTGAGGCGTCAACCTGTTGGAGTCTGTACTGCTGGATCGCCCCCTGCGGGGTGTCCAGCAGACTGCAGAGGCCAGTGGGACCCGTTCTGACCTCAAATGTCTTCATCCACTCTGGCATTTTCTGAGTACCTACTGTGCGCCAGCCCTACAGGGCACAGTAGACAACCTGTCTGCCTTTGCCTGGCCTATCCAGGTCAGCGCTGTCTAACTGAAGTATAAATGTGAGCCACAAATTTATTTATAAACTTTTTAGCAGCCACATTAGAAAAGTAAAAAGAAATTTTTTAGATCTTAAATATGTACTTATTTCAACATGTAATCAATATAAAAATAATTAACAAAGTATTTTACATTCTTCTTCCATATTATGTCTTCACAATCTGGTGTGTATTTTACACCTCCAGCATGTCTCCGTTCAGGCCAGCCACAATTCAGGAGCCCAGTAGCCACATGTGGCTGGTGGCCATCATACTGGACGGCACAGCTCTGGCCTTCCCCCCAAATCCACCATATTCTGACTCAGTCACTCCCCTAGGCCCTCGGGGAGCTTGCTGGGCAATGCTGGGCATGGAGAACAAAATCTACATTTAGAGTTTAAGACCCCCAACTCCAGTCCACTGCTTCCTTCTCCCCCACCCAGGTCAGGTGCATCTCAGCACCTGCTGCAACCCCCCTCCCCACCCTCAGCCCTGGCTGCTTCTCAGAATTATCTTCCCTGGCCCTGCTCCCAGGGTTACGATTTCATTGGTCAGGGGGAGGGGCCAGGCATCTGCCCTTTTTAAAAAGCTCCTTAGGTAATTCTAATAGTATCTAGGTAGAAAACCATTGGGCTAGTATACTGCTACTGCTTGGCCTTTTCATCCCCCACCCCCGCCACCATAGCCCTCTCTGAAGTCAGCTGGACCCTGGGGCTTAGGCTTATTCTCTAGGTGGGGAAACTGAGACCCAAGGAGAGGGAAAGGCTACACATGGATTTCAGCTGGAGGGAAACGTGAATTCATTCCACCCATCCATCCTTCAATTATAATTTGATAAAATACGTATTATCACCCTTACTTTACAGATGAAAGAACTGAGACTCAGGGAAGTTAAAGAACTGGCCTAAGACCACATAGCAGTTGTCAGCTAGTATGTGGCATTCAAACCATCCTGAAAACTCACTCTAGACACTGGTTCCAGAACCTAACTTTTACACTTGAGCAGGATAAGCCCCTCCAAGATGCTAGACTTCATACTTCTGTTAATACAATCACACTTGCTTTCCCCCCCACCCAGGGTGGGCTTAACTGGGGTCAGCCAGGCTTGTGCTTCGGGGTTCCTGAGTTCCCCCAGGGCAGACCCCCACTTCAAGGCCCTGTCTAACTCCCATCCTCTACCCTGTGCCCCCTCTCCAGGACTGGCGCTATCCACGTTGGGGACCGTATCCTGGCCATCAACAGCGTTAGCCTCAAGGGCCGGCCATTGAGTGAGGCCATCCACCTCTTGCAGGTGGCTGGTGAGACCGTCACCCTGAAGATCAAGAAGCAGCTAGACCGTGAGCCTCACCCCACACCTGGGCGCCGTCCAGCCCATTTAGGAAGAGAGCTCCCTCAGCCTCTGTGCCAAGCTTTGTGAGGCCCAACCTCACTGAATTGTTGCTCACCCCGTGGAGGTGGGAGGGTACCTGGGACAGTGGAGACAGAGGAGACAAGGCTCAGAGTGATGGGAGCGATGGGCCTGAGGTCATACAGCCAGTGTGGGGCCCTCTGGGCCTGAACCATGCTCTTCATCACCTCCTGCCTCTTGAGGTGCCTGCTTGTTTTGCCTTGTAGCCGTCATTCATACATTCCTCAGTTTCCCCTGAATCTGTCCCCCATGCTTTGGTAGGGAGTGGATGGAGCCTGAGCTTTAAAGCCTTCCTTCTTATCTGGGCTCCACTGTTGCTCACCGTGTGATCTTGGGCATGCTGTGCAGCCTTTCTGAGCCTCAGTTTTCACATCTCTGAAACGGGTTTGCCTATTGGCGTGCCTCCCATCTCACCTGTCAGCTTGCCCAGCAGGAGGCTCAGGGAGCCCAGGGCCTGTGAGTTCCCAAACCAGGGCGAAGTGGGGAAACTGAGGCTGGTTGAGCACCTTTGTCTCCAAGGTCAGAAGCCAGTGGCAGTGACACCCGCTTTTTCTCCCAGGCCCCCTCCTACCCCGCAAATCGGGCAGCCTCAGTGAAGCCAGCGATGCAGATGAGGACCCACCAGAGGCGCTGAAAGGCGGCCTGCTGGCAGCCCGATCCTCGTCCACTGTGCCCAGTGTGGACAGCGCAGTGGAGTCCTGGGGCAGCTTGGCCACTGAGGGTGGCTTTGGGGGCCCAGGTAACACCTCGGGCCCCTGGACAGGCACCGTGTTCTCCGTGGGCCCTTGTAGGGGCTGTTCCCTCCGCCTAACCCTTCTTGCTCCTCTTCTGCTGGCCCCATCCTTTAGGGACACTTCCTGAAGGCAGACCTGATTGGGCCCCATTAGCCATTCTGAGGGCCGCTCACTCCTGAGAGTGTGGACTGCAGGCCTTCCTGGGCTTTGATCGGCATCCACAGCACTGCAGCTGCCCATTCAGATCCCCCCCACGAGGCCTGGGACCAAGTGGTCTTACTTCTGCCTCCTTCGTTCCCAGCCCGACAGCCAGCACACAGCAAGTGCTCGGTGTTGATTGCATCCCATTGAAGGCGGGAAGGTAGAAAGCCCCCTCCCACCCCATCCTATGAGACCCTCTTGGGTGGACACCCGCAGGGCGCCCCCAAGGACACAAGCTCCCCTGCCCATGCGTGTTGAGACCCATGGGTGCCCATGGGGGGTATCTGAATCTGGTGGCTGGCCTTCTGGCCTCTGGGACCCAGAACCACAGGGACTCCCCAAGGCCCAGCTCAGGGAGTAGTGCAGTGAGGCCTCTAGGTAGCCTCAGGTGGCCCTCGGCCCTGGTCCTCACTCACTGGATATCTGCCCGATCTCAGTCTCAGCTTCTCCATCTCCAGAGGTGGGTCAGCATCTCTCAGCATCACCCCCTGGGGTAAGACCTTCAGAGCTGGCAGGGAGAAGAGGATGGTTAACACAGTGGACCTCCCTCTCAGGCAGGGATCGGCCAAGCCGAGCCCCGTGGAGCTGGGACAGGATCCTGGAGCCCCAGCATTAAGTCTGCTGTTGATCAGGAGATCAAGGGGGTTCTGGGGTAGGGGTCCGGGTGGCAGAGGTCCTCAGGGGACTCTGGGTAGTCAGGCAGACCCAGAGAGGGCAAAGACCTCTCCCGGGCCACCCAGCACAGCTAGAGATGGGGCAGGAAGGAGGGCAAGCTAAGGGCACAGAGAGGATATAGGCGCCCGCTCTGTCCACCTGCCAGGTTCCTACACTCCACAGGCGGCAGCCCGGGGCGTGACGCCCCAGGAGTGGCGGTGCAGCCGGCTGAGAAGCAGTCCCCCACCCACCGAGCCCCGGAGGACGAGCTACACCCCAGCCCCTGCCGACGAGAGCTTCCCCGAGGAGGAAGAGGAAGACGACTGGGGGCCACCAGCTAGGTCTGTGGTGGGGACTCCACGGGGGACACCGGCTCGCCCTCTTGGCCAGGACGGGTGCGGGGAGCCAGTCCCTGTGCCAAGACGATGGGGGCGATGGGCAAGTCTTGTCTGGCCTCAGGAGGGCACCTCCTGGGAGAGGAGAGGAAGTGTGGAGCAGAGCCATCTCAGAAGGCTGAGGCGGGGGAAGGGCACGCTGGCCGGAGGGCACAGCAGGGGCAAAGGTGTGAGGCTGGAGAGGCAGCCTGGCCGGCCCTCCCCACACCTGGTGTTCAGCTGTTCCCAGACACTGAGGGCTCGGACCCACACCCTCCCGACTTGGCCCAGATGGTCATGGCCTCCTGCAGTGGCCCTCGGGTCATGGTTACAAGCACCAGCCCTGGGCTGGGGACGTGGTGGTTTCTGTGGTGAATTCAGATGCTCCTGCGGGAAGCACACCCGGTGGAGAAATGCTGGTCCTCGTGCGGCCCCAGCCACCAGCTTCCCACGGCTCTGCTTTGGCCGGGCAGTTCCTTCTGCCTAGAATGCTGTCCCCTCCCCTCTCCTGGCCGATGCCTACTCATCCTTTAGACCTGCCTCTGGGAGGCTTCCCTGATCCTCCCTCCCTCTGCTGGTACCCACAGCTGCTCACCCTCCTGGTGGCACTGGTGGTCTACCTGTTAATCATCTGGCTGTCGTGTCTTCTACTTGGCATCCCGAGCTCAGCCAGGCATCCAGTAGCTGCTCACACGCGCTCCATGAGGGACCCTCAGATCCTTAAGAACAGGGCCTTCACCTTATTCCCCTCCATAGCCCTGTGCCCAGGAGAGGGCCTGGCTCAGAACGTTTGTAGAACTGACTTGAATGGAGCAGATGGCCTTCAGTCTAAGTCTTCTCATCTCTGAAACGGGAAGGGAAGGAGGCACCTCATTTGCGTCACTGTCCTGGCCACTCCCTTTGAGAGGAAAGCCTGCATGCCTTCGTGAGAGTGCTTTGCACACCACAGCACACTTGATAACGTCCAGGGCTTTGTAGATGGCAAAGGGCTTTGTAAACGGTGAAGCGTGAAAACGTGGCTTGTTACCATTCTGATGAGACCCGATTTTAGAGCTGATAACGGGCCATACCTCCCGTGATGGAAGTTATAGGGTGGCACAGCCCTTTCCCCAGCCCTAATACTCCATCGTCTCCATCCATCTGTGTCCTTGCCAGCTCCAGCTCTGTCCCTGTCACTGTCCTGCAATGCCTTGTGTCTGGGTGGGACCTGGGGTTTTCCTCTGGGGCTGCACCATGGATCTCCTGTCTGTCTGTCTGTCTGTCTGTCCGTCCGTCCGTCCGTCCGTCTGTCTCTCTTCTCAGGCGTCCTGTGTCACCGCTCTCCACCCTGTCTCATCTGCCCCTGTTCTAGCTGGCCATCGACAGTCCTGGTTGCCCCTAACTGCGTCTTCCCCCCATTCCGTGTCACCAACCACCACCCCCAGCCCCCGGCACTGCCACCGAGGAC
>NW_020174421.1:0-15092 GCF_003031525.2 Neophocaena asiaeorientalis asiaeorientalis | reverse complement strand
CCCTTGAGCCCAACGCAGGGCCCCAGGGCCCGGAAGACTCCTCAGGCCCCAGCCCACCCGCCAGGAGCTGACGCTCTCTGGTTCCTACGTTACAGCCCCGCCCCTGGCCCCACCTGCGAGGAGGGCTTCTGGCGCATGTTCGGGGAAGCCCTTGAAGACCTGGAGTCATGTGGTCAGTCGGAGCTGCTGAGGGAGCTGGAGGTACGCCCTGCCCACCCCAGGCCCCCGTGGGAGGTGGCACGTTGATGGCATTGTGCTCTTGTGTAACACGTACAAGGGTACTCACCTGGCACCCTCTGTGTAAAGGTGCCTTCACGTGCATACAGACTGTGGATGGACCCGTGTGCAAGCGTGACTGAGCACCGTGGTGTGGCACGTTAATCGGGGTGTGTGCACATGTGAGCATGTTCGGCATAAAACGTGTGTGTGCGCACGGGGGGCGTGTGTGTGTGCGTGCAGGTGAGCACGCTCATGCATGCACAGTGCTGAGTATTGTCAGAACACGTGTGTCAGTGTGCACATTGGGATGCATAAGGGCAGTTGTGGTGTCTGTGTGTGCGTGTCGTTAGCATGCCCAGTGGAAGCTTGTGGATGTCAACATCAGTAACAGCATGGGACATGAGAGGCCGAGAGGTGAATGCGGCTTTCTGTGAGGTCAGCCTTGCCCACGATGGGAAAGGCTGCCTGGGGAGACCTAGGGAGGATCTCATTGGGTCAATTCTGAAGCTCCTTCATATTCTGAGAGCAGTAATTTACACTCTGTTTATCTGTGCTTTTGCCCTATTTTTGTTCCTAAAATTATTGATTGAGCCTTTTTTTTTCTCTATCAGCCTTGCCAATTACTAGGCTCATCAAAGAACCAAGTTTTGTTTTTGTTAACTATGTCTCATATTTCATTGTCTCCTACCTTACTCTTTTGTATGTCTAGCTTCGATATTCCCTTCCTTCGACTTTGTCTTTAAATCTTGATACTTTTCCTGGTTTCTTAACTCCTTAGTCTTCAGTCTTTCTTGCTCCCTAACATCGTGCATTTAAAGATAGGAATTTACCTGTAAGCACTTACCTGCCTCCCACAGGGTTTAAGTTGTACTTCTCTCCGTCTGTCTCTCTTCCCAGGCGTCCTGTGTCACCACTCTCCACCCCATGTCATCTGCCCCTGTTCTAGCTGGCCACTGACAGTCCTGCTTGCCCCTAACTGCGTCTTCCCCCCATTCCGTGGCACCAGCCACTGCCCTGGGGCCCCAGCACTGCCACTGAGGACGCGCTGCAGGGTTAAGCCTCTGCCCTCCCAGCCCCATCCTTGCACTCTCTCGAATGCAGGGCCTCCGTCCGCATCTGTCCATTGCTGGGGTTGTGCACATGCTGTTTCCGCTTCCTGCCAGGGACTCTCCTTCCTCCCCATTTCTTGCTCATCTTTCAGATCTCGGCTCTGGAAGCTTTCCCGATCCCTCATACTGACAGTTTCACTGTTCCAGCCTCTCACATTCTGTGTACCTTGGCCTCTGTGACATTTACTGCCATGTGTAATTTCATCTTCTTTATTTTTGTGACTAGCAAGTTAGCAGAGTGGTTAAGACCCTCGACCCTGGAGCCAGACTCTGAGTTCAAATCTTAATCTTTCTAAGCCTCAGTTTCCTCTTCTGTAAAATGGGCGGCGGGGGGGGATGTTATTTGCCTGGCTCATAATATTGTAGAGCATAAAATGAGTTCTGTGTGTCAAGTGCTTGGAACTGAGTCCAACGCAGTATAAGTGCTAATAATTCAGTGCCAATGACTAGTATTCTGATTGCTCATCATTGGGCTGAGAGCCCTAGGAGGGCAGGGACCTCATCTATTCTGTTCACCATTGTGACCTTGAAGGCTGGCACACAGTAGGTGTCCATAGATGTTGACCGCACACAGAGCAGGAAGCATCTGAGTGAAGAGCTGTGTCCCTACAGGCATCCATCATGACAGGCACCGTGCAGAACGTGGCCCTCGAGGGCAGGCCTGGCCACCGGCCCTGGAGGAGGAACCAGGAGATACGAGCTTCCCCAGAAGAAATGCAGGAGGTGCTGCTGCCGACACCCTTGGAGATGCACAAGGTGGGTGCTGGGGGAGCACAGGAGGCCTGGATGCATGTCCTGATGCCGTGGGTATTCGCCATAGCTCCAGATGGGCCCCGCCCCTCTCTGGGCTTCATTCTCCTCCACCAATAAAACACAGATTTTATAGAAGGCAGAGTTTTCCAAAACTCCTGCCATTTGGGCGATACACACACACACACACACACACACACACACACACTCGTGATACTTTTCTTTAAGTAGACTCACTTTTTCCCTACTTATCGTGTGCGTGTATAATATAAAGGCTTCTATATGTGTGTGTATATTATATGTGTGCGTGCATATCAGTACCTTAAATGAGAGGCCAGCGTTTTTGCCATCTATAGGCTACTGTCTAGGAAAACAAAACACAGAAGAGAAGAAAGACCTCTCGGCCCATAATAACCTTCAGAAGGCTCTGAGCCTGAAGCCAGCTCTTTGGTGGACGGGGAGATGGGAAGTGTCAAAGGGTGGTGAAAACACATGTCCACCCCACTGAGACTTTCTCCTGGAACGGAAGCAGGAAGATTGAAAAAGAACTGAAAGGAACTCCTTTTCCTACAGCTTCCACTGTGACTGAGTGCTGTAGATGGAGGGTCAGCGGAGGTGGAGGGGAGGGGGTGCTCCAGAAGCCAAGGCTTGGGCACGATGCCGAGGCAGTAACACACGTGGAAGAGCAGCCAGGTGGGCTAGGGCTGGGTCCCGGAGGCATCAGATGCCAGACCAAGGGGCTTAGGCAGCTGTGGGAGGCTAGGGGGAAAGATCGGGGCTCCAGAGGTCTCCTCCTCCTGTTCCCAGGTGACACTGCACAAGGACCCTGTACGGAGTGACTTTGGTTTTAGTGTCTCAGATGGCCTCCTGGAGAAGGGCGTCTATGTCCACACTGTGCGCCCTGATGGGCCGGCTCAACGTGGGGGTCTCCGGCCCTTTGACAGGGTCCTCCAGGTAATGCTGGGTGGTGGCACTATTGATGGAGTGGCCGTTCCTAGCCCCATAGTGGGGAGAAAGCCTGACTTCTACGTTGGCTGAGTGGCCTTGAGCAGGTTGCCTCCTCTCTCTGAGCCCCAGGTTTCTTTTTTTTTTAAAAAAATAATCCTTTATTTTTTATAGATTTAATTAATTAATTAATTAGTTTGTTTGTTTTTGGCTGTGTTGAGTCTTCGTTGCTGTGCACGGGCCTTCTCTCGTTGTGGTGAGCTGGGGCTACTCTTCGTTGTGGTGCGTGGGCTTCAGCAGTTGTGGCTTACGGGCTCTAGAGTGCAGGCTCAGTAGTTGTGGCGCACGGGCTTAGCTGCTCCATGGCATGTGGGATCTTCCCGGACCAGGGCTCAAACCCGTGTCCCCTGCATTGGCAGGCAGATTCTTAACCACTGCACCACCAGGGAAGCCCTGAGCCCCAGGTTTCTCATCTGAAAGAAGGGAATGACAACACAGTTGTATTGGTGAGGATAGGCTAAATTATGCTGCAGGAACAAACAATCCCAAATCTCAGTGGTTTAATACACTTGAACATTTATTTATCACTTATATGCTTATGTCCACTGTGGGCCAGTGTGGGCCTTGCTCCACCTGGATTGGTGGAGGCTCCACCCTCTAGTAAATGCCTTGGACTCCATGGCAACTAAGTCATGTGATCTCACAGCAAGGGAGCCTGGGAAATGTGAGTGGGCAGATAGAAGCTGTGGGGCATCTCCGGCACACCCTTTCCCATGCCCCACATTCTAGGCAGGAGGCTCAGCGTGTGGTCTGCTTGTGATGTTAAAAAATGGAGACAGTCTCTAGGTCCATCCACGTCTCTGCAAATGGCACAATTTTGTTCCTTTTTATGGCTGAGTAATATTCCATTGTATATATGTACTACATCTTCTTTATCCATTCCTCTGTTGGTGGACATTTAGGTTGCTTCCATGACCTGCCTATTGTAAATAGTGCTGCAGTGAACATTGCGGGTGCATGTGTCTTTCGGAATCATGGTCTTCTCTGGGTATATGTGCAAGAGTAGGATTGCTGGATCATATGGTAGTTCTATTTGTAGTTTTTTAAGGAACCTCCATACTGTTCTCCATAGTGGCTGTACCAATTTACATTCCCATCAACAGTGCAGGAGGGTTCCCTTTTCTCCACACCCTCTCCAGCCTTTGTTGTTTGTAGATTTTCTGATGATGCCCATTCCGACTGGTGTGAGGTGGTACCTCATTGTAGTTTTTTTTTTATATATACAGCAGGTTCTTATTAGTCATGAATTTTACACACATCACTGAATACATGTCAATCCCAATCACACAATTCATCCCACCACCACCCCCACCCTCCTGCTGCTTTCCCCTGCTTGGTGTCCATACGTTTGTTCTCTACATCTTTGTCTCAATTTCTGCAAACCGGTTCATCTGTACCATTTTTCTAGATTCCACATATATGTGTTAATATAAGATATTTATTTTTCTCTTTCTGACTTACTTCACTCTGTATGACAGTCTCTAGGTTCATCCATGTCTCAACAAATGACCCAATTTCGTTCCTTTTTTGGCTAATATTCCATTGTATATATGTACCACATCTTCTTTATCCATTCGTCTGTCAATGGATAGCCTATTGTAAATAGTGCTGCAGTGAACATTGGGGTGCATGTGTCTTTCGGAATCAGGGTCTTCTCTGGGTATATGCGCAAGAGTGGGACTGCTGGATCGTATGGTAGTTCTATTTGTAGTTTTTTAAGGAACCTCCATACTGTTCTCCATAGTGGCTGTATCAACTTACATTCCCACCAACAGTGCAAGAGGGTTCCCTTTTCTCCACACCCTCTCCAGCATTTGTTGTTTGTAGATTTTCCGATGATGCCCATTCTAACTGGTGTGAGGTGATACCTCATTGTAGTTTTGATTTGCATTTCTCTAATAATTAGTGATGTTGAGCAGCCTTTCATGTGCTTCTTGGCCATCTGTATGTTGTCTTTGGAGAAATGTCAATTTAGGTCTTCTGCCCATTTTTGGATAGAGTTGTTTGTTTTTCTAATATTGAGCTGCATGAGCTGTTTATATATTTTGGAGATTAATCCTTTGTCCATTGATTCGTTTGAAAATATTTTCTCCCAATCTGAGGGTTGTCTTTTCGTCTTGTTTATGGTTTCCTTTGCTGTGCAAAAGCTTTTAAGTTTCATTAGGTCCCATTTGTTTATTTTTGTTTTTATTTTCATTACTCTAGGAGGTGAATCAAAAAAGATCTTCCTGTGATTTATGTCAAAGAGTGTGCTGCCTATGCTTTTGTCTAAGAGTTTTATAGTGTCCAGCCTTACATTTGGGTCCTTAATCCATTTGGAGTTTATTTTTGTGTATGGTGTTAGGGAGTGTTCTAATTTCATTCCTTTACATGTAGCTGTCCAGTTTTCCCAGCACCACTTATTGGAGAGGCTGTCTTTTCTCCATTGTATATTCTTGCCCCCTTTGTCATAGATTAGTTGACCATAGGTGCATGGGTTTATCTCTGGGCTTTCTATCCTGTTCCATTGATCTATATTTCTGTTTTGCTGCCAATACTAGACTGTCTTGATTACTGTTGCTTTGTAGTATAATCTGAAGTCAGGGAGCCTGATTCCTTCAGCTCCATTTTCTTTCTCAAGATTGCTTTGGCTATTTGTGGTCTTTTGTGTTTCCATACACGTTGTAAAATATTTTGTTCTAATTTGGTGAAAAACACTATTGGTAATTTGACAGGAATTGCATTGAGTCTGTAGATTGCTTTGGGTAGTATAGTCATTTTCACAATATTCTTTCAATCCAAGAACATGTATATCTCTCCATCTTTTTGTGTTGTCTTTGATTTCTTTCATCAGTGTCTTATAGTTTTCTGAGTACAGGTCTTTTGCCTCCTTAGTAGGTTTATTCCTAGAGACTGTCATATAGAGTGAAGTAAGTCAGAAAGGAAAAAACAAATATCGTATATTAACACATATATGTGGAATTTAGAAAAAAGGTAGAGATGAACCTATTTGCAAAACAGAAATAGAGACACCGATGTATAAAACATATGGACACCAAGTGGGGAGGGGGGTGGGATGGATTGGGAGATTGGGATTGATGTATGTACACTACTATATATGAAGTAGATGGCTAGTGAGGGCCTACTGTATAGCATGGGGGGAAAAAAAGGTCCAGTCTGTTTGCAGGACATATATTAAGTTAACCTTAAAAATGCATTCCAATATACATGATGTGCAGACAAATACTGTTTGACTCCACTTATATGAGGTACCTAGAATGGCCAAATTCATAGTCAGAAAGTACACTGGTAGATGCCAGGGGCCAGTGGTTGGGGGTGGATTTCAGAGTTAGTGTTTAATGGGGACAGAGTTTCAGTTTAGGAGGGTGAAAAATTCAGGAGATGGATGATGGTGAGAGCTGTACAACAATGTGAATGCACTTAGTGCCACTAAACTCTACAGTTAAATAAGGTTAAAATAGTATGTTTTATATTATGTGACTTTTACCACAATAAAGAAACATTTAAAAAATAAATAACTAAGGGTCTTCCCTAGTGGTGCAGTGGTTGAGAGTCCGCCTGCCGATGCAGGGGACACAGGTTCGTGCCTCGGTCCGGGAAGATCCCACATGCCGTGGAACGGCTGGGCCCGTGAGCCATGGCCACTGAGCCTGCGCGTCCAGAGCCTGTGCTCCGCAACGGGAGAGGCCACAACAGCGAGAGGCCCGTGTACCGCAAAAAATAAATAAGATTTTTCAGATGAGAAAAAAAAGGGAGACATGCAGGTGCTGGAGGGTGAAGGATGCATGGAAGGTTGAAAGACTGAAATGAGAGTGCCTTCCTCTGTGTGAGTGCTCAGATTCACCCTGTGTCTGGGCTGGGCAGGGTCTGTATTTGAGGAAATTCTCACCTACTTCAGTGCAGGCTGAGCTGACGCCTTCTGCCCCATGGCTGTGCACGTGCAGGTCAACCACGTTCACACGCGGGACCTTGACTGCTGCCTGACGGTGCCACTCCTGGCTGAGGCGGGCGATGTCGTGGAGCTGGTCATCAGCCGCAACCCGCTGGCCCAGAGCAGCCGGGCCCCACGAGCACCGGGCCCCAGAGGCCCACGGATGCTGTGATGTCAGCACGTGGTCTGGACACCTTGGAAGATCCTGGCGCCCACACATGCAGCCAGGCTGAAGAAGTGGCCACCCACTCGTCCATCTGTCATCTGGCAGGCTCTGACCAGACTCTTCTCCACGTCTGCGGCAACAGGGGGCCGGGCCCAGTTGCGGTGATATCGAGGTCTTTCTCCAGTTGGACCTCCAAGATGCCCAGTGTGGGGCCTGCCCAGTAGGGGTCAAGGCAGGCTGCTCAGCTGGGAGTACAGGGGCTGCCCCAGGTACCTCCAGAACCCCTGGGAATAGCGTCTAGTGCGGGGACAGCTCAGCTCCACGTAAGGAGTCTTCTCCCAGAAGAGCTATGCAGCCTGAGTGGCTGTGAGGGAGGAGTGAGTGCCGTGTCTCAGGAGGTGAGCAGGGCGGGACCTGATCCCACGTGTGCGGTCGCAGGCAGGTGGGTGCAGCTTCCCGGCGATGCGTCATGCTGGCTCAGGTGGTTAGCGTCCCCCGGGGGAGCATTGAGGGGGAAGGTGGGGGCTACTTCATCTGGACAGCCTCCCACCAGGAAGGAGGCTGCTCAGCGGAAGAGGCCAGCCGCTTCCCTTCTCCAGACTCTGGTGTTCAGGGCTCACCAGCATCCTCACTTAGGAGACTCTGAACTGGGGTGTCTGGATTCCCAGGAAGCACTGCCCTTTGAGGGGTTCTTTCATTTCTGAGACTCTGATCGAAGCCTCTGTAGTTTGAGACCGCAGTTCTGGGCCCATTGGGCGAGCTTGGTGTCAGGCTTTGCACTGTCAGCCCCTCCTGCTGCTTCAGTAGGACGTGTGGCCACTGGACCATGAGTACACCCGTCTTAGCCCAGGCCTCTCAGGGTGGGTGGGAGTCATTTCAGGACAAAAGACCCAGGGGGTTCCATTCAGCTGCTATTACTGTGAAGATGGGAAAACCATGGAAATAAGTAGGATATGTAAGATGATAGAGTTCCTAGCCAAATAAATCAGTGAAGGAGGAGAGAGAAGCAGAGCCGGACAGACAGGCAGGGGAGACAGGCCATTCTTTCTCACACCCAGCAGCGACAGTGTCCAAAGTGGTCATTCAAGGAAGTTGATTCTCACTTGAAATCTGGAAGCACCGGTATCCCTTAAAACCGCTTTCCTCATTTTCTGCAGCCCAGAAACCCTTTTGGCTTTGAGAAGGGCCCGGGGTCTCCACCTGGTGGCCTGGGCTGTGGCCCCTGAGATGGAGGTGGGCAGAAAGGATTCAGCCAGGTCTTGGGACCTGTTCTGCCCCTTCCCAGCTCTTAACAGGGTCTCAGGAAAACAGGGGGTGCCCACTCCCACCTTCCTCCTCCTCTACCCCTGAATCCCTGGAAGCCTGAAAAAGGCTCTTCCACTCAAGGGACTCGATAGGGAGTCAAGACGTCTCTTCCTTCCACCCTGGGTCCCTGCTCGTGCTGTGTGAACTCCTCTGGTCTGACCCCCCTGGACAATTAAGGGGTTGACAGTCTCTGAGCAGGTACTGGCCTGCCTGTCAGGGCGGAACCATGTCTGCCCGCTGGGCTTGGGAAAGCTACGCTCCACAGCAGCCGAGGAAGATGCAGCGACCCTGAACAGTTTTCTGCCCTCCTCGGGCTGAGGCCTCTGCGATTCCCCCAGACGTATGCAACCAGGCCAGGCAGGTGGATCTCCTGGCCACGCCGGCCTTCTCATATGCAATATTCCTCTGTCTTCTCATGGGGATTGTTCACCCCAGAATTGACACCTCCTGACACCTGTCCCCCAGTGAGCATCCTGCCTGCCTATGCATTTTGGGTACAGCCCCTGGGACATGCCCCTTCCACCCCCTAAAAGCTGTATTTTTCTCTGGCTGAGATTGGAGCATATTCCTTGTATTTTTCTACATGGGGTTTTCTTAGGGCTCTCGGGAAGCACACATGCCAAGGGGTGGCACTGTAAAGGCCACTTGGGGTCTCCTTGGGGCCCACGTGTACATTTGCCCTACCGACTTGCAGTGACGTGGGAGTGGGGGGAGGGGGGTGCTGTTGAGATGATCTTTTTTAAAAAAATTATTTAAAAGCACTTGGATTAGTGTGTCTTTTTAAAACAAAAAAACATAGGCTGGTGATACCTATCTAATTACCCATGACAGTTTTCACAAAACTAGGACAAATAATCCTAAAATTTCTGTCGAACCACAAAAGACCCAGAATTGCCAAAGTAATTCTGAGGAAAAAGAACAAACCTGGAGGAATAATCCTCCCAAACTTTACACAATACTACAAAGTTACAGTAATCAAAGCAGCACGGTATTGGCACAAAATGGACATATGGATCAATGGAACAGAATAGAAAGCCCAGAAAAAAACCCACACACTTATGGTCAATTAATTTTCGACAGAGGAGGTAAGAATATACGATGGAGAAAGACAGTCTATTCAGCAAGTGGTGCTGGGAAAGTCGGACAGCTGCATGTAAATCGATCGATCAATGACATCAGAACACTCCCTTATGCCATGCACAAAAATAAACTCAGATTGGCTTAAATAGGAGACATGACACTACAAAACTCCTAGAAGAGAACATAGGCAAAATATTCTCTGACACACAACATAACAATGTTTTCATAAGCCAGTCTCCCAAAGCAATAGAAATAAAAGAGCAAAGAAATAGGACCTAAACAAAACTTGAAAGTGTTTGTGCAGCAAAGGAAAACATACACAAAATGAAAAGACAACCTGAGATGGGGAGAAAATATTTGGAAATGATCTCATGACAAAGGCTTAATTTCCAAAATACACAAACAGCTTATAAAAATCGAAAAGACAACCTGAGATGGGGAGAAAATATTTGGAAATGATCTCATGACAGTATTAATTTCCAAAATACACAAACAGCTTATAAAACTCAACAACAACAAAAAAACCAATAAAAATAGGAAGAATAAACATTTCATAAAGAATACGTGCAGATGGTCAACAGACACGAGAAAAGATGCTCAACATCACTAGTTATTAGAGAAATGCAAGTCAAAACTACAAGGAACTACCACTTCACTGCAGTCACAATGGCCATCATCAAAGAGTCCACAAATACTAAATGCTGCAGACGGTGTGGAGAAATAAGAATCCTCCTAAACTGTTCGTGGGGATGTACATTGGTAACAGCCACTATAAAAGGGCAGTATCGAAATCCCTATAAAACTAAAAAGAGAACTACCCTACGTTCCAGCAGTCCCACATGGGGGTGTATTTCTGGAGAAATCCATGATTGAAGAAGATACATGTACCCCACTGTTGATTGCAGCACTATTTACAATAGCCAAGACACAAAAACACCCAAATTACCCACATATAGATGAATGCATAAAGAAGATATGGTACCTGTGTACAATGGACTCTTAGCCATAAACAACAACTAAATAATGCCAAAGGAAGAAACATGGATGGAACAGGGATGATCATAGACTAAGTGAAGTCAGTCAGAGAAAGACAAATAGCATATGATATCACTTATAGCTGGAACCTAAAAAAATGATACAAATGAACTTATTTACACAACAGACTCACAGATTTAGGAAACAAACTTAGGATTCCCAAACAGGAAAGCTCAGGGGAAGAAATAAATAAGGACATTTAGATTAATGTATACACAATAATATACAAAAAATAATGAACAAGGACTTACTGTACAGCAAAAGGAAGTCTACTCAACGTTCTGCAAAAACCTATATGGAAAACAAAACAAAAAAGGACATAACTATACATATAAATGAATCAGGTTACTGTACACCTTCAAAAAACACCACATTGTAAATCAACTATATACCAACATACCATAAATGTTAAAAAAGAAAAGAAGAGAAATGCCTACTACATTCCCCTCCGGCCAGGGTGCTCTAGGCTGGTATCATATACCCTAAGCATGAGGAGGCTTCGGACCCAAAGCTGGACTGAAGTGGAGGTGGGAGAGCAGGAGAGGATGTGCCCACAAAGGAGAATCCCAAAGAGCTGCACTTTCTGTCACTTCTCCATGGAACCACAATCACCACCTGCAGGTGGGCCGTCCGACAGCTAAACGAAGCTGAGTGAAGCCAAACCATGGGGGACTGTCGGGGATGCAGGAGCTTCAAAAAGTGACCGAGCCTCCACGGCTGCTGGTGGTGGGGTTCCCACATCCAGCCTCCTTGCCAGGAGTCACCACACCTACACACCTCAGGACCCCCAGCAGGGTGGTTTAGCCAGGGTTCGGAATTTTCAGGGGCGTGAAGCTTAACGGGGAAGAGGTAGTAACACACAAGTCCTTGGGTGTTGCCTCTGGCACCTTCCCCTCTAATTCGCAGCCCAGTAAGATGACTCTTCCTAAAGCTTTTGGTTGCCAACGAACTAGAGTTGGGCACGAAGAAATGCTGCCGCCTTGTGGACGTTTCCCGGAACAACAACTTTCCAACCGGTGCTTCAGAGCACCTCATATTCACGAAGCCTGTGAGGCTTTTAATGACGCGTGTCCTCAAAAATGACCTGGGTTAGGTAACCGAAAAAGGATTCGAAACACACAGACTTCCACGAACCCAAATTTCAAGAGGGAAACTACACACGCTTAAAAAAAAAATACACACCAAAACAAGATGCAGAACATCGCTCATTATTGGAGAAATAAAAACTTTTCAGGGGCGTGAAGCTTAACGGGGAAGAGGTAGTAACACACAAGTCCTTGGGTGTTGCCTCTGGCACCTTCCCCTCTAATTCGCAGCCCAGTAAGATGACTCTTCCTAAAGCTTTTGGTTGCCAACGAACTAGAGTTGGGCACGAAGAAATGCTGCCGCCTTGTGGACGTTTCCCGGAACAACAACTTTCCAACCGGTGCTTCAGAGCACCTCATATTCACGAAGCCTGTGAGGCTTTTAATGACGCGTGTCCTCAAAAATGACCTGGGTTAGGTAACCGAAAAAGGATTCGAAACACACAGACTTCCACGAACCCAAATTTCAAGAGGGAAACTTTACACACGCTTAAAAAAAAATACACACCACAACAAGATGCAGAACATCGCTCATTATTGGAGAAATAAAAATCCAAAGTGTAACGACGCATCGCCTCCCAACAGGCAAAATTGCCAGTATCAAAAAGTCTACAAACAATCGATGGGGCTGTGAGTGTGGAGAAGAGGGAACCTTCCCACTCGGTGAGTGGGAATGTACATTGGTGACCGCCACTAGAAAGCACTGTATCCCAGTGGCTAGAAAACTACGGAGAATGCAACCCTATATTTCTCCTGTCCCACTCCTGTGTTACCCGAGAAAATCCATAATTCAACAAGACACATGCACCCCAACGTTCATTGCGCCACTATTTACAATCGCCAAGACAAAAACAAATAGTCCAGCGAGTAATGAATACATAAAGAAGTGCTACGTGTATATAAGGGACTGTTACTCAGCCAGGAAAAAGAATGAAATAATGCCATTAGAAGCAACATGGGTGGACCTGGGATGCCCAAACACTGAGTGAAGTCAGCCAGAGAGAGGAGGACCCATAGTATATAATATCACTTATAGGAGGAATGGAAACATACATACAACTGAACTAGTTTACAAAACAGAAACAGACTCACTGACTATCAAAATAAACGTAGGGTTACCAAAAAGTAAGTGGGGTAGGAGATGGAAGTTAGGCGGTTCATATGAACGCATACACAGTAAAATGCCTATAAACATAAATATAAAACACGCACTCAACAAGGACTACTGTACAACACCAGGACCTCTACTAAATGTTCTGCAATAACCTATAAGGAAAAACGAATCCGAAAAACAGCAGCTATATTACATGTGTAACTGAATCAGCTTGCTTTATACCTACACCAAACAGCACACTGTAAATTACCCCTAATGCAACATACCATAAGAATTCAACTAAAAATGAATGCAAAAGGACAGAAATGGGTACACTTTTCGCCTCCTGCCTCGGTGATATGCGCTGGTGTCACATCCCCACAGCCTCAGCAGCCTGCGGTCCCAAGGGTGCACTGAGGTGGAGCGGAGAGACCTGAGGAGGATGTGCCTGCAAATGCAGCCCCTTAAAGCTGTCGTGTCTCTTCCTTTCTGGGTGGAACCAAAACTTCAGAATCTAGGTGGGCCTTCCTAGAGCTAAAAGGAAGCCAACTGCACCCCAACCATGGGGGACCATCTAGGCTGCAGGAGATTCAAAAAGTGACCGAGCCTCCACGTCTGCTGCTGGTGGGCTTCCCACATCTAGCCTCCCTGCCAGGAGTCACCCCACCTACACACCATAGCACCACCAGCAGGTTGGTTTGGCCAGGGTTAGGAATTTTCGGGAGCCTGAATCTGAACGGGGGAAGACGTAGTGACACACAAGCCCTTGGGTGTTGCCTCTGGCACCTTGCCCTCTAATTCACAGCCCAGGAAGATGACTCTTTCTAAAGCTTTTTTTTCCCTAGGAACCAGAGATGGGCACGAAGAACTGCTGCCGCCTTGTGGACTCTTCTTTGGCCAGGGTTAGGAATTTTCGGGAGCCTGAATCTGAACGGGGGAAGACGTAGTGACACACAAGCCCTTGGGTGTTGCCTCTGGCACCTTGCCCTCTAATTCACAGCCCAGGAAGATGACTCTTTCTAAAGCTTTTTTTCCCCTAGGAACCAGAAATGGGCTCTTAGAAATGCTGCCGCCTTGTGGACGTTTTCCGTAACAACAACCTTACAACCGGTGCTGCAGGCCACCTAATATTCACAAAGCCTGTGGGGCTTTTAAAAACACGTGTCCTCAGAAATGACCTGGGTTAGGTAAGGGAAAAATATTCGGAACACTCAGACATTCAAGAAGCCAAATTTCAAAAGGGAAAGCTTACTCACATTGTTTATATATAAAAAAAAAACCCGACCACGACAGGAAACAGAAAATCGCTGATTATTCTAGAAATGCAAACCAAAAGTATAAAGACGCATCACCCCGCAGCAGACAGTATGGCCAGCATCAAAAAGTCTACAAACAATCTATGGGGAATGAGTGTGGATAAACGGGAACCTTCCCATTCGGTGAGTGGAACAGTACATTAGTAACCGCCACTAGAAAAGAGCACTGTATCACAGTTCTTCGAAAACTAAACAGAGAGTGAACCTATACTTCTGCAGTCCCACTTCTAGGCGTGATTCGGGAAAATCCATAATTCAAAAAGACACAAACCCCAACATTCACAGCTGCAATATTTACAATCGCCAAGACACAGAAACGACAAAATAGTCCAGCAAGTGATGAATACATAAAGAGGAGGTTCTATGTGTATAGAAGGGACTGTTCCTCAGCCAGGAAAAAGAATGAAATTATGCCATTAGAAGCAACATGGACAGACCTGGGATGCTCAAACACTGAGTGAAGTGAGTCAGACAGAGGAGGACCCATAGTATATAATACCACTTAAAGGAGGAATGGAAACAGACATACAACTGAACTAGTTTACAAAACAGAAACAGACTCACTGACTTTCAAAATAAACCTAGGGTTATTAAAAACCATAGGTGGCGAGGAGGTATAAGTTAGGCGGCTCCCATGAACACATACACAGTAAAATACCTATAAACATATATATAAAACACGCACTCGACAAGGACTGGTGTAAAACATGAGGACCTCTAGTCAACGTTCTGCAATAACCTATATGGAAAAGGAATCCGAAAAACAGTAGCTATATTACATGTGTAACTGAATCAGCTTGCTGTTCACCTACACCAAACACCACACTGTAAATTACCCCTAATGCAACATACCATATGAATTAATCTAAAAAGAACGTAAAAGGAAAGACATGGGTACACTTCTCGCCTCCTGCCTCGGTGATATGCGCTGGTGTCACATCCCTCCAGCCTGAGCACCCTGCGGTCCCAAGGGTGCACTGAGGTGGAGCGGAGAGACC
>NW_020174420.1:2930264-2941318 GCF_003031525.2 Neophocaena asiaeorientalis asiaeorientalis | reverse complement strand
GAGGAAAACATAGGAAGAACACTCTTTGACATAAATCACATAAGATCTCCTTTGATCCACCTCCTAGAGTAATGGAAATAAAAACAAAAATAAAGAAATGGGGCCTAATGAAACTTCAGAGCTTTTGCACAACAAATGAAACCATAAACAAGAGGAAAAGACTACCCTCAGAATGGGAGAAAATATTTGCAAACGAATCAACTGACAAAGGATTAATCTCTAAAATATAGAAACAGCTCATGCAGCTCATTATTAGAAAAACAAACAACCTAATCCAAAAATGGGCAGAAGACCTAAATAGACTTTTCTCCAAAGAAGATGAGGGTGTGGAGAAAAGGGAACCCTCTTGCCCTGTGGGTGGGAATATTTATTGATACAGGCACTATGGAGAAGAGTATGGAGGTTCCTTAAAAAACTAAAAATAGAATTACCATATGACCCAGCAATCCCACTACTGGGCATATACCCAAAGAAAACCATAATTCAAAAAGACACATGCACCCCAATGTTCATTGCAGCACTATTTACAATAGCCAGGTCATGGAAGCAACCTAAGTGCCCATCGACAGATGAATGGATAATAAGATGTGGTACATATATACAATGGAATATTACTCAGCCATAAAAAGGAATGAAATTGGGTCATTTGTAGAGACGTGGATGGACCTAGAGACTGTCATACATAGTGAAGTAAGAAAGAGAAAAACAAAAATATCATATATTAACGCATATATGTGGAACCTAGAAAAATGGTACAGATGAACCGGTTTGCAGGGCAGAAATAGAGACACAGGTGCAGAGAACAAACATATGGACACCAAGAGGGGAAAGTGGTGGTGGTGTTGGTGGTGGTGTGATGAATTGGGAGATTGGGATTGACATATATACACTGATATGTATAAAATGGATAACTAATAAGAACCTGCTGTATAAAAAAATAAAAGAAAAAAAGGGTTGAGGTAATAGAAATAATGTAAATTTCAAAGCACCCTTTTCAATATAATATTTATTAATAATATGCTATTTTTATAACGTGATTTAAATATATTTTTGCCAAAATTGTGGAGATAGATTTTACTCATTTAATTTGTGAATACATTTAATTTATGAGTACATCATGTAATCTAATTGGTAAAATCAGTCCTCTTGGTCAGAGAAACCATGTAAATCAGACTTAGTTTGTGAGAAAAGTCTGGCTTCTTTCCTCCCCCAACTTTATTTAATACATATACAGTATGTATTTATATGTTTCAAGAAAGATTATAAAGCATTGTGAAGTAAATTATAGATAGTATCTGGCAACATTACTGAAAGAATTTGAGATTAAAATAATGTATATCTAATATAATTGGCGTTTTTCCTTTTTATGTTATAAAACCAGATGGAAGGAATACGCTATTTCTTTATTACTATTTTGAAATAATGAACTAGCATGTGTAGCTGAAGTTACAGGTAAGTTACTTATTAAGCAAGGAGTGTGATAAAAGTCACTGCATGCTTTTTGTTAAATATCTGTGCCATGTATCAAATACAAGTGTTTGGCTTTTCAGAATAAGAATCATGTATAAAAATCAGAAATAGCCCTGTTAACTCCTTAGATATTATGTTCAAACTTTCCTTGTGTATCTAATAAAAAAGAAAGATACTACTAAAACTAGTTGGCCTCGCAGCTGGCATCTACTTTTATTTTTTGTTTTTATTAGGATTTAGAAAATACTAAATATTTAATTAGTTGAAATAAGATGAAGGTTGACTATAGCTGGAATAAAATTTTCATTATATGCTTTATAAAACAGATTGTAGCTTATTGATTCACGCTGAATTTTAAACAAATTAAGTAAAATTTTCATCTAAAATCATATACAGTAGTCCAAGAAAACCCTCAAATTATGTTGAAGAGTCAGTGCCACAGGCTTGTTCTGCTTATTCAGTTTGAACGTGCTTTTCTTTCCAGCTAATGATATGGCCTAAGGATGAGTGTTAAGAATAGCCTAAAAGAGCCCAGAGATAAACCCACACACATATGGACACCTTATCTAAAAAAAAAAAAAAAGCCTAAAAGAATCGCTTGTATTTAAAAAGCTGCTTACACACTTCAATACTTTTCACCAATGCTGTCTTTGCTTTCCCCTCATGGAACTTCTCCTAAAAAATGCTGCATCCTTTGACAATAGTTAAGGAATAGAAGAGGCAAAGTCATTAAATAAAAGTCCTAGATTCACACTGAGTTAGATACACCTCAACAAGAACCAAATATTCCATTTCGAACCCCTAGCTTCTCCTTTAACAGAAATAAGTATAAGCCTTAGTGTGTGCATTTAGTGACTTGATTTGTGATTAAGATGCTTCCCAGAGACCAATTATTTTGCATAGTCTTTTTGTTTGTCTGTCTGGAGGGTTTTGCACAGTGAGGTAAATGGTGACAGGTATGCCTTCCTTTTGTAAAGTGGGAGAAAGACTATTGTGAAAGGAAAGGTGGGAAAGAGTCAGCACATACCTTTTAGGTCAATTTTAGGACACAATTCCTTTTAAAAAGGGGAAAAAATCTTGAGTTAATTTTCCTAAAATTATATGCCCACATTCCCCTTGGCTTATAATTTATGCCTAATGTGTAGAAGTATAATGGACATTTTGTGGGTCAGCCTTTCTATAGGTGTACTCAATGATTTCTGTGTCTATTTTCAGAGAGGGAAAAAAAAATGCTTTCCACATTCAAATTGGTTGGACCTGGGAAAAGTTTTCATGGAAATGATTTTCTAGAAACTTTGAGATATAAGACAACATCAGCCCTTTCTCTTCTCATTTATTAATCTGTGAATTTAATATCTATTTTCTGCTATCCTCTTATAATAAAAAAACTGGGGGCTTCCCTGGTGACGCAGTGGTTAAGAATCCGCCTGCCAATGCAGGAGACATGGGTCGAGCCCTGGTCCGGGAAGATCCCACATGCCACGGAGCGGTGCGCCACAGCTACTGAGCCTGCGCTCTAGAGCCTGCGAGCCACAACTACTGAAGCCTGCGCCTGGAGCCCGTGCTCCCCAGTAAGAGAAGCCACCGCAATGAGAAGCCCACGCATGGCAACAAAGAGTAACCCCGCTTGCTGCAACAAGAGAAAGCCGGCGCACAGCAAAGATCGAATGCAGCCAAAAATAAATTAAATAAATAAATAAATAAATTTATTTAAAAAAAAACTGTTCTCCAACTTGATAACACTATTGATAATTTTTTTTAAAATCACATTGCAAAAACTGCACCACTCTAAAAATAAGCGATTTTTATTTTCCCATGTTCTTACTTTCCAGTCTTATTCTATACAAAGATATTCTTTTTTACATGGTGGAATCACAGCATATAGATTTGTATTCTGCTATTTCGTTTAGGGGTATGATGTGACTTCAAAATAAAATGGCACACGAGTCTCATGACTTTATAATCATGTTGATAATACATTGTCACATATACATTCACATAAAGATAGGTAAAATTTTGTATGTTTTAAAGTATCTGTAAGCATTTTGTGGTATGTAAATGTCACCTCCACGTAAAAAACATTTGGATTTTTTAAAGTTGGCTCTTTCAAACTAGCAGCGTTCTCAACCAAGATAGAGAAGAGATTTATTTAAGGCTTAAAACCGAACAAAGTTGAGTTACCTATAATAGTCAAATCACAAAGACAGAAAGTAGAATGGTGGTTACCAGGAGCTGGGAGTAAGGGGGACTGGGGAGTCATTGTTTAATGGGAATTTCAGTTGGGGAAGATGAAAAAGTTCTGGAGATGTATGGTGGTGATGGTTGTATAAAAATGTGAATGTACTTAATGCCACTGAACTTAAAAATCATTAAAATGGGGCTTCCCTGGTGGCGCAGTGGTTGAGAGTCCGCCTGCGATGCAGGGGACACGGGTTTGTGCCCCGGTCCGGGAAGATCCCCCATGCCGCGGAGCAGCTGGGCCCGTGAGCCACGGCCACTGAGCCTGCGCGCCCGGAACCTGTGCTCCGCAATGGGAGAGGCCACAACAGTGAGAGGACCGTGTACAGCAAAAAAAAAAAAAAAAAAAAATCATTAAAATGGTAAATTTTATGTTATGTGTACTTTACCACAATAAAAAATGCTTTAAAAAACTAAACTGTTGGGCTTCCCAGGTGGCGCAGTGGTTGAGAGTCCGCCTGCCGATGCAGGGGACGCGGGTTCTTTCCCCGGTCCGAGAGGATCCCACATGCCACGGAGAGGCTGGGCCCGTGAGCCACGGCCACTGAGCCTGCGCGTCCGGAGCCTGTGCACCGCGGCGGGAGAGGCCACAACAGTGAGAGGCCCGCGTACCGCAAAAAAAAACAAAAAAAAACCTAAACAGTTAATTACTAAGTAATAACATTTACTGCCTCAAATTTGTTTTGAAATGTGACAATATGTAAATCATAAATACAGTAATGTTAAAATTCATTGGGTTTCAGAATTGTAGGTTCAGAAACAAATGAATCGAGGAATTTTGCCTCAAAAGGAAATTAAAACTAAAATTAACAGATGTGGTTTGTAGATTCATGGGAAATGAAGAAGACTTTGGAATTGTGGGAGACCCAGAATTGGTAACTAGTTAACTTGTTCAAAGTCCGTCTTAGTCCGTTTGGGCTACTATAACAAAATACCAGAGACTGGATGGCTTACAAACAACAGACATTTATTTCTCACAGTCCTGGAGACTCGAAGTCAGAGATCAGGGTGCCAGGGTGGTCGGGTGAGGACCCTGTTACTGGTCGCCGGTCTCCTGTATCTTCAAATGGCAGAAGTGGGTAGGGAGCTTTGTGCAGCCTCTTTTATTCAATGTGTTGTTAAATATGTTGAGTTTTACTTTGTGATTCATTCTTGCTTTTTAAAACACTTAATTGTATTAACGGCTCAGATACATCTTACATGTCTATAACACTCACTGTTCATTTACTATATTTCAAGCTTTTGCAGGAGGAATAACCAAACCAGATTCTTGTGCAAATATGTTACTTAACATAACTTTATATTCTTTACATAACTGTTCTTTTGAAGCTTAAAAAAGCTCTTTCTCAACAACCTATATTTTCATCCACATGGAATCGACTAACTATATGGAACAAACAAAATAAAATGAAAAATTATGGAGTCCTCAAAAGTCACACCATATACCTATATTTGGTTACACATAAAGATGTTAGTGACATTATTGAGGAGGAAGGAATAATACAACGCAGCAAATAAAAAACATGCCACTCCTGTAAAATTAAACGTGCATATGCACAGAAAAATGTCTGGAGAGTCTACCAAAATTCTGTCAATGTTTATTTGTGGCTAATGAAGCTTCAGCAGATTTTTGTTATCTTCTTTGTGCTTTTCTGATTTGTTTCAATATTTTGCAATAAGCACATATCATTTTTACTAAAACAACCGAGTTATTTTTAAAGGCATGAACAAAATTTTTCACATACAGAGGAACAATAATATTTGTCTTTTTTTTTCTACTATTTAATTAAATGTTTACACACATGAATAACATTTCTTTAGCATTTGAGCAATTTCCAGTAAGGTATATACATTTCAACATATGGGTGAAATATACACACTTACCAATAAATATATTTTCCAGGAAACTTGGGACTTCTAAAACTGGATAAAAATTCCTAGTGAAAAGAACCCTTAGGTGAGCTAGTCTTCTAATCTGCAGACCTTCCCACTGCATAAATTTCTGGATGATGTCATACAAACCTCTTCCTGCATCTGGGACTGTTTCCAGTGGCTACATGTGGGAGCTTCCAGTTTTTGTTCTAAGTGAGTGATGTTTACTGGAAATGGAGGTCCACTAACAAGATCTCAGTTCAGATAGCTTTGTGGGGACAGGAAAGAATGATTGTGAGATGGATTTGGCCAAAAACTTTTACTTTCTCCCTTGTCATTATCTTGTTTTGATAGGTTGACTTAGTTTTGTTTTGAAATTACCTCTTGTGAAAAACCTCAGAGGAATGATATGGGCTATTTTCCTCCTCCTCTTCCCCCCTTCCCTACCAAGGCTCCCAACTCAAACCTTTCCTCCCTGTCCCCCCATACATACCCACATACTCACATCAACTACAGAGAGTGAGTGGAGACAGCCAAGAACCCACAGACAGGATAGCTGGGCATTTTACTGCTCTCTGCTCTTAGATCTGGAAGGGACTTACAACAATATTTAGATGTGAACAAAAAAGGCAAAGGGATTTTTCAAGATGGCACAACTGATTAGTAGCAGAACAAAGTGGAAAACCTAGGTTTCATATCTCTTAGTTCAGGGCCTCCAAGTTAAAACCCATAAACTTCGTTAACATTTTTTGGAAATGTGTATAAGGGCAACTTACAGACTTCCAGGTAAAAAATGCTGAATAACAAGAGTTGGTTATATTAAGAGGTGTTTTTATATTAAATATCAGCTAAGTAAAATTAAAGAAAAAAGCTCCTAAGTATACTGAGTTCTTCCATATTTGCCGTTCCCCTTGATTGTAATTTTGTAATTATCAGAACAATCTACAGTGTTTTATTAAAACACTTCAAGGTGAAAATTTGAAGACCAAATTAATTGAAAATTTTAAAATTAATATATACCATGCTCTACGGTAGGGAGCTTGTTGCAAATTCGAACAAGGATGTGATGCTCCAACTTCTGAAAGGTCAGGAATCTCATCATATATCTATCCTACCATCAAATTGTCATTCTTTGTGCTGGAATATTCGTGGACACAGTCATAAGTATCAGAAAAGCTAAAGCTCCCAATACGCTCAAGTTATTCTAAAACGACAAGGTTCTGTTATTGCTGTCATTTTAGTAAAGTTTGACCACTAACATCAAGTAAAGGATAGGATCTTCAGCTTGGGACCACTGCCAGTGGGCGATACAAAGAAAATAGAGCTTTTCCATCTTCTTTTGTTTCTGACTTTCATGGCAGAGACATTTCTTCTCCACATGGAAGGAGTAAGATGAAGAGGAATAGAGAAAAGAATGAACCTTAGTAGGGGAAGATGGAAGCCCAAGATGGAGTGATAGAATGGGAAAAAGCCCAGAACTGCTCCAGGTGAGTTCAAATCCCCAGCTTTGAGAAATAACATCTTAGGGCCCCGAGGAAAACTTAGTATGGGATCACCAATTGTCAGTGATTTGGGGGACATCACTGAAAGTAGGCGAGTTATCAGAAGACTGGAGACAGTGGGATATCTTAATTTTCCAGAACGAGAGAGAAGGCAGAACGAGAAAATTTGTAGACCATTGTCTGTAACTTCAATCTCAGGCAAAACTCAAGAATGTGTGACTAGACGAACAGTTTCAGGTTCTAGGTGAAGTGATGGTTGACTCAGAATGAGCTCATTCAGAATCAGCCAAGGCTGATTATCTCCTTTCCTCTTTGACAAGGTTACCTGCCCAGCAGCTCGAGGAAAGCCCTTATGGAGAGAGTATTTCATCATTGGTTGGACATTTAATGAGGTTTTTCATGATTTTCTTTTGGACCAGATGGGGAAATAACGAACTGGACTCTGGCATTCTTGATGAATTAGTAACCAGTTGATTATATGCACAAGGTGCCGACTAACAAATTGATATCAAACTGTAAGAAAGTACAATATATAATGATGAGTCCAAGGGCTGTGTCCCTCTTCCCCTCATGAATGCTTTCAGAATAAATATACAGAAGGTGTGCTCATTAAATTTATTGGTAACCTGAAGTTGGAGGTCTAATGAATACTTGGATGACAAAATCAGAATTAGTGAGTTGAATCTAAAAGGAAGCAATTTGAAAATTATTAATATGAGGTCTGACGAACTAATTTGTATCAGTAAGAATGGGTTATACTTGCTTTAGCAGAAGCTAAGCGCCTTAGCCTAATTTGAGTCAGAAGTGTAACGTGGCTGCCAAAAAAACCCTAAAACTTCAGGCTGTGTCTAGGGGTGTGGTGGTAAAATGTTTAACAACTAGCTCTCTGCAGGAAGAAAACACCTTGATTCATGGCCCCTGCCAATTTCTGTAGTGTAAATACTCCCACGATGGCCAGTTTCAAGTTACCAATGATGTCACTGAATCCAGTTTGGAAGATTTGCAGTAGCATACCAGTACATTACAGTATTTCCACTACACAAATGCAGTCAAAGAAAATAACCTCAAAGGAAGAAATAATAGTAATATGTAGTAAACTAATAAGGAAGTGATACATTTTAAGTATTTTTTACCTTTTAATATAACACATAATTGTAAGTTTATGTAATTTAAATTTTAATTATGACTGCCTTTAACAATTGGCCTACAGAATTCTTGAAAATGTAACACCTAGCTCTTGGAAATTTGTGCATCCAGGCTCCAGCCCAGGGTAACAACAACAAAAAATGTAAAATACAGGTACTCTTTGAAACTATACCCACAGTACTTTTATCACACTTAAGAAATTAATATTGATTCCCTAATATCATCTAATATCCAGTCAATGTTTAAACTTTCCCATTTGTCTCATACATTTTTTAATTTGAATTTGGTCAAATCAGGATAAGTCTAAGGTCCACCCATTGCAATTGGTTGATGTGTTTCTTAAGTTTCTTTTAATCTATAGGTTTCCCTTTTCATTATTTTTTCTCCCTGGCAATTTATTTGCTGAAGGTGCTGAGTCATCTGTCTTGTAGAATTTCTCAGACTGTATTTTTCCGACTATATTATTAGGATGTCTTTAACATGTTCCTCCGTCCCCTATATTTCCTGTGATCAGATCTATGTTTGACTTTAGGGGGCAGAATACTTCATGGGTGGTATTGTATATTTCTCATTAGGAAGCAAAGAAAGTCTGGCTCTCTTTTTGCTGTGTCAGCAGCCACTGATAAGTGTCTAGGTCCGTTAATTAATTAAGAGTTGCAAATGGTGATATTCTATCATTCTTTCCCCATTTATTAGCCGAAATACTTCTCTAAACAAGTACCCCTCATCAATTATTTGTACCCTGAAGTACAGATTATACAGGAAATGATTATTCACTAATTTTCAAAATAATGAATTTGTTCCCTAGCATCTGCCAAAGCTGGCCAGTGAGTGTTTGATTTTTTGTTTTAAGTATCATCATGAACTCATGGTTTTTAATGTATTTCAATCCATTGCCGTTATTATTATTATTACTATTCATTTGTGCCATATTTGGCCAGTGGGAGTTTATTCACGTTGGCTTCTGAGTCTTTTAAATATGATCCTAGTAATTTTCTTGATTTCTAGTATAACAGGATTCTTTACATTCCGGTCTCAGCTCATGAATTTTCGGCCTCAGATCTGGAATCAGCCATTACTCCAAGGGCCCTGATTCCTTTTAAGGGGCAATGAGATTTAGAGACAATACTCTGAGCTCTAGGGTTGTCAGGCTACAGGGTTGATCATGGTTTCTGGATCATTTCAGTAGAAAGTTAGGAAATACTCCTCTTCTTTAAGAGAAGATCTGTCATGAGTTTATATGACATTTTCAAACAAGACGGAGTCTTAACCACTAGACGGCCAGAGAAGTCACAGGATGTTTCCTAACTTCACCAATGTTACATTTGTATTTTCTTTCTCTCTTACCAAAACTCCCAGTCCTCAAAGACATCAACACCATTATTTATTTGTTTTATTTTACAATAAACATGCAGCTGTCTTAGAAAACCTGTTCTAACACTTCCACCCATAATATGATTACTGGAATCCATTTAAGATTGCTGTGTAGTTACTTTTGTTTTTAAGGTATATAATAACAAAATCAAATTAGTCACTTGAAATAGTTCCTTGAAATAGTGCCTTTCTGTGTTGCTACTTCTCCAAGTACATTATAGTTCATTTGTTTCATTTTGATTTTTTTATTTTAGTTTTTTAAAAATTTATGAAAAATATTTTTTAATGAAAGTATGTAAAATGTTTACCAGCTTCTGAAGTCAAGTCCTCAAACCAGGCATATTCATATGACAGTGGTTTCTTCTCCAGTCCCCTCCACCTGACCCCTCCCCCCAACAGAGATAATCTTTATTTTCTTTTTGGCTGCATCAGGTCTTAGTTGTGGCACACAGTCTCTCTAGTTGTGACGCACGGGCTCAGTGGTTGCAGTGAACGGGCTTACTTGCCCCGCGGCATGTGGGATCCTAGTTCCCCGACCAAGGATCGAACCCGTGTCCCCTGCATTGGAAGGCAGATTCTTAACCACTGGACCACAAGGGAAGCCCCAAGATAATCTTTTTTAAAAAACAAAGTTTTATGGTTTATTCTTCCATTTTAAAAAAGAAAAGCATAACTTCTGCTGCCTGTGTCCTTGCCCCTGCACTGAGCCACAGCCACCCCTGCCTCCACAGGAGACCCTCCTAAACTAGCAGATACAATTCAAGACTGAGTGGAAGATCAAGCGGCAACAAAATCTGAACTTGAGCGGGGGCTTCTGGGAAGATGGCGGAAGAGTAAGACGTGGAGATCACCTTCCTCGCCACAGATACACCATAAATACATCTACACGTGGAACAACTCCTACAGAACACCTACTGAACGCTGGCAGAAGACCTTAGACCTCCCAAAAGGCAAGAAACTCCCCATGTAACTGGGTATGGCAAAAGAAAAAAGAATAAACAGAGACAAAAGGATAGGGACGGGACCTGCACCAGTGGGAGGGAGCTGTGAAGGAGGAAATGTTTCCACACACTAGGCAGCCTCTTCACGGGCGGAGACTGCGGGTGGCTGAGGGGGAAAGCTTCGGAGCCGCGGAGGAGACCGCAGCCACAGGGGTGCAGAGGGCGAAGAGGAGAGATTCCCGCACAGAGGATCAGGGCGTCCTCTGGCTGGTGCAACGTCACGCCGGCCTCTGCCGCCGCAGGCCTGCCCTGCACTCCGTGCGCCTCCCTCCCCGCTGCCTGAGTGCGCCAGAGCCCCCGAAGCAGCGGCTCCTTTAACCCCGTCCTGTCTGAGCGAAGAACAGACACCCTCCTTTGACCTACACGCAGAGGCGGGGCCAAATCCAAAGCTGAGCCCCTGGGGGCTGTGAGAACAAAGAAGAGAAAGGGAAATCTCTCCCAGCAGCCTCAG
>NW_020174420.1:2897278-2929952 GCF_003031525.2 Neophocaena asiaeorientalis asiaeorientalis | reverse complement strand
TTCCTTAAAAAACTACAAATAGAACTACCATATGACCCAGCAATGCCACTACTGAGCATATACCCTGAGAAAACCGTAATTCAAAAAGAGTCATGTACCAAAATGTTCATTGCAGCTCTTTTTACAATAGGCTCAAGTTGGAAACAACTTAAGTGTCTATCATCGGATGAATGGATAAAGAACACGTGGCACATATATACAATGGAATATTACTCAGCCATAAAAAGAAACGAAATTGAGCTATTTGTAATGAGGTGGATAGACATATACTGTATGCTAACACATATATATGGTAGTTAAGAAAAAAAATGTCATGAAGAACCTATGGGTAAGACAGGAATAAAGACACAGACCTACTAGGGAATGAACTTGAGGATATGGGGAGGGGGAAGGGTAAGCTGTGACAAAGCGAGAGAGAGGCATGGACATATATACACTACCAAACGTAAGGTAGATAGCTAGTGGGAAGCAGCCGCATAGCACAAGGAGGTCAGTTTGGTGCTTTGTGACCGCCTGGAGGAGTGGGATAGGGAGGGTGGGAGGGAGGGAGACGCAAGAGGGAAGAGATATGGGAACAGATGTATATGTATAACTGATTCACTTTGTTATAAAGCAGAAACTAACACACCATTGTAAAGCAATTATACTCCAATGAAGATGTTTAAAAAAAAGAAAAGAAAATATTTTTGTGTATTTAATCTCCCTTCTTAGATAAAACAGTGGTTTTGCATAGACACTTTTCCTACCTTACTTTGTTTTCTCTAACCCTATATTTGCAGGATTGTTCCATATAGTACTCATTGGTGTTTACAGCTGTGTAGTACTCTGTTGTGTGGATTGAACATACTGTTACTTGGATGTTAGACTTCCAAGTCTAACAGACACATCTAATCAAAATAAAAATTTAAAGCATTATAACATTAAGCATGGTCAACCAAGGTAAAATTTAGGCACTTCTCAAAATTTTCCCTCAGTTCCTCTCTCCCTTCTATTTAGTGGCTCTGCTCTGTTTGTCCAGTTCCTATGTCCTTACCCCTGGGGCACCCTCTCTAGCCTGAGCAAATGGCCTATATTTTTCAAGCTATTTTCTCAGGCATCTAAATTAGCCCTTTTTTTTGTCCATCCTCTAAAAACCCTTCTTTTTTTTAGGTGACAATGCATGCTCAGGAGTTCATTTAAAAATAACACCTGCAGAAGCTTTACCCACCTAATGAGTCACCTCTCCTAAGTAACGAGGCCTTGACTTAAAATGCACGTATATCAGGGCATCACTGGTTGCTTTATTAAGCACCATATTTTAGTTGATAGTGGTTTAGTATTGTTTATAAAGCAAACAAAGAAACTCATAATCAAAATGTATCCTGGGACCTTGCTGGGAAGAAACACCCTGAAATAACTGATAAATAAGAATAATGAGGGCTTCCCTGGTGGTGCAGTGGTTGAGTGTCCACCTGCCAATGCAGGGGACGCGGGTCCGTACCCCGGTCCGGGAAGATCCCACATGCCGCGGAGCGGCTGGGCCCGTGAGCCATGGCCACTGATCCTGCGCGTCCGGAGCCTGTGCTCTGCAACGGGAGAGGCCACAACAGTGAGAGGCCTGCATACCACAAAAAAATAATAATAATAAAAATAAATAAAAGAATAATGATAAGTCATAGGTACACATGAATGCTAGGAATGGAGGCTATGGCAGCAGTTTTTCCAATAGATTTTTCTGACAGCATTATCATGATGTGCTTTATATTTAAATCTTCCTTTTAATTTTTTAATGTTTATTTATTTATATTTGGCTGTGTTGCGTCTTTGTTGCTGCGCGCAGGCTTTCTCTAGTTGCGGCGAGCGGGGGCTACTCTTCCTTGCGGCGCGCGGGCTTCTCATTGCAGTGGCTTCTATTGTTGCAGAGCACTGGCTCTAGGCGCGCGGTCTTCAGTAGTTGTGGCACGTGGGCTCAGTAGTTGTTGCACACGGGCTTAGTTGCTCTGCGTTCTCTTCTGGAGACAGAAGAGAAAAAGGAACCAGATTCAAAATTATAGGCTCAAAGGTCAAATATGAGAAGCCTCAGTAATTTTACACACACGCGTGCATGGGCACACACACACACGCACACATTATTTCATTGGAACGAGCCACAGAACCGTAGAAGCTGCTGTTGAAACCCAGAGAGCTGTGGAGCACAACTGGAAAAAGCCTGGGACGTGAGGCTCTGGACTGACCGTCGTGAGCCGTCCAGATGTCACTCGGGCAGGACAAAAGTCTGCAGAATGGGAATCACTAGCAGGACCAGAGCTATTTGGCCACTGTTGCTGGGCTTCCTGGCATATGCAGACTTTGAAGGGGTGTGGGATTAGTTACTATCCAGTAATTCATGTTAAGAAAACCTCAGAATATTACCTGAATTCTGGAAAGCTCAAAATATTCCACTGTAAGGAGACTTAACATATCAAACTCTGATTTGGGGCATGATGTTTTGCATTATGGAATTTATTAATATTTATTAAAACTTTTTAAAGTCAAGGAATTTAGACCTAGAGTGTCTCTAAAAGTTTTAGTGCTTTAAGCCTCCATGCATTTATATGTGCTGTACACTTAGCTTGGAAGTCCCTTTCCCCGTATGTTCTCGTCCTAACAAATACCTGCTCACTTTAAGACCCAACTCAGTGTCCCATATCACTAAGTATATATCTCTTGTAACAATATCATGTTGTAGTATCGTTATTTGTTTCTTGCTTGTTTTCTACTGAACTGTGAGTTCTGTTGGAGGAGGAGCCTATTCTGCACATCTCAGTGCCTGGCATACAAGACTCAACATTTATTAAGTGGTCTTAGAGACCAACTACCCAACCCCTATAAGAAACTGAGGCTCAAAGAGTTTCTTTAAATTCAGTAATGCAGCAAGTCTTTGCTATCTATGTACCTAGCTCTATGTAAGGCTAAATGTCCTTAGCGTGTTTTAAGTGTGATTCAGAGTGTGTTTAATTTCCATTTGTCCAGAGATCAAATGATAAATACCGGTACCTTATGAGTCCTCAAGAAAAGATTAAATTATGCTAAGAATGAATTTACATAAATTAAGTTTATTATACTCTTAGTGAGCATCCCCCAAGTATACTGTCTGCAGAATGCTAACTTAATTGTGTGTGTGTGTGTGTTTGCAGTAAGTGTTGAATGCCCAATTCAATTTGGTAAACACTGTGTTAAGTTAAATAGTTTCTTCCCTGAACTTTCAACTTACTTAACAGTGATTGGTTAAATCTCCGAGAAAAGCATCTAATATGCAGTGTTTCCCAATTCATATGATAAGTGAACCTCCCTCTGTTTTGTTGCACTTATTAACATATGCCAGAAAAGGCGTTCTGAAAAACACCCAGAGAGTTGGTAAATGCAATCGTTCTTTGAAAAGTGCTCATCCATGTTTCGTGACGGCTTCCGAGGAAAACAGGAACCAAAGGGTGGATGGTGAAGCTCTAGGTGGGAGGAAGGTGGCTGGAAGGGGAAAAGGGAAGGTTTGGAGGAGAGGCATTGACCGGGAGACTGGGAAGGTAGAAGGTTGCTGTCTAGGGGCTGAGACAAGGGAGGGGGCCACAAGCAGACCTTGGAGGGACATTTTCTCACTAAGCTGTGCGAGGCATTTGGGGCGCAAGCAGATGGGGCGAAAGGTAAAATGTATTTACCAAGAGAGTGGAGAACACTTCTGCCGGAATACGCAGCCCTCTGGGGAGTCCAGAGGACACGGCACCCTGTCTGTAGCTCCCCGAGGGCTGCCACAAATCCTGGTCACAGTGCCTGTGAGCGCAGGAGAGGAAGGAAATGAAGTAGGCACAAAGTAGGTGACCAGATGGCTTCATCAACCTCTGCGAAACCCACCCGCAGGGGGCTCCTGGACATCACTGGGGTTGGATTTCAGAGGCTGTAGCAATGGGGAACAAAAGTAGATGGACCAAGAGTCAGGGAACAAGGTTGGCTACATGATTTTCAGAGCCCAGGGCAAAATTAAAATGTGGACCCTTTGTTTTAAATTTTCAGGATTTCGTGATGGTGACAGCAGCACGTTACAGCACAGGACCTTCCGGAGGGTGGAGCCCGGACAGCTACATAGGGTGCCCACCCATGAAGTTGGTCCTGCCAGGGAGTTATCACTGGTCCTTTGGCCCCCCTTGAATGCCCTGGGTGGTGTGGCCTGCAGAAACCAAGTTACACGTGTCATATAAAGGGTAGGTCTACTCTCAAGATACTTGTTATCATGGAAACTGTGTTTACCAGTCATTTGTGGTAAGCTTGACTTTGCTCTAAGATAAATCTATGTACACATTAAGTTTCAGGAACATATTTTGTGCAGAAATCCAGGCACGTCCAAGCTTTTCCCATATGTAGTTCTTCCATCACAAATAACATCCTTTCTTCTCATGCCAAGAATAAAGACAGATTTGCAGCTGCATAGCAGAAAGGGATAACCTCTGACTTTGTCCTAGAGTTAAATACCAGTATTTAGTTGGTGCTGAGGCAACACTCAGCACCCATGTTGAGCTCTCTCAAAATGAAAAACAGACTCAGGTGGAAAACCCGGGTCAGCAATGTCATTTGCTATTTTTGGAGATGGGGGAGAAAAAGAAAGTTGTGGGAAGCGTTGTAACAAACAACACAGAACAGCGCACCATGAGTGTGAAATAAAACAACACCTGCAAGCTCTTCTCGATGCTTAGATGGAAGCAACCGAGTGAAGGAGAAACCATGCAGGGAGAGATGGTATCTGCTTTCAGGCCTCCCAAACAATGGAATGAAAGCATGAGTCACCTCACCTTGTTAAGATTTATCTCCAAACAAAAAGCAGTCCTACCTCTGAGATAATTCTAAATGTCCATTTGGGGGAACAGTGACTACATGAGGAGTCTGTTCACACTGAATGTTTTTGGAGCTGGAGAACTGCCCTTCAGCCCTCTCCACTCATCTGTCTCCTCTGTGGCCTCCTTCCACCTGCCTCTCCCCACTGTTTCTACACAGGGAGCTCCGGTTCCCTGAGGAGGATAGGCTGAGTGAGGCAAGCCATGAGGGCAGTGAGTGGGGAACGACGGCAGCAGAGAAGGATTCCTGGAAGGCCTGGGCACTGGGGGTGCCACCTATAGAGACGACGGATCCTGAGGACAGACTGAGTTGTCAGCTCTGACCAGGTGGGGCAGGGGGACTGGGAGGTGGGCAAGAGTGAACTATTATTGCCTCTATAATACAGATGAAAAAACTGAGGGTGAGGCAGGTTAAGAGAAGGAGTAGTGGTGCTAGGAGTTGATTCTCGTCCTTGTTGCTCTAAGACTCACATGCTTTCTGCCCTTTCAATCTTTATCCCTTGCTTCTCAAGGCTGTGATATAAACTACAAATGCTCTACAAGGGAGTGGTTTTGAGTTGTGATTTCATTTAAGAGGGAGAAGAAGAGGTGTCTACCTAGACGCAATCAAACTAGATTGATATTTATGATTTGAATTATTGAGTGAAGGAGTCATTATCCTTCAGAAGAAAATAAGAGGATAAGGAGAGAAAACAGGGGAAAAAGTTAAACAACAAAGCCTGGAAAATATACTATGCTAATATCTTAAAGAGCTAGTAAATTGAAGGAAAGATTCTGGGCAGGGGATAACTAAGATATACATGGTGAGGGAAGAGGAGGGCGTGATGCTCTTTGCAGAGCATTAGCACCGGAAGTGAGAATGCGGGGATCAGGGGTGGGAGGGTTTCTAGAGTTCATCTGCATTTTGTAGACGAGGACATTGGGTCTAGAGTTGGTGGCCAAGCTGGGGCTAAACTTTGTTCTATTGGCTCAAGGGTCCAGGGCTCTTCTCTGTACTTGGCCCACCCTGAGAAGGAAGCGAAAAGATCCTGTATAAAGACATGGAAAACCATCTGTGAAAAGTTAGTGGATGCCCACATAGTGAGAGGTTTGGGCTTGGCACTTGCAGTGGACGTGATATCCCTAAAAAGTGAGGGGTCCTGAGTGAAAAGAAGTGCATGATTGACGTGCTGGAAATGAAGGATTCAGCACTACAGCTTTGCGACTTTCAAAGCAAGGGTATCAATCGTGCCCAAGAAAATTTTTGTTTTCAAATAGGTATTGAGTTTTCAGTTCATGCTGCGAGTGTACCAGATGCAAGGAGAGCTGTGAAAAAGTATGAGGCAGCACTTCCAAAGACATCCCAATGCCTTGTGTAACAGCTACATGCTCAGTGGTTTTGGGCTTAGACAGGGAAGGGAACACCTAGGGGGAACAGAAGGAGAGAAGGAGGAATGGAAGAAAGGCATAGAAAGGCAAAAATAAGATTTAATGTTATGATTTTGAAATTTTACCTATTAAAAAGGATGGGTAGCAGATTAGGAACCAAGATGGCGGGGTAGAAGGACGCGCTCTCACTTCCTCTTGCGAGAACACTGGAATCACAACTAGCTGCTGGACAATCATCGACAGGAAGACACTGAAACTCACCAAAAAAGATACCCCACATCCAAAGACAAAGGAGAAGCCAGAGTGAGACAGTAGGAAGGGCGCAATCACAGTAAAATCAAATCCCGTAACTGCTGGGTGGGTGACTCACAGACTGGAGAACACTTATACCCCAGAAGTCCACCCACTGGAGTGAAGGTTCTGAGCCCTACGTCACGCTTCCCAACCTGGGGGTCCGGCAACGGGAGGAGGAATTCCTAGAGAATCAGACCTTGAAGCCTAGCGGGATTTGATTGCAGGACTTTGACAGGACAGTGGGAAACAGAGACTCCACTCTTGGAGGGCACACACAAAGTAGTGTGTGCATCGGGACCCAGGGGAAGGAGCAGTGACCCCATAGGAGACTGAACCAGACATACCTGCTAGTGTTGGAGGGTCTCCTACAGGGGCGGGATGTGGCTCTGTCTCACCGTGAGGACAGCAGAAGTTCTGGGAAGTACTCCTTGGCATGAGCCCTCCCAGAGTCTGCCATTAGCCCCACAAAAGAGCCCAGGTAGCCTCCAGTATTGGGTCGCCTCAGGCCAAACACCCAACAGGGAGGGAACCCAGCCCCACCCATCAGCAGTCAAGCAGATTAAAGTTTTACTAAGCTCTGTCCACCAGAGCAACAGCCAGCTCTACCCACCACCAGTCCCTCCCATCAGGAAACTTGCACAAGCCTCTTAGATAGCCTCATCCACCAGAGGGCAGACAGCAGAAGCAAGAAGAACTACAATCCTGCAGCCTGTGGAACAAAAACCACATTCACAGAAAGATAGACAAGATGAAAAGGCAGAGGGCTATGTACCAGATGAAGGAACAAGATAAAACCCCAGAAAGTCAACTAAATGAAGTGGAGATAGGCAACCTTTCAGAAAAAGAATTCAGAATAGTGATAGTGAAGATGATCCAGGACCTCAGAAAAAGAATGGAGGCAAAGATCGAGAAGATGCAAGAGATGTCTAACAAAGACCTAGAAGAATTAAAGAACAAACAAACAGAGATGAACAATACAATAACTGGAATGAAAACTACACTAGAAGGAATCAATAGCAGAATAACTGAGGCAGAAGAACAGATAAGTGACCTGGAAGACAGAATGATGGAATTCACTGCTGCAGAACAGAATAAAGAATGAAAAGAAATGAAGACAGCCTAAGAGACCTCTGGGACAACATTAAATGCAATAACATTCGCATTATAGGGGTCCCAGAAGGAGAAGAGAGAGAGAAAGGACCAGAGAAAATATTTGAATACATTATAGTCGAAAACTTCCCTAACATGGGAAAGGAAATAGCCACCCAAGTCCAGGAAGCGCAGTGAGTCCCATATAGGATAAACCCAAGGAGAAACATGCCAAGACACATAGTAATCAAACTGGCAAAAATTAAAGACAAAGAAAAATTATTGAAAGAAGCAAGGGAAAAATGACAAAAAAAAAGGGATGGTTAGCTACTACATACAAATGGAACTTTATCTTGTAAACCATATGCCAAGGTTCACAGCCTTTGAGTGCAAAAGCTTCCATTTCCTTTAAACTTAGAAAAAGTTAAAATGAAGACATGCAAATGGGGGGAGGGGAATCCAAGCACTACAATAAGTTTTAAAATTAAATCTTACTTTCACCACCAACATCACTACTCCTTTCCCCACTATTAATAATTTATTTATAACTCTAGAAAAATGTGTTATGGTTATATAAAAATAATAAACATATCACATGCACATACAACACACACATTTCTGTGTACATATGGGCCATACAATACACACTCTGTGAAACTCTACTGCCTTGATTTTGTAATAATGTATCTTAGAGATGAACCTGAAAATGAGCAGAATCCTGCAAGGCTTTCTCGGGGACACACCCCCGTGTCCCCTGCCTCTTATTTGTAGAAAAGTTTTAACCTCCTAGGCCTTCCCCTCATTCCAAAGAACAAATTTAATCAGAGAAGTGAGAAAATGCAGAAACAAAGAAAAGCAGTCAAGCAAGACAAAATAATAATAGTTTAGCCATAAAACAAAGTCAAGGACCTTTAGTTCCTCCTCAAGGGCTATAGATAATATCCTGAGCCATATCCTTGAGTTGTTTTGCAGATACTTAAAACCCCCACCAGGTGGAGGAAGTTAACTGCATGCTGACCATTAGCACATAGACCCCAGACCAGTTGGACACAGAAGGTTGATAATTGAGATTCCCAAAACAGCACCCTGTTATCTCACTGTCAACAAATCACAGAAATGTGCATGGGCTGATCACGCAAACCTGTGACCCTCTCCCTCACATTGTCTTTAAAAACCCTTCCCCGAAAGCCACGTGGGAGTTTAGGTCTTTTGAGCACAAGCTACCTGTTCTTCTTGCTTGGCAATAAATGCCATACTTTTTTAAAAAAATTTATTTATATTTTATTTTTGGCTACATTGGGTCTTTGCTGCTGCATGCAGGCTTTCTCTAGTTGCAGCAAGTAGGGGCTACTCTTCTTTGCAGGGCACGGGCTTCTCATTGGGGTGGCTTCTCTCGTTGTGGAGCATGGGCTCTAGGGTGTAGGCTCAGTAGATGTGGTGCACGGGCTTAGTTGCTCAGTGGCATGTGGGATCTTCCCAGACCAGGGCTTGAACCCATGTCCCCTGCATTGGGATCATGGAGTCTTAACCACTGCACTGCCAGGGAAGTCCCAAGCCCTTTTAATGTTTTAAGCTGCAAATATTTGTTCCCAGTTTATCTTTTTATGTTGTACATACATTTTTCTTACTATTTATTGTTTAATTTTTTGTCATGGAAAAATCAAACTTAAAAAAATTAGAGAGAAGAGTATCCCATGGACTCATTACCAAACTTCACTCCCATCCCAAGTTATTTTGAAGCAAATCCCAGACATCATATCATTTCATCCACACGTGTTTCAGTACGTATCTCTAAAGACAAAAAATCTTTAAAAACATAACTATAATACTATTATTACCTGTATGTGGTGTTTTAATATAAAAACTGCAGATGGATCAATCATTTTCCATTTGACTTCTGGGTTTTGTGTCATGCTTAGAAAGGTATTCATTACAAGATTATAAATGAATTCACTCATGTTTTCTTCTAGTAATTTTTTTTTTTTTTACTGAAAACCATTTATTAAGTTTAAAATAATTATCCAGGGCATGCAGAGTCCATAAGTCCTGGGAAGAGGCTGAGTGATGCAGTAATCAGAGCCAAGAGAGGTAATTTCTTTTGCTCCCTTTCTTCGTATAAAACATCTACTTCCGAAAATTACCCTTCCAGACCCAGCTCCACTGTACCTGACCTCATTACTTGGGTCAGAGCCTCCCCTGGACTCTCCAGTCTCTGGGCTTTTCATTTTCTTCTTCCTCTTTTTTTCTTAAGGAAGAGTGTTACTGAAATATAATTCATTTACCATAAAATTGACCCTTTTAAAGTATACAATTCGGTGATTTTTAGTATTTTCACAGTTGTGCAACCATTGCCACGATTTAATTTTACAAATTTTTCATCACCCTGAAAGGAACCTCATATTCATTAAGCAGTCACTCCCCATTTCCCTGTCCGCCCCCCACCCCCGGCAACAACTTTCTTTCTCTATGGATTCCCAGGACATTTCACATGAATGTAACCATACAAAATGTGACCTTTTGTATCTGGCTTCTTTACTACTAGTACCTTTATAGTTTCATTTTAACATTTTACATTACATTCCTTCTGGAATTTATTTTGATAAAAGAAGTGAGGTTATACAGCTTGAATTTATTCCCCCAACTAGTCCCAACACTTTTAAAAATAATCTATCTTTCCTCTCATGAATTGGAAATGTCACCATTACCATTTACTAAAATCATGTGTATTTTAGTCTGCTCTGGATTCTCTATTTGATTCTGTTGGTCTCTCTACATTTTTCTGGAATGAAACTGTTTTTAATTCTTGTAACTTCAAAATGCAATAAAATATCTAATCTGACTGCCCCCCCAAATACCTTTCCATTCAGATAGTTTTCTTGTTTACTTCTACTAATGAACCCATTAAGATTTTCTAATGTTTACATTTTTTTGACATTTTGATTGAGATCACATTGAGTTTACGGATTAATTTAGCAAGAATTAATATTCCCTAATAGAGATTTTACATTTTCTTTATATAGGTCTTGTCTATTTCTGGTTACGTTTATTTTCAGGTATATTGGTGGTAGTGTTGCTGTTTTAAATGGGATCTTTCCTCCATTATATTTTCTAACCATTTGTCAATTTTGTACACTAATTGTAAAAAAGTAACTGACCACTTTAATAAGTTCACTTATAATTTCTGTATCAGTCAGCTTTTGCTGCATAACAAAACACCCCAAAACATACTGGCTCAAAACAACAAGCATGTGTTATTCCTCAAGACTCTGCAGATCAACTGGTGTCCTCATCTAGGCCAGTTCAGTTTATCTCTGCAGTCAACTGGCACCTCAACTGGCCTAAGTAGTCTGGGATGGCCTTATGGGTCTGGGAGTTTGTTCTGTGTCAGTTTGGGTAATGTCAATGACTTGACACATGTGTCTCACCATCCAGCAAGCTAACCTAGGCTTAATTCACAGAGTAGTGGTCTCATATTTCCTTAAAACATAAAAGAGGGCAAGTTCCAATGCACAAGCACTTTTCAAACTTGCTAATTTCCCAATGTTCTAAAGAAAGTCTTATAGTTCAACTCGAATTCAAAGTGTGAAGAAATATACTCCACTCCTGAGAAGAGCTTCAAAATATCGTAGCCATTCTTGCATTTCCCACAACTTCCTAACAGTTCTTTTTACTCTTCAGGTTTCTCGTTATCCTTTGATACAATTACAAATAGTAAACCTTTCTTACCTTAAGAGTGTCTTACTTAAGGTATGAAAGGTATCTCTTACCTTAAGAGATATCTCTTAAATTGTTTTCTTATTTAACTGTACTGGTTAGATTTCCAGAACATTATTAAGGTATAATGTCTTCTTCCTTACTTTAATGGTAATTAAAGTATGATACTGGATCTTTATAATGGCAAAAAAAATATCTAGCTATTCATGATAGTAAGCCTTTCTGGTTTTTGTTTTGATTTTGTTTTGTTTTGTTTTTTTGGCTGCATTGGGTCTTTGTTGCTGTGCGTGGGCTTTCTCTAGTTGTGGTGACTGGGGACTATTCTTTGTCGTGGTGTACGGGCTTCTCACTGCAGTGGTTTCTCTTGTTGCAGAGCAGGGCTCCAGGCATGCAGGCTTCAGTAGTTGTGGCTTGCGGGCTCTAGAGCACAGGCTCAGTTGTGGCACATGGGCTTAGTTGCTCTGCAGCATGTGAGATCTTCCCAGACCAGGGCTCGAACCTGTATTCCCTGCATTGGCAGGCAGATTCTTAACCACTGTGCCACCAGGGAAGTCCTGATTTTGTTTTGTTTAGTCAGAAATCAGTTTTGCTAAATGGTATTTAAGTATCTATTGAGATGATTATATTGTTTTTCTCCTTTGATTTATTAATATAGTGTCATATTAATACAAATCCAAATAATGAACCATACTTGCATTTTTTTATTGGAATATAATTGCTTTACAATGTTGTGTTAATTTCTGCTGTATAAGAAAGTGAATCAAAGTGAATCAGCTATACGTATACATATATCCCCATATCCCCTCCCTCTTAAGCCTCCCTCCCACCTTCCCTATCCCACCCCTCTAGATCATCACAAAGCATCAAGCTGATCTCCCTGTGCTATGCAGCAGCTTCCCACTAGTCATCCATTTTACATTTGGTAGTGTATATATGTCAGTGCTACTCTCTCACTTCATCCCAGCTTCCCCTCCCCCACCATGTCCTCAAGTCCATTCTCTACATCTGTGTCTTTATTCCTGCCCCGCCACTAGGTTCATCAGTTCCATTTTTTTAGATTCCATATATATGCGTTAGCATACGGTATTTGTTTTTCTCTTTCTGACTTACTTCACTCTGTATGATAGACTCTCGGTCCATCCACCTCATTACAAATAACTCAATTTCATTCCTTTTTATGGCTAAGTAATATTCCATTGTGTATATGTGCCTCATCTTCTTTATCCATTCATTTGCTGATTTAGGTTGCTTCCATGTCCTGGCTATTGTAAACAGTGCTGCAATGAACACTGTGGTACATGTATCTTTTTGAATTATGGTTTTCTCAGGGTATATGCCCAGTACCTACTTACATTTCTGGCATGAGTCTGATTTGACCGGGGTGTGTTTTTTGTTACAGCTGGTAGAAAAATTATGTCTCTATGGATCTGCCTAATCTGGACATTTCATACAAATGGAATTGTACGATACAGGCATACCTCACTTTATTGTGCTTCACAGATATTGTGTTTTTTATAAATTGAAGGTCTCTGCCAACCCTGCATCGAGCAAGTCTATTGATGCCATTTTTCCAACAGCACTATTTCTTAATTAAGGCTGTTTTCTCAATGTTTAATTTTTTTTAGACATAATGCTATTGCACACTTATTAGACTACAGTACTGTGTAAACATAATTTTTATGTGTACTGGGAAACCAAAAAATTCCTGTGACTCGCTTTATTGAGGTAGTCTACAACTGAACCTGCAGTATCTCCAAGGTATGCCTGTATGTGGACTTTTGTGCATGGCTTCTTTCACTAAGCATGTTTTCAAGATTCCTCCACGTTGTATCATGTATCAGTACATCATTCCTTTTTTATGGCTGAATGATATCCCATTGCATGGCTATACCACACATAAATGATCTTGTGGCATCTACTAAGTTCATGCTCACATCATCCTTCTAGTTAGTAGAATTCTTGATATTCTGGTGTTAAAATATCCTTTCAATCCTGGGTCATGATAATTATTCTTTTAATGAATTGCAAGATTCAATTTGCTAGTATTTTATTTAGAATCTTGGTATCTTTTTATAAATGAGCTTATTATTTTAAATTTCTTCTGCTTTTAAATTTAGTTCTGATGTGAGTTATGCTAGCACGGGAAGAGTTGGATAAGGTAGGAAATATTTGTTCCTTAAAAGTTTCATAGAATCTAATCATAGAGTTATAGGATCTGATTTCTTTTAGGAAGTAGATCTTTGGCTACCATTTCAGTTTCTTCTATGGATATTGGTTTATTCAATTTTTCTATTTCTTCTTGGGCCAGTCTAACAGACAAACAGTGAAGTTTACGAAACAGCTTGATGACATTTCACAAAGCTACACACAGGTCAAGAAATACAAAATTGCCAATATTCCAGAAATCCCAAAAGTGATTCCCCCTAATCACTACTCTTTTTGTTTTGAAAGATAATTATTACCTTAACTTCTGTGATAATTATTTCCTTGTTTCTCATTGTAGTTTTTCTCCTAAGCATGGAACCCTAAGCAGTATAGTTTGGTTTGACCTGTATTTAAACTTTATATGAATGGAATTATATAACATGTATTCTTTTTTTTCTCATTAAACTTTTTTAATGGGTCTCAAATTCTGTGAGAGATTTTTTTTTTTTCTTTTTTTGCGGTACGCGGGCCTCTCACTGTTGTGGTCTGTCCCGTTGCGGAGCACAAGCTCCGGATGCGCAGGCTCAGCGGCCACGGCTCACGAGCCTAGCCGCTCCGTGGCATGTGGGATCTTCCCGGACCGGGGCACGAACCCGTCTCCCCTGCATCGGCAGGCGGACTCTCAACCACTGCGCCACCAGGGAAGCCCTCTGTGAGAGATTTTTGGTCAAGTTGTTTCCATTAAAAAGTACTGATTTTAAAAACTAGTAACTTAAAACTGCCACAAACAAAACAAATGGTCCACAAAACATTTTCCTTTCCTTCTGAAGGTTTTACAATGCATTGTTATCATTAACCAGTCTTTTGCTATTAAACTTAAATGTCCAATTGAGACAAACAGTTCTGAGACCGTTCTTCCAGCACTGATTAAGACTGTGGTGGCAGGTATTGAGGATAATATTCATTTAGCCTTCTGAGCTTTCTGCGTAGACTTGGTGACCTTGCCAGCTCCAGCTCCCTTCTTGTCCACTGCTTTGATGACACCCACAGCAACCGTCTGTCTCATGTCACGAACAGCACAACAGCCCAGAGGAGGATAGTCAGAGAAGCTCTCAACACACATGGGTTTGCCAGGAACCATATCAATGATGGCAGCATTATCAGATTTCAAGAATTTGGGGCCATCTTCCAGCTTTTTCCCAGAATGGCCATCAATCTTCTCCTTCAACTCAGCGAACTTGCAAGCAATGTGAGCTGTGTGACAATCCAGCACACGTGCACATCCAGCACTGCTTTGGCCTGGATGGTTCAAGATAATCACCTGAACTGTGAAGACAGCTGCTTCCGTTGGTGGGTCATTTTTGCTGTCACCAGCTACATTGTCATGACGAACATCTTTGACAGACACATTCTTGACATTGAAGCCCACATTGTCCCCAGGAAGGGCTTCACCCAAAACTTCATGGTACATTTCAACAGACTTCACTTCAGTTGTCACTTTGACTGGAGCAAAGGTGACCACCATGCCATGTTTGAGAACACCAGTCTCCACTTGACCCACAGGGACAGTGCCAATACCACCAATTTTGTAGATGTTCTGGAGGGGCAAACACAAGGGCTTGTCAGTTGGGCGAGTTGGTGGCAGGATGCAATCCAGAGCTTCAAGCAGTGTGGTTCTACTGGCATTGCCATCTTTACGGGTGACTTTCCACCCCTTGAACCAAGGCATGTTAGCACTTGGCTCCAGCATGTTGGAATGGTTGTATGTTGACACCATTCCAGCCAGAAATTAGCACAAATGCTACTGTGTCGGGTTTGTAGCCAATTTTCTTAATGTAGATGCTGACTTCCTTAACAATTTCCTTCTATCTCTTCTGGCTGTAGGGTGGCTCAGTGGAATGCATTTTGTTAACTCCAACAATTAGTTGTTTCACACACAGGGTGTGGCCAGAATGTAGGCCAGAAGGACATCCTCACAGGTCTGCCCATTCTTGGAAATACCTGCTTCAAATTCACCAACACCAGCAGCAACAATCAAGACAGCACAGTCAGCCTGGCATGTGCCTATAATCATGTTTTTGATGAAGTCTCTGTGTTCTGGGACATCAATGATGGTCACATAGTACTTGCTGGTCTTGAATTTCCGTAGGGAGATATCAATGCTGATACCACTCTCGCGTTCAGCTTTCAGTTTGTCCAAGACCCAGGCATACTTGAAGGAGCCCTTTCCCATCTCGGCAGCCTCCTTCTCGAACTTTTCAATGGTTCTCTTGTCTATCCCATCACACGTGTAGAGCAGATGGCCAGTAGTGGTAGACTTCCCCTAATCTACGTGTCCAATGACAACGATGTTGATGTGGGTCTTCTCCTTTCCCATTTTTGCTTAGGTTTTGCTTAGGTTTTTAGGACACTCGTGTCCTGGTGGCAAACCCGTTGGGAAAAAAGCTAATATATATTCTTATGGATCTGGCCTCTTCTACTCAACAATATGTTTTTAAGATTCACCCAGGGGCTTCCCTGGTGACGCAGTGGTTGAGAGTCTGCCTGCCGATGCAGGGGACACAGGTTCGTGCCCCGGTCCGGGAAGATCCCGCATGCCGCGGAGCGGCTGGGCCCGTGAGCCATGGCCGCTGAGCCTGCGCATCCGGAGCCTGTGCTCTGCAACGGGAGAGGCCACAACAGTGAGAGGCCCATGTACCAAAAAAAAAAGAACATGTACTCATATTTTTATTGGGTATATTCTTATAAATGGCATTGCTGGGTAAAAATTTATATGTACCTTCAACTTTATTAAATACTATAAAAAATTTTCCAAAGTGTTGCACCAATCTGCAGTCTTCCAGCACCATATAAGAGTATCTGCTGTCCACATCCTCACCAACACCTGGTAGTGCTGGTCTTTTAATTTTAGCCATTCTGGTGGGTATATAATGATGTCTGGTTACAGTTTTTATTTGCATTTCTCTAATTATTAGGGATGTTAAGTATCTTTTCATATGTTTATTGTCCATTGGATATCCTTTTTTTTCCCCAGAAGCATCTGTTCAAATCTTTTGCCCATTTTTCTTCTGGGTTGACTGTCATTTTCTTATTGGTTTATAGGATTTCTTTATGTATTTCATACATGAGCTCTTTGTAGGTTACAGGTTTGCAAATATTTTCTGCATATTCTGTATCATTTAATAAATGGAAAGTATTTATACCAATGTTAAATTAATCTCAAATTTATCAGTCTTTTTCTTTATGATCAGTTCTTTTTGTCTCCTATTTTAAATGTCTTTCCTTACCTTTAATGAGGTTTTAAATTTTAATGTACTCAAATGATCTTTTTCTTTATGATTAGTACTTATTAAAAATCTTTTCTTATCTTGAAGTCATGAGGCTCTTCTTCCTTTAGAAGCTTTATTTAGCCTTTTACATTTAAGTCTATGATACATCTAGAATGAATTTTTTAATGTACCGAGTTTTCCATTTTTAATATTTGGTTAAACAAAATACATCTTTTGTAAACAAACTCAGCACAAGGCCAACAAAAAGAAAAGCATGAAAAACAAAAAGCCCAGGGTTGCCCCTTACTGGGCATCAGGGTCAGGCTTGCCCCCTTCCTTAAAGGAAGTGGGGCTTTTTGCCCTTGGGCATCAGCATGGGTCCCTGTTCCTAAGCACCAGAACTGGATATGAACAGAGAAACCAGCCCTGAAATGTTTAAGCATCTTTGCATATCCGTTTGGCTCATGGACTCCAAGTGCATGGGGATGGAATGAATTTTCATGTATAGTATGAGGTAGGTGTCAAGTTTCTCCACATAATTTATTCAATGCTCCCAGCACCATTTATTGAAAAGATTATCTTTTCTTTAATGCTTTGCAGTGTCTCTTTTGTCATAAATAAAATATCCACATAGGCATGGATCTTCTTATGGATTTATACTCTATTTCATTGGCCGGTATGTCCATCCTTGTGACACAATTATTTATAATATATGTAATGTACAGTAGAGTAAGTCCTCCCACTTTGTATTTCTTCAAGATTGTGTGCATTATTCTAGGCCCTTTGCATTTCCATATTATCAAGTTTCAAAAAAATTTTGGCTAGATTTTGTTGGCTACCAATTTTTTTTAAAACCCTCTATTTGATCTTCTAAATAATCATTTGAATATTATTTCTTGGTTTCATGAGTTACACATCAGCAAACGTATATAGTGTGGCTGCCTTAGGTAAAGTAATTGACCAGGTTCAAAAATATCTCTGATATGAGCTGAATCACTCATCTTGACAAAATATGTTGCCATAGGAAACTGCCTTCTTATGAGAGTCATTCCTATAGAAGCACCTTAAATTCCTTCCTCTCAGTAAACCCAGTAGTAATTGTCCTCTCTTTCCAGTCTCCAGAGGATGACATAAATAGCTGTAGAACTAGAAAGGAAAATGAGTAAAAGGATACAAATCATTTACAGAGTAAGACTTTACAGGTGCAAAATGTAGCTACAAAATTCGTATTCAAAGTATGACAGTTCTCAGTCCAGAGACTTATTTTCTTGGGTTCTCAATTCTTTCGTCCATTTCCTCTTTTCACCCTTGTCTTTCTCTTCTTGCCTCCAATATTTTCTTCAACCCAAGGCTTTTCTCCTTAACTACCCCTATTGCTTGCCCTCCAGCTCTTTGTACTGTATCGGCAGAAGCACAGAGGCTCTCTTTTCTAAATATTAAAGGCATGCCTGACTTCTCAAGATTATCTTCCCAAGTCACTGAACAAATCTCAAGAGCTGTTGCATATTTGAGAGTACATACCTGGGAAGCAGTTCCCCAGAAAGCTACGTGGCAGTCTTGCTAAGTACTTCACAGTTCTGAGTCCCATTTTAAACAGGAGTGAAAAACAGCCTGAAGTTCAAGGGCAGAGCTGGAATTACAGCTCAAAGCTTTTGGCTGGTCTGCTATGCTATTGACTAACCCACCTGGTTATTAATGGTATCACAAGTCATGCCTCAGTCTAGGTGAGCATGTAAAGGAAGCACCAACCACTGTGTTAACCATTTACCTCTTTATGAGATGTTTTTTCTTGTTTAACTAAGGCTTTCCATATCAATCTTGAAAAGTTTGGAAAAGTATCGAGAATCTCAACACCAGCCATAATCTTACCAGTTAGACAGTGTTACCCTCATTGCTTTGGCATATACTTCCAGGCTTTCTTAATGCATAGCTGATATTATACATAATTTTATTTTCTGCCTAAAATTATATCAAAAGCAGGTTTCTATGTCTTTACATTTTTAATATTAATAAATAGCTGTAAAATATTCCTTTGAATCGTAAAGAAGTGAACAGTTTCCCTTTTATTAGATTGTAACTTATTTCCAATTTCATCACAATTGTAAATAACATTGATGTGAAAAACCTCATGAATGACTCTTTGTCTGTATTTTGGGTTATTTCCATAGGCAAAATATGTATCTGATAAAGAACTTGTATCTAGAATTTTTTATTTTTGGTCACGCCACGCAGCTTGCGGGATCTTACTTCCCCGACCAGGGATTGAACCCAGGCCCTGGCAGTGAAAGCGCCGAGTCCTAACCACTGGATCTCCAGGGAATTCCCTATCCAGAATATTTTTTAAAACCCTTACAAACCAATAATAAAGACCAAACAACCCATTTTTTAAAAATCAAAGTATGGTTGATGTACAATATTATATAAGTTACTGGTGTACAATAGTCACACTTTTAAAAGGTTATATCCCATTTATATTATTATAAAATATTGGCTATGTTCCCCATGTTGCACAATATAAACACGTATAGCTTATTTTATACCTAGTAGTTTGTACCTCTTAATCCCCTACCCCTATATTGCCCCTTCTCCCTTCCCCCTTCCCTCTCCCTACTGGTAGCCACTAATTCATTCTCTGTATCCGTGAGTCTGCTTCTTTTTTGTTATATTCACTAGTTTGTTGTATTTTTTAAAATAAACTTTATTTAATTTTATTTTGGGGGGCTGCATTGGGTCTTCGTTGCTGCGTGCGGGCTTTCTCTAGTTGTGGCGAGTGGGGGCTACTCTTCGTTGTGGTGCGCGGGCTTCTCATTTGTGGTGGCTTCTCTTGTTGCAGGGCTCTAGGTGCGTGGGCTTCAGTAACTATGGCTCTCAGGCTCTAGAGGGCAGGCTCAGTAGTTGTGGGGCCTGGGCTTAGTTGCTCCGCAGCATGTGGGATCTTCCCGGACCAGGGATCGAACCCGTGTCCCCTGCATTGGCAGGCGGATTCTCAACCACTGCACCACCAGGGAAGTCCCTGTTTTATTTTTTAGATCCCACATGTAAATGACACCATACAATATTTGTCTTTCTCTGTCTGACTTATTTGACTTAGCATAATACCCTCCAAGTCCATCCATGTTGCTACAAATGGCAAAATTTCATTCTTTTTATGACTGAGTAGTATTCCATTGTGTACGTATACCACATCTTTTTCATCCATTTAACTGTCGATGGATACTTAGGTTGCTTCCATATCTTGTCAATTGTAAGTAATGCTGCTATGAACTTTAGGGTGCATGTATCTTTTCAAATTAATGTTTTTGTTTCCTCAGATGTATACCCTTGGAATGGAATTGCTGGATCATACAGTAGTTCTGTTTTCAGTTTCTTGAGAAACCTCCATACTGTCTTCCACACTGACTGCACCAATTTACATTCCTACAAACGGTGTACAAGGGCTCCCTTTTCTCCACATACTTGCCAACATTTGTTACTTGTGTTCTTTTTTTTTAATTGAAATATAGTTGATTTACAATGTCGTATTAGTTTCAGGTTTACAGCACAGTGATTCATATATATACTTTTTCAGATTCTTTTCCCTTACAGGTTATTACAAATATATAGTTCCCTGTGCTATACAGTAGGTCCTTGTTGGTTATGTATTTTATATATAGTAGTGTGTGTACATTAATCCCAAACTCCTAATTTATCCCTCCCCCTTTGGTAGCCATAAGTTTGTTTTCTATGTGTCTGAGTCTCTTTCTATTTTGTAAATAAGTTCACTTATAGCATATTTAAGATTCCATATGTAAGTGATGTCATATGATATCTGTCTTTCTCTGTCTGGCTTATTTCACTTAGTATGATAATCTCTAAGTCTATCCATGTTGCTGCAGATGGCATTATTTCATTCTTTTTTTGGTTTAGAAATATTCCATTGTATTTATTTACAACATTTTTATCCATCCTTCTGTCATGGGACATTTAGGTTGCTTCCGTGTCTTGGCTATTGTAAATAGTGCTGCAGTGAACACTGGGTGCATGTATCTTTTTGAATTATGGTTTTCTCTGGATATATGCCCAGGAGTGAGATTGCAGGATCACATGGCAACTCTATTTTTAGCTTTTTAAGGAACCTCCATACTATTCTCCATATTGTCTACACCAAATTACTTTCCCACTAACAGTGTAGGAGGGCTCCTTTTTCTCCACACCCACTCCAGCATTTATTATTTATAGACTTTTTGGTGATGGTCATTCTGACTGGAGTGAGGTGATACCTCATTGTAGTTTTGATTTGCATTTCTCTAATTAGCAATGCTGAACTTTTTTTTCATGTGCCTGTTGGCCATCTGTATGTCTTCTTTGGAAAAATGTCTGTTTAGATCTTGTGCCCATTTTTTGACTGAGTTGTTTGTTTTTTTGATATTGAGTTGTATGAGCTCTTTCTATATTTTGGAATTTAATCCCTTGTCAGTCATATCATTTGCAAGCATTTTCTCCCATTCTGTAGGTTGTCTTTTCTATTGGTTTATGATTTCCTTTGCTGTGTTTATTTGCATTCTTTTTGAGGATAGCCTTTCTGACAGGCAAACAACCCAATTTTTAAATGGGAAAGAAAGTGGACAATTCACCAAAGAAGATATACTCAAGACAAATAAGCACATGAAAATATACTTAACAATGTTAGTCATCTGGGAAACACAAATTAAAAGGACAATGAAGTAATACTACACATCTACTTGAATGGCTAAAATTTTTTTAACTGACAATGCAAAGTGTTGGCAATGATAAGGAGCAACTGGAATTCTCATATTTTGCTGATGGGAATGAAAATGATGCAGTCCCTTTGGAAAATAGTTTATCAGTGTTTTATAAAGTTAAATTACACTTACCATACAACTCAGCAATTGTCTTCCTAGAAAGGAAATAAAATTCTACTCCCCCCAAAAAGGAAAATATATGTCCACACAAAGACCTATATGTGAATATTCATAGCACTTAATTCATAATAACCCAAAACAAAACAATGCAAATGTTCATCAACTGGTAAATGGGTAAACAAACAATTGTGATATATCTATACAATGCAATATTTCTCAGCAATAAAAATGAGTGAGTTATTGATACCTGCAACAATATAGATAAATCTCAAATGCAATAAGCTAAGAAGCCAGACACAAAAGACAACTATATGATTTCATTTATATGACATTCTAGAAAAGGCAAAACTGTAGTGACAGAAAGAAACTTTTTGAGGTAGTGGGAATGTCTTGATTGTTGTGATGGTTACATGACTGTACATTTGTTAAAACACATTAAATTTGTGTGCTTAAAATGAGTGAATTTTTCTTGTATGTAAATTGCATCTCAATAAGCAGATTTTTAAAATAAGGAATGATTCTGAGTTGTTGTTGTTTTCCACTTGGGCAGCTGACCTGAAGTAGAACCCGAGAACACATGGGGAAATTCAGAAAGAGAAGTGGGACTTGAGGGATGCGGAGGATGGTATCAGGATAATGACTTCTGGTTTTGGACGTGTTAATGAGGTTGAGTTAATGAGGGCACAGAGAGAGAAAAGAGACATATAGAAATGAGAAGGAAAAAAAACTCATATGCAGTAAGAAAGAAAGCATAAAATTGAGAAAAGGACAGATGATTATTGTACATAGGCTTTTCTGTGTTGCCTGTTCTTGTCTCAATTTAATTTCTTTTTTTCCCTCTTTATTATCTTGGTGTTTCCTTTTCTCAGGGGTTCTTACACACCATGTGTGACCATTCTGTGCTTCCAAAGTCTCCCTCTAAACAGACCACACACACATCAACAATAACACAACCAAATGAGAACAATAGGTGGACAAAGTAAAGCAAAAAACTCCAAGAAGCTAAAGATGTTTAGCTCCTGCCCTAACATGCATTGGTAGGGAGGGTTCACTATTGGTCCTTCACATTCTACAGGGAGAAGCCACAGAAAAGTACCAGGTTATTTGCCTTGAGTTTAAACAGTGGAATAGGAAAAGAGCTTTAATAACTCCATTAGGACCTGGGCCAAGGACTTTTCCTATGGGTTTGTTGTGAATAATTAAAGGTTAATGATGGCATTTTTCTTTCAACCTGGGGGTGGCAACCACACCAGTCATGATCCTAATTGAATCCAACTGGGAAACTCCAAAAATTTTCAATAACAAATTTGCCATGGTTCTGGGCCTTTCATTCTGTATCCACGAAAGGCAATGAAGCTTTATTTTTATTTCCATCCTACAGTTGAGGAAATTAAAATTTAGAAAAGCAATGGAATCTACCCACTCCCTCATAAAAAGGACCAAAGGACAGATGTTCGGGGCAGTTTGGCATTTTGTTTTTAGGAAAGGCAGACCAGAGCTTCTCAGGCTGTTGAGGCTTGGGTTCTCCACGAGTTGTCAGGAGAGCGCTTAGATCCTATCCACCTTCTCTGGACCAGGTTTGTGGACTGCTATCACATTAGTAGCCATGGCTCAGAGAAGGACAGGGTAGGACTATTTGGGGTCATCAAGATCTTCTGAGAGAGCCAATGAACAGAGCGGCTTGGCTTCTGCCCCAAACACATATCAAGATGCTTCTCACTCCAACTTTACTCCACTTAATACAATATCACATGGCTAGAGAGTGTGCGAGCCGGGGGGGTGAGCCCAGATTTTGTCTAACTGCAAAGCCTTGCTCTCAGCCGTCATACTCTGCTGCCTCCTATCCTTCTCGAAAATCTCCAGTATAGGTATTATTATAGGTAAAAAAGAAAAAGGAAGAAAAGAAGGGAGAGAGGGAAGGGAGGGAGGGGGATGTCCTCTACTTCTGTTTCCATATGTTTTCATAAAGAACCTTCCAGTCTGCTTTTTAGAGGAGAGCACTATCTCCCACCCCTGCCACTCATTCTCCCCAAGGAAGGAGCCATTTGCCAGAATGATGAGATTAGGAGAAAGGTCACTCTTACATGAGGCAGCAAATGTTTAGTAATTGGCTTTGGGATGGGGGAAGAGCCCTGACTTGCAGCACAGGCCAGTTCCCATGGTGTAAACACCTCCACCATGGCTGATTTCAAGCTACTGAAGTAAGGTCAACTAGTTTGCAAAATTCCTGAAAATTGAACACTCAGCTCCCATGAGCTGTTATGTGGGGCACCAGCACACCAACACCCACGTAACATGGTTATGTGGGCCTCAGCTCCGTGCTGTTAACAGACCCCAGATCTCCTCCTCTGTTGCTCCATTGCTTCCACTTCTTCCCGAAAAGCATCACCTGTTTCCTTGGGGCACCTAACTCTTTAAGGAGTTTGGGACTTGGGGAAGTTCAGCCTTTCTCTCTCTCCTTCTCGCTCTCTCTCTCTCTCTCTCTCTCTCTCTCTCTCTCTCTCTCTCTCACACCCACACACATACATACACACAATTAAAGAAAAGAAAAGAAAGAAATGTCTTTTTTTAGCATTTTCTGCTTTCTACCTTACAACACAGACTTCACCTGATGAAGGAACACCAAGGCCAGGCTACCTGCCTTGAAAAGAAGGAAAAATCTAATATAGCATGAACAAAACCCAGTTCATAGAAACTTCACTCTCTGCTGCTCTGTCCTCCACAAGGAAGGGACAAGGACAGTCTTCAGTCTGCGTCCCTGTCCTAAATGAGTTCCCAGTGCTGGGTGACATCTTTGTAAGACTCCAGCCTGGACTCTGAGCACATTTCTGACCTCCCCCTTTTGGAGGCTCTTCTCCTGCCAGGTTTACCATCCCACAAGCCCTGGTTCCTTCTTGTCTGTTGAGGCTGGGCCCTGGGCTGGGGGGTCAGGGCAGATACGTGAGAGCATCATGATTGACAGCCCCATCCAGATCCCATGGAATGGGGGTTGACTTTCTCCGAAGGAGGGGAGTATACTGTTTCCAGAAGGAAAGAAGGATGACGTGAGGACCAAAGGCATCCACCACAGGACTTCAGGCATAAATGAGTTGATAGAATATAAGCATCTACTCCCAATAATCAAAGCCAGGGAAGCACAAGAAAATCAGACAGTGGGGCTTCAGTGAGGGAAAGTGACTGAGACCTCTCAAAGCACTAAAGCCTTCTTCAGAGCCTGCATCCAGGTACAAACCCAGTTCAGCCAGCCTACTGTCCACAGTGTGTCCACCGCTGGGCCCACTGCTACTCCTGGAGATACAGGCTTTCCCAGACATCAGCACTTTATTTCCTGGGACCCAGGCAGGGTTGAAAGGCTGGCTGGGCTCCCATCGAACTTATGTTGTCCACTCAGTTCCTGAGCATGGGAAAAGTACTTATGTTGGGCCAGATCCCTGGGCTGGGACCTAATTTGTGCTGAGATGCCCTGGAAGGCAACCTGAGCCCAACCAATAGCCAGGCACCCAAGTCCAGAGGTGCTTGAGTCAGTTGGTAGGACGCTGGGCCTGCTCCAGGTCTGAGTTCAAAACCACAACAGTTTTCTCCTTGGAGTTTCTGGGGCTTATTCACAATGCCCCCTGCTGACCATTTCTGGTTAACCTTGTGTCTTCTGGATCTCTGGTCAATTTGGTTCATGAAACTAATCCAGGACCCTCTAGAGTGACACGGTGAAGTCAAATAATAGATGTGAAGATGCTTTGGAGAACTGAAAAAGGAAGTCTATATAAATGCAATGGATCATTATTGTAAAGCCAAGATTGAGGTGGACAGAAGTAAACGCTTCCCTTGTCTTCAAAACTTGCCTTCTCCTGTATACCTTTTCAGTAGCATATTATTTCAGTGGAAAGAAATCAATTGTAATGGACTGAATTGTTTTTCCCCAAAATTTGTATGTTGAAGTACTAACCCCCATTTCTTCATAATGTGACTGTATTTGAAGACAGGACCTTTAAAGTGGTAGTGAAGTAAAATGGGGTCATTAGGGTGGGCTCTGATTCAGTGTGACTGGTATCCTTACAAGAAGAAGAAATTAACATGTAGACACAAACAGAGGGAAGACCATGAGAAGACACAGAGAGAAGGCAGCCATCTACATGCTGAAGAGAAAGGCCTCAGGTGAAACCAATCTTGCTCATGTCTGGATCTCAGACTTTGAGCCTCCAGAACTGTAAGAAAAATTTCTATTGTTCAAGCCACCTAGTCTGTGGGTGTTGGGCTGCACCCCACAGGCCTGTAAGCCCTGTACTCGCCCAGCCTCAAAACTGAAGAAGAGCCTGGAGTTAATGGCTGAGACATCAATGGTTTAATGGATGGGGGAGCTTACACATATGAAGCAAGGTCCTGGAGCGACACCCCTGCGTCTGTGGCAGATGGCGGGCAGGACGTGGCGGCAGTCTTCGCTCCCAGGGGAAGAGGGAGATTACCAATTACAGGAGGAATTGACATCTGGTTCACTCACTGGTTGCCAGGGAAACCAGCAGAGTAGTGCACCCCTCACAACCCCTTTGACAAACTATCATAGTGGAGATAGTTCTGATTTAAAGATTAGAATAATCACTAGCTGGGGCCAGAGGCAAGTGCATAGGCACTTACTGATTAGGCTCTATGATTAAGGGGGAAGGTCAGTCATGTGAGTAGGGTGTGGGTGAAGCAGGGACTTGTCAAGCAGGGGATGTACAGAGAGCAAGAGAACAGCCATCTTGGGTGGCCCAACCTTACAGCGGTAATTGTTAAGGCAGCTCTAGCAAACTGATACATCATCAGTCTATGATATATTTGAACCCAGCTATTATAACTAAGTTTTACTGTACCTAAAACAAGGCCCTGCCTCAGGAATTCATGACCTAGAAGGAAGAGATAGGCAAATACAATTAATTATTATGGGTGTTATTAATAATGCTACCTACTGTATGCCAGATACTTTACCTATGTTGTCTTTAATCCTCACAAGAATCCTAAAATATTGTATAGATGAGAAAGTAAAGGCACAGAGAGGCTTAGAACTTGCTCAAGGTCATAGAGTTATTATTAAGACAATAATTGAATCTATGTTCATCTGACTCAAAAATCTGTTTTATCCCCCACTAGGCCCACTGTCTCTGCACAGAAGGCAGTGGGAACATGAACGGAGCGGTAGGGAGGGTGAGAAGATGATCGTGGTAGACATTGATGGTCTACTTTCTTTTCCTGGTAACAGCACCTTCTCTTTTATTGGAGAATGGCTCCTCAACAAAGGGAGTACCCATCTTCCCTCCCCAGGTCCAGAGGGATGGTCCAAGGCCTGGCCAATCATAACTTTATCCCTCCATCCAGAGGTCAATGACTGTGCATATGTCTGCAGCCATGCTAACCTTAGTTTTTCCCATAATTTTTATAAGCTAAAACTAGGAGAAAGAAATTTTTGCTCTCCCCTGAGATGTCTGAACTGTATATAAGCCTGGAGCACGTTTTCCCCAAGCAAGAGAAAATGAGATAAACTCATAACAAGAAACCAAAGTTTGTGTGTGTGTGTGTGTGTGTGTGTGTGTGTGTGTGTGTGTGTGTGTAGACAGAGACAGAGACAGAGCTAACAGCACCATTCAAGTGTTTGGATCCAGCCATTCCTGAGGCTGACTCCAACCAGTCGTCACGTATATAAGTTAATACATCCCCCCTTTTAAACTGCAGTTTGTGGTGGGTTTCTGTCACTTAAAAGCAAGTTTTGAGAAATATAATATTGGTAAAAAAAAAAATCTTCATAGATGAGATAACCGAAGAAAGAAGGGACAAGAAAGACAAGAAGAGAAGAGAGACAGAGGCCGAGATGCGTACTAACAGCTACATTTGGGGAACTGCAGACAGCTCAGTATGGCTAGAGCTGAGACATGTGGAGGGGTGGAGAGATAGACAAGGCCTTAGTGCCCTGCTGAGGTAATTTGGTTTTTATATGAGGTCAATGTGGAGCCACGCTGGAGTTATTTTTTGGTGTTTTTTTTTTTTTGAATTTTTGAACTTTATTTTATTTATTTATTTATTATACAGCAGGTTCTTATTAGTTATCTATTTTATACATATTAGTGTATATATGTCAATCCCAATCTCCCAATTCATCCCACCACATTCCCACCTTGGTGTCCATATGTTTGTTCTCTACATCTGTGTCTCTATTTCTGCCTTGCAAACTGGTTCATCTGTACAATTTTTTTAGATTCCACATATATGCGTTAATATGCAATATTTGTTTTTCTCTTTCTGACTTACTTCACTCACTCACTTACTTACAAATGACCCAATTTCATTCCTTTTTATGGCTGAGTAATATTCCATTGTATATATGTACCACATCTTCTTTATCCAAGACCTGTACTCAGAAAACTATAAGACACTGATGAAAGAAATCAAAGATGACACAAACAGTTGGAGAGATATACCATGTTCTTGGATTGGAAGAATCAATATTGTGCAAATGACAATTACTACCCAAAGCAATCTACAGCTTCAATGCAATCCCTATCAAATCACCAGTGGCATTTTTTACAGAACTAGAACAAAAAATCTTTTTTTATAGGAAAACATAGGAAGAACACTCTTTGACATAAATCACAGCAAGATCTTTTTTCATCCACCTCCTAGAGTAATGGAAATAAATACAAAAATAAACAAATGGGACCTAATGAAACGTAAAAGCTCTTGCACAACAAAGGAAACCACAACCAAGACCAAAAGACAACACTCAGAATGGGAGAAAATATTTGCAAACGAATCAATGGACAAAGGATTAATCTCCAAAATATATAAACAGCTCATGCAGCTCAATATTAAAAAAACAAACAACCCAATCCAAAAATGGGCAGAAGACCTAAATAGACATTTCTCCAAAGAAGACATACAGATGGCCAAGAAGCACATGAAAAGCTGCTCAACATCACTAATTATTAGAGAAATGCAAATCAAAACTACAATAAGGTATCACCTCACACCGGTTAGAATGGGCATCTTCAGAAAATCTACAAACAACAAATGCTGGAGAGGGTGTGGAGAAAAGGGAACCCTCTTGCCCTGCGGGTGGGAATATTTATTGATACAGGCACTATGGGGAAGAGTGTGGAGGTTCCTTTAAAAACTAAAATTAGAATTACCATATGACCCAGCAGTCTCACTACTGGGCATATACCCAGAGAAAACCATAATTCAAAAAGACACATGCATCCCAATGTTCACTGCAGCACTATTTACAATAGCTAGGTCATGGAAGCAACCTAAAGGCCCACCCTGGAGTTTTCAGCAGTGGTATGCTGTGATCAAACTTGTTTCAGAAGGTCACTCGGGAGATAAACGTAAGAGAGAACACAGCAGTAGGCAGTTTCAACAGGAGGCTGCTCCAGGAATCCAGGAGAGAGGTCAGGATGGAAAATGACTCCCAAGTTCTTGGCTTTGCCATTGGCTGGAGGGAAGGGCAGGGACAAAAAGAATTGCATTTTCATCACTGCAAGGTTGAAGTATGTGCCAGACTTTGAAATGGAGTTGTCCAGTATGTATATTAAAAGAGATGCCTGAGTTGGAAAATGTTTTAGAGTTCTGAGCCATCAACTCAACTATTTACTACATGCTTACTACTGGTCAAGCACTGTGCTGAGAAGAATACAGTCAGATTTATGCTGCCCCAGGATTACACTCCAGCAAAGGCAAAACAGATCATAAACAGACAAAGAAATAGGTAAGTGCCTGGTAAACAATAAAGCATCATCGTGTGATAGAGATGGACGTAGAGCAGGGGCTTCATTAGCTTAGGTGATTGGCTGCTAGGAAATGCAGAAGCCCCAAGGGTGCAGGAGGCTGCCACAAAATGAATGTTCCCAAATTCATGCAAATATGAACATGTCTGGTAAAAAATCCATCCATTTGGTAAAGTTGCCTTCTTTACCTGGCTATGCCCTCAAGGTTGGCCATGATGTGACAAGAGGCTTCAGGGCAGAAAACTGAGGCTAGTGCTTGGGAAACTCCCATCAATTCCTCTTTGTTTATCCAGCGGCTTTCATCCCACATTCCCAACGCCCATCCTGGCATCTGCTCTGTGATTGGCAGGCCTGGCTCATTGGCACAAGCAGGTGGTATCTGATCATTATCCCTGCATCATAAATAAGGGCAACAAAGGCCAAGGTTTACAGGGCATCAGACAAAATTATTTTGTGAGTCAAAGGATCTTATTTTGAGTTGAACCAGAAATACTTGCTGTCTGGTCCTTTCTTTTTCTGGAATCTCCATCCCCATATCTTTCTATTATAATTGTTTCCTCTTTGAACCCAAGCATCTAAAAACTTGGTTTCTCTTCAAGGACCCTGAAGTCATGTTGCTTTATCCCACCTACTCCAGGTCTGCTACTCAAGCCAATCAGTGTTTCTCCCAGAACATTCTTTAAATTGAAGTGTTACTTAAAATTCAAAATACATTACAATTTGTTTCTTTTTTTAGGGGCTCTTGTATAATGGCACAAAATTCATGAAGTAGTTAAGGTGAATTCCTGTGTTTTTAGATTGCCTGGGCAGGGGCTTTGGTTTGGGTGGTTTCCTCAAAAGCTGGGAAGTTCAGGTCACCATCTAGGGGGCTGATTGTTTGGGGCTGTGTTGAAATGATGGTATTACCTTGGAAGCCTGGTCAGTGTAATAAACAATTTCTCTTTCTTGAGGAAATGTTTATGCAAACTAAAGAGGACTGCCATGAGATCATTTTGAATAATCTCATGGAGTTTATGCATAAGATAAAAATCAGGCAGCCTTAGGGGCTTCTGGCTATGGCTGTGTGAAGAGGTTGGTGAATCTTCTTGGCAAAAACAAAACAAGTATAAAACTGGATTAAATTATTTAAAAAATAAAATAAAGTGTTAGGGCTCTGGAAATTGACCACAGGCAGAAAACAAATTAGGAAACATTTATTCTTGAAAAATTACTAGACCTTCAAATAGGAACCGTGGAAATCTATAGCTGTAATAGTTATCTACTGCTGTGTAACAGATTACTCCAAAATGTAGCTGCTTGAAACAGCAAGCATTTATCATCTCACAGTTTTTGTGCATCGGGAATCCAGGAGTGGTATAGCTGGGTACCTCTGGTTCAAGGTCTCTCATGTGGCTGTAGTCAAGCTGTTGGTAGGGCTGCAGTCTTACCTGAAGACTCAACTAAGAGAGGATCTGCTTTCAAGCTTACTCAGGTGGCAGCTGGCTGGCTTCAGTTCCTTGCTGGTCATTGGCTGGAGGCCTTTCCTCACCACATGAAGTTCTCCATAGGGTTGCCTAACCTCATGGCACCTGGCTTACCCCAGAGAGAGTGATTTGAGAGAGGAAGAAAGGGAGAACCCAAGATGAAAGCTGCAGTCTTTTTTTTTGTTTTTCAAGATATAAATTTTACTAATTATTCAACATTTTTAGAGAAATAAAATTCTGATCTGTGTTTAGAAACATCAAAGAATTTAACAATTTACCTCCTGGTTTAAGCAAAACACACTTGTAAACCAACATATGCAGCCTAGTTCAACTCAAGAGTAGCTTAGAAGGCATTTTTGCTAGTCAAAAGTCCCAAGCACTTTAATTCTGCCTCTGCACTGGTTACATCCCCCGAATGTCTTCCTAATTTTTTTTTTTTGTATTGAGATAAGATTCACATAACATAAAATTAACCCTTAACCATTTTATTTTGTTGTTGTTGTTAAAATATTTATTTATTTATTTAATGTACAGTTGATTTCCAATATTATTTTAGTTTCAGGTATACAACATAGCAATTCAATGTTTTTATAAATTATATTCTATTTAAAGTAAAAATATTTACTATATTCCTTGTGCTGCACAATATATCCTTGTATCTTATTTTATACATAGTAGTATGTACCTCTTAGTTCCCTACCCCGTCTTGCCCCTCCTCCCATCACAGTCTGTTTTTATTATATTTATTTGTTTGTTTAATTTTTAGATTCTACATGTAAGTGATAACATAGAGTATTGGTCTTTCTCTGATGTTGAGCATCTTTTCATGTGCCTGTTGGCCATCTGTATGTCCTCTTTGGAAAAATGTCTCTTCAGGTCTTCTGCCCATTTTTTAATTGGGTTGTTTGCTTTTTGGATATTGAGTTGTATGAGCTATTTATATATTTTGGATATATGACATATCATTTGCAAATATTTTTTCCCATTCAATAGATTGTCTTTTTATTTTGTTGATGGTTTCCTTTGTTGTGCAAAAGCTTTTAAGTTTAATCAGGTCCCATTTCTTTTTCTTCATTTATTTATTTTTGCTTTTGTTTCCTTTACCTTAGGAGACAGATCCAAAAAAAATATTGCTATGACTTATGTCAAAGAGTGTTCTGCCTATGTTTGCTTCTATGAGTTTTATGGTTTCAGGTATTACATTTAGTTCTTTAACCCATTTTGAGTTTACTTTGGTATATGGTGTGAGAAAGTGTTCTAATTTCATTCTTTTACATGTAGCTGTCTTGTTTTTCCAGCACCACTTATTGAAGAGATTATCTTTCCCACATTGTATATTTTTTGCCTCCTTTGTTATAGATTAGTTGACCATTTCTGTGTGGATTTATTTCTGGACTCTTTATTCTGTTCCACCGACCAATGTGTCTGTTTTTGTGCCAGTACCATACTGTTTTGATTACTGTAGCTTTGTAGTATATTCTGAAGTCAGGGCATGTGATACCTCCAGTTTTGCTCTTTTATCTCAGATTTCTTTGGCTATTCAGGGTCTTTTGTGGTTCCATATAAATTTTAAGATTATTTGTTCTAGTTCTGTGAAAAATGTTATGGCTATTTTGATAGAGATTGCATTAAATCTGTAGGTTGCTTTGGGTAGTATGGACATTTTAACAAGATCAATTCTGCCAATCCATGAACATGGAACTTCCTTCCATTTCCTTGTATCATCTTCAGTTTCTCTCATCAATGTTTCGTAGTTTTCAGATGATAAGTGATTCACCTCTTTGGTTAAGTTTATTCCTAGGTATTTTATTCTCTTTGATGTGATTTTAAATGGGATTGTTTTCTTGCTTTCTCTTTCTTTTTTTTTTTTTTTTTTTTTTT
>NW_020174420.1:2889638-2897208 GCF_003031525.2 Neophocaena asiaeorientalis asiaeorientalis | reverse complement strand
TTTTTTCTTTTTTTCTTTTTTTTTTTTTTTTTTTTTTTTTTTTTGCGGTACGCGGGCCTCTCACTGTTGTGGCCTCTCCCGTTGCGGAGCAACAGGCTCCGGACGCGCAGGCTCAGCGGCCATGGCTCACGGGCCCAGCCGCTCCGCGGCATGTGGGATCCTCCCACACCGGGGCACGAACCCGTGTCGCCTGCATCGGCAGGCGGACTCCCAACCACTGCGCCACCAGGGAAGCCCTTGCTTTCTCTTTCTGATAGTACATTATTAGTGTATAAGGAAACCAACAAATTTCTGTATATTAATTTTGTATCCTGAAATTTTCCTGAATTCATTTATTGGTTCTAATAGTTTTTTGGTGGAGACTTTAGGGTTTTCTATATATAATAGTATGTCATCTGCAAACAGTGACAGTTTTACTTCTTCCCTTCCAATTTGGATGCAACACTTAACCATTTTAAAGTGTACAATTCAGTTGTATTCAACACATCTAGCCAAAACAATTTTGAAAAGAATATGTTGGAAGACTTACATTACCTGATTTTAAGGCAGCTATTTTAAATCTACAATAATCATGACAATGCATAAGGATAAACATGTAGATCAATGGAACAGAATAGAGTGCAGAAATAAACCCTCCTTTATGGTCAATTGATCTTTGATAAATGTACCAAGGCAATTCAATGCAGAAAGGATATTCTTTTCAACAAGTAATGCTGATTGGATATCTATACACACACATATACATGAAGGAGAAGAAGAAGGAGGAGGAGAAGGAGAAGGAGAAGGGGTGGAAGAAGAAGACGAGGGAGAAGGAGAAAAAAGAAGAAAAAGAAAGAAAAGGAGGAGTAGAAAGGGGAGGAGAATTAGAGTAAGAATTTAGACCCTTACCTCATACCATACACAAAAACCAACTTAAAATGGATCATAGACCTACAGGTAAGAACTAAAACTATAAAAAACATCTGGAAGAAAACATAAGAGAAAATATTTATGACCTTGGGTTAGGCACAGATTTCTTCAGACAGAAAAAGTATCTATAAAAGAGATAATTGATAAGTTGGACTTCAACAAAATTAAACACTTTTGCACTTCAAAAGACACCATCAAGACAGTGAAAAGACAACTTACAGGAGAGAAAATATTTGCAATCATACATCTGATAAAAGTCTAGTATCCAGAATATATAAAGAATTCTTACAACTCAATAATAAAAAGACAAATAACCTAATTTTTAAATGGGCAAAGGATTTTAAAAAACATTTTTTCAAAGAAGACAAAAAAATGGCCAATAAACTCAACATCATTACTCTTTAGGGAAATGCAAATCAAAACCACATGAGATACAACCACACACCCATTAGAATAGCTAGAATCAAAAAATGGAAAATGAAAAATGTTGGCTAGGATGTGGAGAAATTGGAACCCCTGTACATTGCTGTTATTACTATAAAATGTTGCATCTGCTGTGGAAAAAAAATTGGCACTTCTCAAAGAAGTTAGAATTACAACATGGCTTTGTAATTCTGGGTATAGATCCAAGAGAACTGAAAACATATGTCCATGCAAAAACTTGCCCATAAGTGTTCATAGAAGCATTCACAATAGTCAGAAAGTGGAAACAACACAAATACTTATACTTTGAGGAATGGATAAATAAAATGTGGCATACCCATACAATGGAGTATTATTCAGCCATAAAAAGGAATGAAGTAATGATACATGCTACAACCTTGAAAACATTATGCTAAATGAAAGAAGCCAGAAACAGAAGGCCACATATTATACCATTCCATTTATATGAAATGTCTAGAATGAGCAAATCCATGGAGACAGAATATAAATTAGTGGTTCAGGGGGTGGGAAGAGGTAGGAATGGGGGTGACTGCTAATGAGAACAGGGTTTCTTCTGAGGGATGATAGAAATGTTCTGGAATTGGATAGTGGGAGTGGTTGCACAACCTGTGACTATACTAAAAACCACTTCATTTTACACTTTAAGATGGTAAATTTTATGGTCTGTGAATTATATATCAATAAAAATTCAAGTTTTTCACTTCAAAAGGTATCATTAAGAAAATGATTAAGGTATAGATTAGGACAAAATATTTTTAAATCATATATCTGATAAAGGACTTGTATCCAGAGCACAAAAAGAACTCTTACAACTTAATCAGACAAACAAATCTATTTAAAAAACAGGCAAAAGACTTGAGTAAACATTTCATCAAAGAAAATATTCAAGTGGCTAATAATCACACTCAGAGATGCTCAACATCATTAATCACTAGGAAAATGCAAGTTAATACTACAGAGAATCCACAACAGACTCACTAGAATGCCTATAATCAAAGAGACAGAATATAACAAGTGTTGCTGAGGTTATGGGGAAATTGGAACCCTCATACATTGCTGGTGAAAGTGTATAATGATAGTTACTTTGGAAAAGCTTAGCAGTTTCTTAAGCTAAATATACTTTACAACCTAGCAATTCCACTCCTACCTATGTATCCATGAGAAATGAAAATATACGTCTACACAAATACTTGCTCACAAGTATTCCAAATGGCATTATTCCTTTTTTTTTTTAAATGTATTTATTTATTGGCTGTGTTGGGTCTTCGTTGCTGCGCGTGGGCTTGCCCTAGTTGTGGCGAGCGGGGGCTACTCTTCGTTGCTGTGCGTGGGCTTCTCATTGCGGTGGCTTCCGTTGTTGCAGAGCACGGGCTCTAGGCGTGCCGGCTTCAGTAGTTGTGGCACGTGGGCTGAGTAGTTGTGGTGCACGGGCTTGGTTGCTCTGCGGCATGTGGGATCTTCCCGGACCAGGGACCGAACCTGTGTCCCCTGCGCTGGGAGGTGGATTCTTAACCACTGCACTACCAGAGAAGTCCTGGCATTATCCTTAAGAGCCCCAAATTGGAAACAATCCAAATGTCCACCAACTAGTGAAGAGATAAATGGTTGTGGTATATCTATACAATGTAGTATTTATTAGCAATAAAAGGAACAAATTATTGGTGCATGCAAAGAAAAAAGGATGAACTTCAAAAGTATTATGCTAAGGAAAGGAGACTATGTATTATATTATTCCATTTATATGAAATTTCTAGAAATGGCAGAACCATAAAGAGAGAGCAGATCAGTGGTTGCCTGGGTTGAAGGCAAGAGTAGACCATGATTATGGACGGGCAGGAGGGGACATTTTGTCACAATAGGAGTGTTCTAAAACTGGATTGTGGTGAAGGTTGCACAACAGTATACATGTACTTAAAATCAATGAACTGTTGACAAGAAACAAAAACAAATTAAAAAAACAAACAAAGAGGGATTTCCCTGGCCATCCAGTGGTTAGGACTCTGTGCTTCCACTGCAGGGGGCACAAGTTGGATCCCTGGTTGGAGAACTAAGATCCCACATGCCATGTAGTGTGGCCAAAAAAGAAAAAGAAATGTGCACAAGGAAGCTTTGGGATAAAGGTAATATTCTTTTTCTTGGCCTGGGTGGTAGGTGGTTATTTGGATGGGTTCATTTAATTTGTGCCCTTATATATATTTCTCAAACTTACAATTTATTCCCTTTACTGTATACAAGTCATACTTTAATTTTTAAAGGTTTAAGGCAAAAATTTAACAATTTAGACAGTCTAAACAATTCACTGATGAAAAAGAAATCAGGGTGAAATTTAGTGTTCTGCTGATGTCTGTTGGGCCTAATCTTTGCTGTTAATATTTTTTTCTATAGGGTCCTAAGAGAAGAATAGAGGAGGGACAAAGATAATGGATTTGATAATGACTCTGAGTGTTGGCCAGTCCTAGAGAAAATTGGGAAGTAGGCTAGGTGCCTTCAAGGAACTCCCCGGCCCATGCTCTTTTCTTCTTTGGAATATCTTATTCCCTGTGGCCCCTCCCCGCCAAAGACTTGCCTCAACATCAGGTAGCCTGGGCCCTCATGATGCCCTGGAAAGGTACCTCATCTGATTCACTCATCTCAGGTGATGCCTAAACTCTGAATTTGCCTGGACTTCTACAGTGTATGCTCTTGGGGATTGGATTTATATCAGGTGACAGGAAAGCTGAGAAACTTACACAATTTATGTGATCCCTTCCCCCTCGGATGTTATCAAAGGAGTCTTCTTGGGAGAAAGCTGGAATTAAAAACAGCTGTTTTAATGGTGGAAAGTCTGGCTGGGAGATGTTCTCATGGGAACACAGGGCTGTGTGTCTAGCTGGGTCTGGCACAGCTCAACAGTTTCTGCATTTCATTGCAGATGTTTGGTTTGGAATGTCCCTTGGCTCTTTGGCTTCTGGAGTCCTCTCTCACCATGGAACTCCTCTGTGGGAGGACAGAACTCATCAATCACATTCCCCAAATGTCAAGCTCCTGCTGTGTGACCCCAGGAGAACCTTGCTTTTCATCTACATAACAGAAGCAAGGACTCCACATTTGCTGGATAAAAGCTTGAACTGTTGGGCAAAGGGCCTCCCTGATGGTTAGAATTCCCAAAGAAGGCTATAAATTGCAATATAAAGGTCACCCCCATCCTCTGGATGTTTGTCATTTCACCCTTCCTTCTTCTCTTTCCTACAGTCTCTTAAGAGATACTTAGGGGGTGTAATTCACTAACCATAAACAAAATTATATTTAACCTTCTCAGTTAGATACTGTTTCAGCTATGTGAAGCCAGAACCCGAGATCCCTGGAAGAGGTCACAGAATCATTCAGGTTCAGACTTGTAGAATTACTTGTACTTTCCAGAACCTGCCACATTTTCCTTTAACTCTAATACTTTAGACCTGCTGCTCCCTTCCAAAATAACTAAACAAACTAGGGAGTATTTCCAGAGAATGTAATTCTAATTAGAATTTGCTTCATATCCTCAAGGCTTGGCCCTGAGGGATAGGAGAAAGGGAAACTGGCAATACTAACTGTAATCTCTGCCTTTAAGGAGTTTTCCATCTTTTTGCGGATGGTACTAGTGTTGGTCACCTCCCTGCACGGCGTCAGACCCTCTCAAGCCCCGACTCCCTCTCCAGCAGTGCCCTGGTGACCACTTTCATTCAAGCCCCTCCAGTTGCACGTGTTCAAAGGCTCATGGGTGAAAGAGTATAGAGCATGCATGGAAATCCACGGAAAATCGAGACTCAAGAAATCAAGGGTAGCTGAAACAAAGTGCATTCATGTGGAAAGGAGCAGAGGCAGTGATGGGAAGGGATGAGGCTGGAAGGCTCTTGACAGGAGCCAGCTCTTTAAGGACTTCCCAATTATGCAAAAGAATGTATCCTTATGCCAAGGAGCAGCCAAAGGACGGTTTGAACAGGGGAGCGACTTGATCAGATTTATGTTTTTAGAAGCTTCCTCTTGTAATAGTGTGGAAAATTGCCCAGAGGAGGGCAAAGCTGGAGGCAGGACGTTCAGTTGGCAATTACATGTTCTCAATCCTGGCTGCACATGAGAATCACCTGGGGACCCATGAAGAAACATGTAGAGGTGGAAACCACACATCATTTTTTTTTCTTCCAATTCACCAGTAATTCTCACGTGCAACCAGGGTTGAGAGCCATGCCATTAGAGGTACTGGAAGATGTTCAGTACAGCTGGAGTATAGAGGGACATAGGGTAAGGCAGGAGAAACACGCAGGGAGTCCCTGTTCACTAGGCTAGTGATCAACCTGTTCTGTTTTCTCTGATTCACACTACTTTTGGCCCAAATGGTTTTTAAATTTTAATTCGTTGTGCAGAGGGTTTAGGCCAGTGAAACCATCCTGTATGATACTATAATGGTGGATACATGTCATTATACATTTGTCCAAACCCATACAATATAAAACGCCAAGAGTGGACTCCTATGTAAACTATGCACTTTGGGTGATTATGACCTGTCAATGTAGGTTCATGGATTGTAACAAATACACCACTCTGGTGACTGATGTTGATAGTGGGGCAAGGCTATGCATGACTGGGGACAGTAGGTATATGAGAAATCTCTGTACTTTCCTCTCAATTTTGTTGTGAACCTAAAACCGCTCTAAAAAATAGCCTATTAAAAGTGTGAATAATTGCCAATATTAAAAAATACGCAAAATTCACACAAAATATCCAAATTTCTGCTTCTCTAAGAAAGTTGTAAGATCTGGCCACACTGGGTCTGCATGACTCCACGGCAACAAACCAAATACTGACTGTCCACTGTCAACACTCCCCGGGCCATCGCAGTCCCCACCACTTGCTATCAGTTTCCACCACTGCAGCTAAGGCCAGTTGCTATTTCATCTTACACCCAGCCAGCTCACTCATTTAACTCAATTGCCTGGTCCTTATCGGGATTAGAGTTTGGAAGTCAAGAGCTAAACTCTACAGGGTGGGAGACTTGTTAAGGATTTTGTTTTTGACCTTGGAAGCAGTGTGAAGCCATTGAAAGGTTTCATACAGATCAATAATATAATGAAATCTGTGCTGTTAAATGATCAGCCTGGATTGTTTATATTCCAAGTACAGGAACTACTGTACGAGATAACGAAGACAAATCAAGACCCCTCAGCCTCCTGCAGCTCTCTTACATTCCTGTAATCAATTACATTCGTGTAATCAATTTTTTAAGAATGGATACTTTTCACCAGTAATTTTTCAGAAATAATAGCAAAATAACAGGATGACAATAGAATTGAATTAGAAGGCAAAATATCTGGAAATTTTAAGTGACTTTGACTCTGATCCCCTTACCTTTGCTGCCCTCCTTTGTAAAGTGGAAATAATATCAGATTCTCCTACATGCCTCACAGGGTCATTGTGAAGACCAAATAAAATATATGATAGGAGGAGCTTCAAGATGGCAAAAGAGTAAGACGGGGAGATCACCTTCCTCTCCACAAATACATCAGAAATACATCTACATGTGGAACAGCTCCTATAGAACACCTATTGAACGCTGGCAGAAGACCTCAGACCTCCCAAAAGGCTAGAAACTCCCCACGTACCTGGGTAGGGCAAAAGAAAAAAGAATAAAAAGAGACAAAGGAATAGGGACGGGACCTGCACCTCAGGGAGGGAGCTGTGAAGGAGGAAAGGCTTCTACACGCTAGAAGCCCCTTCGCGGGCGGAGACTGCGGGTGGCGGAGGGGGGAAGCTTCGGAGCCACGGAGGAGAGCGCAGCAACAGGGGTGCGGAGGGCAAAGCGGAGAGATTCCCGCACACAGACTCGGTGCCGACCAGCACTACCCAGCCCGAGAGGCTTGTGCATTTCATTGCACATGTTTGGTTTGGAATGTCCAAACCCTGGGGCGGGCAGGAGCTGGGAGCTGAGGCTCGGGCTTTGGTCGGATCCCAGGGAGAGGACTGGGGTTGGCGGCGTGAACACAGCCTGAAGGGGGTAAGTGCACCACGGCTAGCCGGGAGGGAGTCCGGGGAAAAGTCTGGAGCTGCCGAAGAGGCAAGAGACTTTTTCTTGCCTCTTTGTTTCCTGGTGCGCGAGGAGAGGGGATTAAGAGCGCTGCTTAAAGGAGCTCCAGACACGGGCGTGAGCCACGGCTATCAGCGCGGACCCCAGAGACGGGCATGGGACGCTAAGGCTGTTGCT
>NW_020174420.1:2888496-2889139 GCF_003031525.2 Neophocaena asiaeorientalis asiaeorientalis | reverse complement strand
TACATAAGGCAAATACTAACAGCCATAAAAGGGGAAATCGACAGTAACACAATCATAGTAGGGGACTTTAACACCCCACTTTCACCAATAGACAGATGATCCAAAATGAAAATAAATAAGGAAACACAAGTTTTTAATGATACATTAAGCAAGATGGACTTAATCGATACTTATAGGACATTCAACCCAAAAACAACAGAATACGCATCCTTCTCAAGTGCTCATGGAACATTCTCCAGGATAGATTATACCTTGGGTCAAATCAAGCCTTGGTAAATTTAAGAAAATTGAACTTGTATCAAGTATCTTTTCTGACCACAATGCTATGAAACTAGATATCAGTTACAGGAAAAAATCTGTAAAAAATACAAACACATGGAGGCTAAACAATACACTACTTAATAACCAAGATATCACTGAATAAATCAAAAAATACCTAGAAACAAATGACAATGAAAACACGAAGACCCAAAACTTATGGGATGCAGCAAAAGCAGTTCTAAGAGGGAAGTTTATAGCAATACAATCCTACCTTAAGAAACAAGAAACATCTCAAATAAAAACCTAACCTTACACCTAAAGCAATTAGAGAAAGAAGAACAAAAAAAACCCCAAAGTTAGCAGAAGGAAAGAAATCATAAAG
>NW_020174420.1:2769616-2888452 GCF_003031525.2 Neophocaena asiaeorientalis asiaeorientalis | reverse complement strand
ACTAATGATGAAAAATCTGAAAGTGAAATCAAGAAAACACTCCCACTTACCATTGCAACAAAAAGAATAAAATATCAGGCTTCCCTGGTGGCGCAGTGGTTGAGAGTCTGCCTGCTGATGCAGGGGAAATGAGTTTGTGCCCTGGTCTGGGAGGATCCCACGTGCCGTGGAGCAGCTGGGCCCATGAGCCATGGCTGCTGGGCCTGCACCTCCGGATCCTGTTGCTCTGCAGCAGGAGAGGCCATGGCAGTGAGAGGCCCACTTACTGCAAAAAAAAAAAAAAATCAAAAGACCCTGAATAGCCAAAGCAATCTTGAGAACGAAAAACGGAGCTGGAGGAATCAGGCTTCCTGACTTCAGACTATACTACAAAGCTACGGTAATCAAGACAGTATGGTACTGGCACAAAAACAGAAATATAGATCAATGGAACAGGATAGAAAACCCAGAGATAAACCCACACACATATGGTCACCTTATCTTTGATAAAGGAGGCAAGAATATACAGTGGAGAAAAGACAGTCTCTTCAATAAGTGGTGCTGGGAAAACTGGACAGGTACATGTGAAAGTATAAAATCAGAACACTCTCTGACACCATACACAAAAATAAACTCCAAATGAATTAAAGACCTAAATGTAAGGCCAGAAACTATCAAACTCTTAGAGGAAAACATAGGCAGAACACTCTATGACATAAATCACAGCAAGATCCTTTTTGACCCACCTCCTAGAGAATGGAAATAAAAACAAAAGTGACCTAATGAAACTTCAAAGCTTTTGCACAACAAAGGGAGCCATAAACAAGACCAAAAGACCCTCTGAATGGGAGAAAATATTTGCAACCCTCCGAATGGGAGACAATATTTGCAAATGAAGCAACTGACAGAGGATTAATCTCCAAAATTTACAAGCAGCTCATGCAGCTCAATATCAAAAAAACAAACAACCCAATCCAAAAATGGGAAGAAGACCTAAATAGACATTTCTCTAAAGAAGATATACAGATTGCCAACAAACACATGAAAGAATGCTCAACATCATAATTCATTAGAGAAATGCAAATCAAAACTACAATGAGATATCATCTCACACTAGTCAGAATGGCCATCATCAAAAAATCTAGAAACAATAAATGCTGGAGAGGATGTGGAGAAAAGGGAACCCTCTTGCACTGTTGGTGGGAATATAAATTGATGCAACCACTATGGAGAACAGTATGGAGGTTCCTTAAAAAACTACAAATAGAACTGCCATGTGACCCAGCAATCCCACTACTGGGCATATACCCATAGAAAACTATAATTCAAAAAGAGTCATGTACCACAATGTTTACTGCAGCTCTATTTACAATAGCCAGGACATGGAAGCAACCTAAATGCCCATCAACAGATGAATGGATAAAGAAGATGTGGCACATATATACAATGGAATATTACTCAGCCATAAAAAGAAATGAAATTGAGTTATTTGTAGTGAGCTGGATGGACCTAGAGTCTGTCATACAGAGTGAAGTAAGTCAGAAAGAGAAAAACAATTACTTTATGCTAACACATATATATGGTATCTAAGAAAAAAAAAAATGGTTCTGAAGAACCTAGGGCCAGGACGGGAATCAAGAATACTAGAGAATGGACTCGAGGACACGGGGAGGGGGAGGGGGAAGGGTAAGCTGGGACAAAGTGAGAGAGTGGCATGGACATATATACACTACCAAACGTAAAACAGCTAGCTAGTGGGAAGCAGCTGCATAGCACAGGGAGATCAGCTCAGTGCTTTGCGACCACCTGGAGAGGTGGGATAGGGAGGGTGGGAGGGAGGGAGATGCAAGAGAGAAGAGATACGGGAACATATGTACATGTATAGCTGATTCACTTTGTTATAAAGCAGAAACTAACACACCACTGTAAAGCAATTATACTCCAATAAATATGTTAAAGATATATATATATGATAAATGCTTTATAAACTTCAAAATGATTCATAGATGTAAAGAACTATCATTATTCAATTATTTCCCCCCCTCATACCCATTCCTACTGTGTTTGGCTTGGGGATATAAAATGAGTAAAACAAGCCCTAGGGGTCTATAGTCTATTCCAAGTACCAGTGATATAAAGAGATTATTATAAGGTATAAACACAGAATAGTGTAATTATAAACAGAGACTTGAACACATTCTTGTATGCCAATGTTCATAGAAGCATTATTCACAGCAGCCAAGAGGTGGAAACAACTCAAGTGTCCATCCACAGATGAATGGATGATCAAAATGTGGTATGTACATACAATGGAACATTATTCTGCCAAGAAGAGGAATGAAGTTCTGATACATGGATGAACTTTGAAAACATTATGCTAAGTGAAATCAGCCAGACACAAAAAGACAAAAACTATCATTCTGCTTACATGAAACTTCTAAAATAGACAAATTCATAGAGACAGAAAGTAAGTTAGAGGGTACCAGAGGCTGGAGATGAGGTTGAAATCAGGGAGTTGTTGCTTAATGGGGTGGTGAAAAATTTTGGAAATAGTGGTGATGGTTGCACAACACTGTGTACTTAATTAATGCCACTGAATTGTACACTTAAAAATGGTTAAGATGGCAAGTTTTGTTTTATATATTTGACCATAATAAAAACGAATAAATAAATAAATGGGTGGCTCCCCTGGAGGTGCAGTGGTTAAGAATCCGCCTGCCAGTGCAGGGGACTTGGGTTCGATCCCTCGTCCGGGATCCATGTGTCACGGAGCAACTAAGCCTAGAAGCCACAACTACTGAGCCTGTGTGCCACAACTACTGAAGCCCATGCTCCTAGAGCCTGTGCTCTGCAACAAGAGAAGCCACCATAGGACTTCCCTGGCAGTCCAGTGGTGAAGACTTCGCCTTTCAATGCAGGGGGTGCGGGTTCGATCTCTGGTCAGGGATCTAAGATTCCACATGCCTCGTGGCCATAAAACAGAAGCAATATTGTAACAAATTCAATAAAGACTTTAAAAATTGGACCACATTAAAAAAAATAGAAAATAAATAAGAGAAGCCACCGCAATGAGAAGCCTGCGCACTGCAACAAAAAGTAGACCCCACTCAACGCAACTAGAGAAAGCCCGCACGCAGCAACGAGGACCCAACACAACCAAAAATAAAAATAAATAAATAAATAAATAAATAAATAAATAAATAAATAAACAAATTGGTTCGAGTTCAACGAAAGACAGCAGAAAAAGAACAACAGAGCAAACCTAAAGAAAGTATAATAAAAATAGTAAGAATAAAAGCAGAAATTAATGAAATAGAAAACAAAGAAACAATAGAGAAAATCAAATCAGCCAAAAGCCGATTCGGTGGAAGAGGAAAGCTAATAAAACAATAAATATAAACAACCAAATAAAAAGAAGTAATTATAACAAAATGTGATAAGTACTAAAAGTGATACACTCATAAAAATGCTATGAAGAAACTCCTAAATGCAAAGGGAAGTAGAGGTCTTCACAAAGACATGCTTTTTGAACTGTGAACTTGGGAGAGAAGTTTTCTAGGGCACAGAGTGTGTATGTGTGTGTCTCTGTGTGTGTGTGTGTGTGTGTGTGTGTGTGTGTGTGTGTGTGTCTGCCAGGCAGAGAGACTCTTGTTCTAAACATCACTGTAACGCCTTCCTAGCCCAGCGTCTCAAATCAGGGTGCTTAAGGAATGTTTGCTAAATGAATAAACATCTTCTCTGTCTTTTTCTCCAATGTGTCTTTTGTCTGTCCAGGGATTGTTTTTTTTTTTCTGTACGCGGGCCTCTCACTGCTGCGGCCTCTCCCATTGCGGAGCACAGGCTCCGGACGCGCAGGCTCAGCGGCCATGGCTCACGGGCCCAGCCGCTCCGCGGCATGTGGGATCCTCCCGGACCGGAGCACGAACCCGTGTCCCCTGCATCGGCAGGCGGACTCTCAACCACTGTGCCACCAGGGAAGCCCCTGTCCAGGGATTTTTAGAATGTAAAATTTCCTTAGCCCCTTACCTATAACTTTCAAATTTGTCCATTCTACAGTCTTTCATGGCAAAGCAGTGTGATGCTATTTTCCTAAAGACCCTACGTTAGAAGCTCACAACATTTTTTCTGTTTCACCTGGAAACACCTTGGCCTGAATAGAAATGGTAGTGCCTGTTGGAAAGAAAACTGAAATTCACGTGTAACAGTGGCTGCCCAACTACCTTATGCATACATATGAGGGTGGGATGTGCCCATCTTCTGCCCCAGCTTTTGGGCATTGGTGTTTGCTGTAGGCATTTTAGATGCCAAGAGAAGGTTCTATAGCTGCATCGGGGCTGCAGTCACGGTTGTGCAGGTTGTCCACTGCACAAGAGCTCCTGGCAGAGGTGGTGAGGAGGGCTGAGATACAGCCTGTATTCCACTTACCAAGCTGTGCACCCTGGGGCTTTGTCCACCCAGATGAAAGAACGCTTTTTTAATCTGGCACAAATGCATCAATGAGTAGGGGCTACTTGCAGCCCTGTGTCCTTGGCTGTCATCACTGTGCTGTTCTAGCTGGGAGAAGAGTCATGCCTGAGAGTTTCCCTGTCCCTGAGAGTCTTCCTTTCAAAAGAGCTCCCTCAATTCTCTTCAACTTCAAAGTATCTTTTCAGAGGATCTTCGCAAGCCCTTTGGTGGATGACTAACGCATCACTGGCAATCCACAGATGGAGAATTATCCTCTGCCAGGAGACCTTCTGAGTTCTGTAAAAAGGCAAAGATAAGCTCATTTCCCCCATGCTTCTTGTAGCCCTGCAGTTGCTTCTCCTGCCACCAGATGGCAACCTCCCCCAGGTACTATAAAGAGACTTCACTGAGGACTAAAGTGGGGAGACAGAGGAAGTGGGGATGCAGGGGCTGCCTGTGTAGAAAGGACTTTAGTTTGATACCAGCTTTTTTTTTATTATGTGATTTGGAAAATACCTTATCATCCTGTCATGTAATTTTATTAAATGGAATAAAAGTTTCACAGCACTCACCAAGCTCATATAGAGCCTCTTTTTCTTGTTCGTCTGGATATGTTTCAATCCACAGATGTTTAAATCCAGGAGACACAGGTCAAGCCACAGGGAACCCAGTTCCCTGAAAACTAGTATTTCTGGGAAATACTACAAGGCCTTATTGATAACATCATGGGGTGTTGGTTTCATAAATTCTGATTCCAGGCAACCAATAGCTATTAATCATTTTAGCATTCTTCTTTTTTGATTGGGGCATAATTTACATTATATTTAAAAGTATAATTTTTTTAAGGAGAAGATTTTTTTAGTCAAATTTTGATTATGATTTTTCATTGAACTATAGTTAATTTATAGTTAATTTGTGTTAGTTTCAAGTGTACAGCAAAGTGATTCAGTTATACATATATATATATTTCAGATTCTTTTCTGCTATAAGTTATTATAAGACATTGAATATAGTTCCCTGTGCTTGTTTACCTATTTTATATAAAGTAGTGTGTATATGTTAATCCTAAACTCCTAATTTATCTCCCCCATCCCTGCTTAAAGGCAAAATTTTTAAGTGTAATGTTCAGTGTGTTTTAATAAATATATATGCCAGTGTAACCACCACCCCAATTAGGACATAGAACGTATCCATCATGATGGTAAGGTCTCTTGCCTGCCTTCAAAGTCAACCCCCAAGACCTGAAGAAGACTTAAGGCCCAGGGGAGTGCAAACAGTGGGTTGAGCAGGGAGTGTGTGGCCTTGAGGATAACGTGCATTATAAGAAATTAAAAAGAATTCTTTTTAAAAAAAATCTTTATTGGAGTATAATTGTTTTACAATGTTGTGTTAGTTTCTGTTATATAGCAAAGTGATTCAGCTATACGTATACATATATCCCCATATCCCCTCCGTCTTGCGTCTCCCTCCCACCCTCCCTATCCCACCCCTCTAGGTGGTCACAAAGCACCGAGCTGATATCCCTGTGCTATGCGGCTGCTTCCCACTAGCTATATATTTTACATTTGGTAGCGTGTATATGTCCATGCTACTCTCTCACTTCATCCCAGCTTCCCCCTCCCCGTGTTTTCAGGTCCATTCTCTACGTCTGCATCTTCATTTCTGTCCTGGCCCTAGGTTCTTCAGAACCTTTTTGTTTGTTTGTTTGTTTGTTTTGATCCCATATATATGTGTTAGCATAAGTATTTGTTTTTCTCTTTCTGACTTACTTCACTCTGGATGACAGTTTCGAGGTCCATCCACCACATTACAAATAACTCAATTTCATTTCTTTTTATGGCTGAGTAATACTCCATTGTATATACGGGCAACATCTTTATCCATTCATCTGTCAATGGACACTTAGCTTGATTCCATGTCCTGGATATTGTAAATGGCGTTGCAATGAACATTGTGGTACATGACTCTTTTTGAATTATGGTTTTCTCAGGGTATATGCCCAGTAGTGGGATTGCTGGGTCGCATGGTAGTTCTATTTTTAGTTTTTTAGGGAACCTCCATACTGTTCTCCATAGTGGCTGTATCAATTTACATTCCCACCAACAGTGTAGGAGGGTTCCCTTTTCTCCACATCCTCTCCAGCATTTATTGTTTGTAGATTTTTTGATGATGGCCATTCTGACCGGTGTGAGGTGATACCTCATTGTAGTTTTGATTTGCATTTCTCTAATAATTAGTGATGTTGAGCAGCTTTTCATGTGCTTCCTGGCAATCTGTATATCTTCTTTGGAGAAATGCCTATTTAGATCTTCTGCCCATTTTTGGATTGGGTTGTTTGTTTTTTGATATTGAGCTGCATGAGCTGCTTGTATATTTTGAGGATTAATCCTTTGTCAGTTGCTTTATTTGCAAATATTTTCTCCCATTCTGAGGGTTGTCTTTTTGTCTTGTTTATGGTTTCTTGTGCTGTGCAAAAGCTTTTAAATTTCATTTGGTCCCATTTCTTAATTTCTGTTTTTATTTCCACTCTCTAGGAGGTGGGTCAGAAAGGATCTTGCTGTGATTTATGTCATAGAGTGTTCTGCCTATGTTTGCCTCTAAGAGGTTTATAGTGTCTGGTCTTACATTTAGGTCTTTAATCCATTTTGAGTTCATTTTTGTGTATGGTGTTAGGGACTGTTCTAATTTCATTCTTTTACATGTAGCTGTCCAGTTTTCCCAGTACCACTTATTGAAGAGACTCTCTTTTCTCCATTGTATATTCTTGCCTCCTTTGTCATAGATTAGTTGACCATAGGTGTGTGGGTTTATCTCTGGGCTTTCTATCTTGTTCCATTGATCTATGTTTCTGTTTTTGTGCCAGTACCATATTGTCTTGATTACTGTAGCTTTGTAGTATATTCTGAAGTCAGGGAGCCTGATTCCTCCAGCTCTGTTTTTCTTTCTCACGATTGCTTTCGCTATTCGGGGTCTTTTGCATTTGCATACAATTTGTGAAATTTTTTGTTATAGTTCTGTGAAAAATGTCAGTGGTAATTTGATAGGGATTGCACTGAATCTGTAGATTGCTTTGGGTAGTAGAGTCATTTTCACAATGTTGATTCTTCCAATCCAGGAACATGGTATATCTCTCCATTTGTTTGTATCATCTTTCATTTTTTTCATCAGTGTCTTATAGTTTTCTACATACAGGTCTTTTGTTTCCTTGGGTAGGTTTATTCCTAGGTATTTTATTCTTTTTGTTGCAGTGGTAAATGGGAGTGTTTCCTTAATTTCTCTTTCAGATTATTCATCATTAGTGTATAAAAATGCAAGACATTTCTGTGCATTAATTTTGTATCCTGCTACTTTACCAAATTCATTGATTAGCTCTAGTAGTTTTCTGGTAACATCTTTAGTATTCTGTATGTATAATATCATGTCATCTGCAAACAGTGTCAGTTTTACTTCTTCTTTTCTGATTTGGATTCCTTTTTCTTCTCTGATTGCTGTGGCTAAAACTTCCAAAACTATGTTGAATAATAGTGGTGAGAGTGGGCGACCTTATCTTGTTCCTGATCTTAGTAGAAATGGTTTTAGTTTTTCACCACTGAGGACAATGTTGGCTGTGTGTTTGTCATATATGGCCTTTATTATGTTGAGGTAAGTTCCCTCTATGCCTACTTTCTGGAGGGTTTTTCTCATAAATGGGTGTTGAATTTTGTAGAAAACTTTTCCTGCAGCTATTGAGATGATCATATGGTTTTTATTCGTCAGTTTGTTAATATGGTGTATCACGTTGATTGATTTGGGTATACTGAAGAATCCTTGCATTCCTGGGATAAACCCCACCTGATCATGGTGTATGATCCTTTTAATGTGCTGTTGGATTCTATTTGCTAGTATTTTGTTCAGGATTTTTGCATCTATGTTCGTCAGTGATATTGACCTGTAGTTTTCTTTTTTTTGTGACATCTTTGACTTGTTTTGGTATCAGGGTGATGGTGGCCTCATACAATGAGGTTGGGAGTGTTCCTCCCTCTGCTTATTTTGGAAGAGTTTGAGAAGAATAAGTGTTAACTCTTCTCTAAATGTTTGATAGAATTCGCCTGTGAAGCCATCTGGTCCTCGGCTTTTGTGTGTTGGAAGATTTTTAATCACAGTTTCAATTTCAGTGCTTGTGATTGGTCTGTTTATATTTTCTATTTCTTTTTGGTTCAGTCTTGTAAGGTTGTGCTTTTCTAAGAATTTGTCCATTTCTTCCAGGTTGTCCATTTTATTGGCATATAGTTGCTTGTAGTAATCTCTCATGATCCTTTGTATTTCTGCAGTGTCAGTTGTTACTTCTCCTTTTTCTTTTCTAATTCTATTGATTTGAGTCTTCTCCCTTTTTTTCTTGATGAGTCTGGCTAATTATTTATCAATTTTGTTTATCTTTTCAAAGAACCAGCTTTTAGTTTTATTGATGTTTGCTATGGAAGAAACTAAATAAAATTCTTAATTACTCACAATCTTATGTTTTCTGGTTTTCAAACAACCGTTTATTGTTAAGAAAGAAATGGCATTTAAGAACCATTTCATTTTACCCAGCATTTTAGTAATGTAATTTTCTTCCAGATATGACATGGAAAATATGAAATTCTCTAAAATATGTTTAGTCCTTGCTTTGTAAAGTCATTGGTTCTTATAAAGTTCTTTTACTATGCAATTGTTGGGCTGCAGCTGAGAAAATTATCAAAACTGTTTAGTGAGACAACTGATTTGTTTTGAAATTAAGTTTTCCTGAAGAACCAATCAAAGCATTCGTCAGCCCAAGAGTTTTGATTCACTTGTCAGTCTGCACTGGCTGTGCCTTTTTTGCTCTGCTAGAGAAATGCAAAGCATACATATGGGAAAGTGCACAGTTCAATGAATTTATACAAAGTAAACACACCATGTAATCAGCACCCAGATCAATTAACAGTTACCAGAACCCCACAAGCTCTTCTAGTCTCTACAAAGGTAACCATTACCCTGACTTTTAAGAACATAGATGGATTTTACCTGCTTTTGGACTTTCCACCTAAATAGAATCATATATTAGGTGCTGCTTTGTGCCCGGCTTCTATTACCGAATGTTTTATTTTTAATTATATATATATATAGTTTTTCTTATTCTTTTCCATTATAGTTTATCATAGGATATTGCATATAGTTCTCTGTGCTATATGGTAGGACACTGTTGTTTATCCATTCTATATATAATAGTTTGCAGGTGCTAACCCCAAGTTCCCAATCCATCCCTCCCCCAACCCCCACCCCTTTTACAACCACAGTCTGTTCTCTATCTGTATCACTCAATTTTTTTCTCTCTATATTTGGCTGCATTGGGTCTTCATTGCTGCATGCGGGCTTTCTCTAGTTGCGGCAAGCAGGGGCCACTCTTTGTTGTGGTGCGCGGGCTTCTTGTTGCGGTGGCTTCAGTAGTTTCAGTGTGTGGGCTCTAGGGTACTCAGGCTTCAGTAGTTGTGGCGTCCAGGCTCAGGAGTTGTGGCACACGGGCTTAGTTGCTCCACGGCATGTGGGCTCTTCCTGGACCAGGCATTGAACTAGTGTCCCCTGCATTGGCAGGAGAATTCTCAACCACTGCACCGCCAGGGATGTCCTCACTCAATATTTCTTTAACATCTTTATTGTAGTATAATTGCTTTAAAATGGTGTGTTAGTTTCTGCTGTATAACCAAGTGAATCAGCCATACATATACATATGTTCCCATATCTCCTCCCTCTTGCATCTCCCTCCCACCCTCCCTATCCCACCTCTCTAGGTGGACACAAAGCACTGAGCTGATCTCCCTGTGCAATGTGGCTGCTTCCCACTAGCTATCTATTTTACATTTGGTCCCACTCAATGTTTTATTTGAGAAGATATTCATACTGTTGTGCTGTAATTTGTTCTTGCTCTTGCTGTAGAGTGTTGTGTTGTGTCACCATACCACAATTTATTTATCTATTCCACCATTGATGGACATACATATTGTTCCCAGTTACTGTCTGTTACAAATAATGCTGTTATAAAATTTTTTGAAAATATCTATTGATGCACATTACCTACACATTGCTGGGTCATAGGATCTACATTTGTTCAGCTTAAATTGATGCTGCCAAACTGTTCCTCAGTGTGGGTGTACTAATTACACTCCCATCAGCAGTGTAGGAGAGTAGTAGTTGCTCTGATCTGACAACATTTGATAGAACTAGTCTTTTTCATTTTAGACATTCTGGTGTGTGCAGTGGTATCTCACCAGGGCTTTAATTTGCATTGCTCTTATGACTAATAAAGATGAGCACTTCTTATCATGTTATATTGGCTATTTGAATATCCCTTTTTGTAAAGTGTCAATTTTCTGCAAAACACTTGAACAGGTGTTTTACCAAAGTTGTTATTTTTTTCTTTATTTTTAACTTTTCATTTTGAAATAATTTCAAAATAGTACCCCCAAATCCCATTTTCCCTTCACCCAGCTTCATATCTTGATATCTTGCATAACTATGGTCTGGTTATCAAAACCAATAATTTAACATTGGTACTCAACTACAGACCTTATTACAATTTCATCAATTGTCTCACTAATGATTTTTTCTGGACCAGGATTCAATCCAGGATTACCCATAGCCTTTAGCTGACATGTCTCCTTAGTGCCAATTAATCTGGGATCATTCTTCAGTCTTACTTTGTCTTTTATGACCTTAACACTTTCAACGAGTACTGGTCAGTTATTCTGTAAAATGCCCTCAATGTGTATTTGTCTAATGTTCCCTCATGATTAAATTCAGGTCATGCATCTTTGGAGGAGTGATGTTGTATCCTTCTCAGTGCATGAGAGCAGGAGGAACATGATGTCAATTGTCTTCTCCGGAGTGATGTCAACTTTGATCACTTGGTTTAAGGTGATATCTGTCAGGTGTCTCTACCATAAAGTTACCATTTTTCCCTTTGTAGTTAGTAAATATCTAGTAAGGTAGTACATAAATATTCTGTTTCTGGCCATTCTTTTACTCTAAAATGCTTTAAATTTATAGCATTATATATATATACTTGTTATTAGTCCTCTTTTTGATATATGTATTGTAAATATCATACCCTACTCTAAGACTTGCCTTTTCATGCTCTTCATGTCTTTTGATGAACAGAAGTTCTTAAGATTAATATTATTAAATTGATCATTTTCCCTGTATGATTAGAACTATTTGTATCCTACTTAAGAAATCTTTACCTATTCTAAAACATTGACTTGTCTTCTTCTAAAAACTTTATTGTTTTTTTTCTTTCATGTTTGGATCTACAGTCCATCTGCAATTGATTCTCTTTTAGGTAACTACCAAGATTCATTATTTTTTCATATGCTGTAAATTGGCCCATCACCATTCATGGAAAATGAATGGTGCACTTTCCCCACTGCACTGCTACCTTGGTTATAAATTAGGTGACTGTGTGGGTGATGGTCTATTTTTGCCCTCTCTCTTCTGTTCCAGTTATCTATTTGTCTATCTTTGTGTGAGTGCCACACTGACTTAAGGACCATATTATTATTTTTTAAATTTTTAAATAAATTTATTATTTATTTTTGGCGGCGTTGGGTCTTTGTTGCTGCGCGCAGGCTTTCTCTAGTTGCAGTGAGCAGGGGTGCGCGGCCCTCTCATTGCAGTGGCTTCTCCTGTTGTGGAACACAGGCTCTAGGCACACGGGCTCAGTAGTTGTGGCTCACGGGCTTAGTTGTTCCACGGCATGTGTGATCTTCCCAGACCAGGGATCGAACCCGTGTCCCCTGCATTGGCAGGTGAATTCTTAACCACTGTGCCACCAGGGAAGTCACAGGACCTTATTATTAAGTCTTGATATCTTTATACTTCTAGATTTCATCTTCTTCAGCATAGACTTTGCTTTCTAATAGTGTTTTTGTTTTCTTTGGATAAATACCCAGGAGTGGAATTACTGGGTCATATGGTGGTTCTAGTTTTAATTTTTTGAGGACTCTCCATACTATTTTCCGTAGTGGCTGCACCAATTGACATTCCCACCAATAGTACATGAGGGATCCTTTTTCTCCACATTCTCGGCAACACTTGTTACTTGTTATTTGTTGTCCTCTTGATAATAACCATTCTGACAGGTGTGAGGTGGTTTTGATATGCATTTCCCTGGTGATTAGCCACATTGAGCATCATTTCATGTGCTCGTTGGCCATCTGTATTTCTTCTTCAGAAAAATGTCTGTTCAGATCCTCTGCCTATTTTTTAATTGGATTGCTGTTGTTGTTGCTGTTGTTTTGATATTGAGTTGTATGAGTTCTTTGTATATTTTGCGTATTAACCCTTATCAGATATATTGCTTGCAAATATCTTCTCCTATTTAGCATGTGGCCTTTTCATTTTGTTGATAGTTTCCTTCATTGTGCAAAAGATTTTAGTTTGATATAGTCCCATTTGTTTATTTTTGCTTTTGTTTCCCTTGCATGAGGAGACATATCCAAACAAATATTACTAAGACTGATGTCAAAGAGTGCACTGCCTATGTTTCCTTGTAGATGTTTTCTGGTTTCAGGTTTTACATTAAGTCCTTAATTTATTTTTTTAAATTAATTAATTAATTTACTTTTGGCTGCATTGGGTCTTCGTTGGGTTACACGGGCTTCTCATTGCAGTGGCTTCTCTCGTTGCAGAGCACGGGCTCTAGGCTCGAGGGCTTTAGTAGTTGTGGCTCTCGGGCTCTAGAGCACAGGCTCAGTTGTAGCACACGGGCATAGTTGCTCCCCGGCATGTGGGATCTTCCCGGACCAGGGCTCGAACCCGTGTCCCCCGCATTGGCAGGCGGATTCTTAACCACTGAGCCACCTGGGAAGCCCCCTTAATTCATTTTGAATTTATTTTTGTGCATGGTGTGAGAGAGTAGTCCAGTTTGATTCTTTTGCATATAGCTGTCCAGTTTTCCCAGCACCACTTATTGAAGAAGCTGTCTTTTCCCCATTGTATATTCTTGCCTCTTTTGTCATAGATTAATTGCCCATATAAGTGTGGGTTCGTTTCTGGGCTTTCTATTCAGTTCCATGGATCTATGTGTATGTTTTTGTGCCGTTTTGATGACAGTAGCTTTGTAATACAGTATAGTCTGAAATCAGGGAACATGACACCTCCAGCTTTGTTCTCCTTTCTCAAGATTGTTTTGACTATTTGTGGTCTTTTGTGCTTTCATACAAAGTTTAGAATTATTTTGTTCCAGATCTGTCAAAAATGTCATTGGTATTTTAACAGGGATTGCATTGAATCTGTATATTGCCTTGGGTAGTATGGACATTTTAAGAATATTAATTCTTCCAATCCAAGAACACGATGTATCTTTCCATCTGTTTGTGTCCTCCTCAATTTCTTTCATCAATGTCTTATAGTTTTCTGAGTACAGGTCTTTTACCTCCTTAGTTAGATTTATTCCTAGGTATTTTATTTATTTGATATTGATTGTAAATGGGATTGTTTCCTTAATTTCTCTTTCAATATTTCATTGTTAATGTATAGAAACAAAACAGATTTCTGTATATTAATTTTGTATCCTGTGGCTTTACCAAATTCATTGATGAGCTCTACCAGTTTTCTGGTGGTGTCTCGAGGATTTTCTATATATAGTATCATATCATCTGCAAACAGTGACAGTTTTATTTCTTCCTTTCCAATTTTGATTCCTTTTATTTATTTTTTCTTGTCTGATTGCTGTGGCTAGGACTTCCAATACTATGTTGAATAAAAGTGGTGAGAGTGGCATCTTTGTCTTGTTCCTAATCTTAAAGGAAATGCTTTCAGCTTTTCACCATTGAGTGTAATGTTAGCTGTGTCTGATTTACTGTGTTTACTGTATATTTGTCTTTAACAATGAGCTTTTTCCTTTTGTGTGGCCTGTCTTTTCATTTTCTCATAGCGAGGTCCCTTTAACATTTCTTGTAAAGCTGGTTTGGTGGTGTTGAAATCTTTTGCCTTTATGTAAAACTTTTGATTTCTAAATCAAATCTGAATGAAAGCCTTGCCAGGTATTCTTGGTTGTAGGCTTTTCTCCTTCATCACTTGAAATATATCATCCCACTCCTTTCTGGCCTGCAAAGTTTCTGCTGAAAAGTCAGATCATAGCCTTATGGGCATTCTCTTGTGTATAACTTGTTGCTTTTCCCCTGTTACTTTTAATATTCTCTATTTATTTTTAACTTTTGTCATTTTAATTACAACGTATATTGGTGTGGTCCTCTTTGCGTTGATCCTGTTTGGGACTCTGTTCTTCCTGCACCTGGTTGTCTGTTTCCTTTCCCAAGTTAGGGAAGTTTTCAGCTGTTATGTCCTCAAATATATTATTTGCCCCCTTTCTCTGTCTCTTCTCCTTCTGAGACCTCTACAGTGCGAATGTTAGTAGGCCTAATATTGTCTCAGAGATCTCTTAAATCTCAGTGATCTCCTCATTTATTTTTATTCTTTTTTCTTTTTCCTGTTCAGCTTCAGTGATTTCCACCACTCTGTCTTCCAGCCCACTGATCCATTCCTCTGTATCATTGAATCTACTATTGATTCTTTCATGTGTTTTCTCCATTTCAGTTATTGTATTCTTCATCTCTGTTTGGTTGTTCTTTATATTTTCTAACTCTTGGTTAAAAGCTTATAACTTCTCACTCTGATCACCCAATCTTTTCCTGAGTTCTTTGGACATCTTTTTTATCATAACCTTGAACCCTTTATCAGGTAGATTGCCTATCTCCACCTCACTTAGTTCTTCTTCAGGGAATTAATTTTGTTCCTTTGGAAAATATTTCTCTGTCACCTCATTTTGCCTAATTTGCTGTTTTTATTTCTATGTATTTGGTGGGTTGGTTATTTTTCCTGACCTTGGAGAAGTGCCCTTTTGTAGAAGACATCCTATGCATCCCAGGAGGGCACTCCCTTCTGGTCACCAGAATTGTTACTCTAAGAGTGTCCCCTATTTGGGCTGTGTGTGTCCTTCTCTTGTGATGAGCTGACTACTGTGGGCAGCCTGGTAGGTGTGACTGGCCGCTGGTCTAGTTGGCTTTCAGGCCCAGCCTTGTGTGGAGGCTGCTGACCATTGGTGGGTGGGGGCTGGGTTACAAGCCTGCTGGCTGTGGGCCCTAGGGGTATAGTGCTGGCCCACGGTTGGGCATAGCCAGGCTTGTGAGTGGGCGGTTGCAAGGCCAGGAGTCCCAGACCTAGTGTCAGCCTGCTGGTGGTTGGGATGGCTTCCTGACATGGCTGGCTGTGGGGTCCAAGGTGTCTTGGAGCTGGTATCTGCCTGCTGATGGTCAGGGCTGGGTCCTGGGGCTAGTGTCCGCTCACTGGTGGGCAGAGCCTGTCCCAGGGTCCCTGGCTACAAGTCCCCATGGGTCCAGGGGGTAGTGCTGGTGCACTGGCGTTCATGGCCAGGGCCAGGTGGTACTGTGGGCTCATGGAGTCTTAAGGCAGCAGGCTTGCTGGTGGATGGGGCTGTCTCTCCACACTGCTAGTTGCTTGGTCCTAGGTGTCCCAGTACTTGTGCCAGCAGGCTAGTGGGTGAGGCCTGGTCCTGGTGCTAATTAACAATGAGGATTCTAAAATGGTGCTTACTAACACCAGTGTCCACCTGGTAGAAGGAGTTCTCAAAAATGGCTGTCACCAATGTCTATGACCCCAGGGTGAGCCCCAGTTGCCTCCTGCCTCTCTGGGAGGCTCTCCAAGATCAGTAGGTAAGCCTGACCCAGGCTCGTTTTGAATTACTGCTTCTGCCCTGGGTCCCAGAGCATGTGAGATTTTGTATGCATCCTTTAAGAATGGACTCTATTTCCCACAGCCCTCTGTCTCTCCTGAAAGTGAGCCCCGCTGGCTTTCAAAGCCAAATGTTCTGGGGGCTCATCTTGCTGGTGCAGGACCCCCAGGCTGGGGAGCCCTATGTGGAGCTCAGACCACTCACTTCTTGGGGAGAACCTCTGCAATTGTAATTATCTTCCCATTTGTGGGTTGCCCACCCGGGGGTGTGGGGCTTGACTATACCGTGTTTCCACCCCTCCTACTCATCTTGTTGTGGTTCCTTCTTTATATCTTTAGTTGTAGAAGATCTTTTCTGGTAGATTCCAGTCTTTCTCATCAACAGGTGCTCTGTAAATAATAATTTTGGTGTGCCCATAGGAGGAAGTGAGCTCAGGGTCTTCTTACTCTGCCATCTTGGCCGCTCTGAGTCTTGTATGTTGTACTATGCCATTTTATGTAAGGAACTTAAGCACCCAGGGATTCTGGTGTCGGTGGGGGGGGGGGTCTTGGTACCAATTCCCCATGGATACCAAGGGACAGCTGTATAGAAAAATGGATTATCATGCTAGCTCTCACCCTATACTATTTGCAGCTGCTGTGTTTTTGTGATAGCTGACTTACCTGCAATCACTTCAGGGCTGTCCACGTTCATCTGGAGTATTTGCAAAAACAAATGAGACCATGATGACTCCTATGATCAGAGCTAATTTTCATAATGATGGTTTGATTTTATGAGGCATATATGTGAGCTGCAGGACAGCAGCAGGAAAAGTACAAGCTAGAAGAGCAGATGCTTAAAAAAAAAAAAAAGGTCAACAATCTTGAAAGAAAATTACCTTCCTCATCAGCTGCCAGGCTTCTGAGTGGGGTGAAACGTGGAAATGGGCACTTCCCTGGAGCCAATGATCTACAAATGCATTGTTATTTGCTTGTCAAACTTTGCTAAAGTTTATACTGTTGTAATGCAAGTGATTAACCTCTCTGAGTTCACATCAGCTTTCTCTTTTTGTTGAGCTGCAGCATCTTATGGTAGCCAAAATAGGTTTTGGAGAAGAAGAGAAAAAAGACATTCCTCTTTTGGGTCATTGAAAAAGGAAAAGAGCAAGTGCTGCACGTTTTTCTTTGATACATTTCTGGTAGAATTAGACTATCTCCTGATGGGGAATGGGGTTCATAGAGGATTCATCACCACTGCTTACGAGTCTGTCTGTTAGGCAAACATAAATTTCTGAGATCCTAATATCTAAAAATGAGATAAGTTGGGCAATACCTCTTTCCAAACACCAATTCATTGAATAAATATTATTACAGTACCAAAAGAGGACCTAATCCAAAGTTTGTACTAATGTAGGCATGTTGCTCATCTGCTGCCATGTTATGCCTTAAATTTCTCGAAGGAGCCCAGGCTGGAAGTGAAGCAAGTTGCAGTGTCACCTTCTCCATGGAGGCAGTGATCTGCTGGCTCAGGTTTGAGGAGGTGGAGAAAAGGGAAGTCCAATGCTAATCACTGAAGGTAGAACTGTCACTACCATTGGGCAGGGGTGTCGCCAAGCAGACTTGTTTTCCTCTCTGTTTTCTTACCACTGTTCTTTCCCTTACTTTCAATTTAGCAGGTTGGAAACAGAGATCTTCTTAATTTTTTAAATTTTATTTTGTTTTTAAAGTGAGGTATAATTGACATATGACATTATATTATCAATACTTTCAGGCATACAGCATAATGATTCAGTATTTATATACATTGTGACATAATCACCACAATAAGTCTAGTTAACATCCATCACCACAGAGTTACAGAAATTTTCTTTTCTTTTCTTTTTTTCTTGTGATGAGGACTTTTAAGATCTACTCTCTTAGCAGCTTTCCAATATGTACTGTAGTATTATTAACTACAATCGCCATGCTGTACATTACATGCCCATGATTTTATTTTATAGCTGGATATTTGTAGCTTTTGACACCCTTCGCCCATTTTGACCCACCCGACACACACACACTTCCCTCTGGCAACCACCAATCTGTTCTCTGTATCTATGAGCTTGGTTTTTGTTGCTGTTGTTTGTTTGTTTTGTTTTTCAGATTCCACCTACAAGTGAGATCATATGGTATTTATCTTTGTCTGATTTATTTCACTTAGCTTAATGCCTTTGAGGTCCATCTATGTTGTAGCAAATGGCAATATTTCATTCTTTTTTATGGTGGAGTAATATTCCATTGTGTATATATACATCTTCTTTATCTCTTCATCCACTAATGAACACTTAGGTTGTTTCCATGTCTTGGCAATTGTAAATAATGCTACAAGGAATGTGGTGGTGAATGTATCTTTTCAAATTGGGAAACACAGGTGTTCTTCATGAGAATCCCTCTTGCAAACCTTTCACAGACTTTATTTTAGCAAGCCTTATACACTGCTGTGACTTGTGATTGGGATACCTATTATATAATCTCAGGAATCAATGGATTCTATGGCCCCAGATGGGTTTGTGCCTAAAGCAGCACTAGTTCCCTGGCAGAAAGATGGAGAGAGAGAGGAGATGGAAAACTGCTGTTCTTTTTGTAACAAATCTTGTAGAACTATTTGTCTTTTAAAACTATGTACATTGGGCTTCCCTGGTGGCGCAGTGGTTGAGAGTCCCCCTGCCGATGCAGGGGACACGGGTTCGTGCCCCGGTCCAGGAAGATCCCACATGCTGTGTAGCAGCTGGGCCCGTGAGCCATGGCTGCTGAGCCTGCACGTCTGGAGCCTGTGCTCCGCAACGGGAGGGGCCACAACAGTGAGAGGCCTGTGTACCGCAAAACAAAAAACAATGTGCATTTGCAACTATGATAAAAATCAAAGCTGTATATTAAAAAAAGTTGGTAGATGGGCTGAATAAAATGGACACAACTAAAAATAGAATTAATGAACTGAGTTAAGATTAATACTAAGAATTCTCTCGAACTCAGAGCTAAAGGATGAAAACAAAGCCAAAATAAAACAAAAACAGCCAATGAAAGAAAGGTTAAGTGACATGGAGGATAAAGTCAAAAGTTCCCACAGCATCAAATAGAAATTCCAGAACAAAAGAATGGAAATAATGGAAGAGAGATATAATATAGGTGAACTTTTCTGAGTTTGGAAAATATTTCAGTCTTAGTGAACAACCTAAGAGTGCCAACCAGGACAAGCAAAACAGGTCCACTCCTAAACACATTCTTCAAGGGAAAGAGGAAATCTTAAGTTTTTCTTGTGAGAAAAACTAGATTATCAACTAAGGAACAAGAACCAGTTGGGTATCAAATTTTTCTTTGATACCAGTGGATTCTAGGGGACAATGGAGAGATATCTTGAAGGACGGTGTCAAATTTAGTTTCCTTATGAGCCCCCAAACATGGCATTTAATATAATTAGGTGGTAGCAAATTCTATTGATTTTAAAAGGGAAAGATTGGTTAATAGTTTTGTTATTGAATTTTAATTTTATTAACTGTGATCAGAAAAATAGCTAACACTAACATAGAGTTACAACAAACTCTTCAAAAAATATGCCATTTAATTATTATAACATAGCACCTATAATGTAGGTACTATCATTATTCTCATTCTACAAATGAGAAAACTAAGGCACAGAAAAGATAAGTGACTCTCTTAAGGTCATCAACTAAGAAATGGTATAGCTGGGATTCAAACTCTATTTTTATTTTGGAATTTTATGAGGTTTTCTTTGCAATAAATATTTTGTCAGTTTTTGTGAATATTCAGTAGATGATTGAAAGGAAGCTGCTTTCTCTGTAGAACATGGAGTCCAGTCCAGTTCATAACTATTTATTCTACCTCATAAATAATATTATTCCAATCACTTGTATGTTTTTTGGTGTTTGGTCTATCAAAGTCATAGCAGAGACAGTTTAAAACTTACTTCTGTTTCATATTGTAAAACTTGGAAAACTAGTTTCTTCTTCTGCCTCTTAGATGCTGTTTTCTTTTCTTTGTTCCAAAATTTTTTCATGGTTTTATAACCTTTTTTACGCTTACTCATCCTTGAATTTAACCATGCTTTGCACTTGTTCCCAAACAGGATGAGCTAATGCTTCTTGGCTCCCTGCCTGTCTATTTGGATGCTGTTAGAATCTTCTTCATATCTTAGGCTGAAGGATTGATTACCTTCCGGTAGCCTGTAAGGATTGTGAAGAGAGCCATCTGGCAAGGAAGGTCACCCCTGTAAGGCTTCTTCTCAATGTTTTTGCAAAGCCACTGTCCCAAAGGGCTGAAGGTTATCTGGCCTTTGTCCTCACCTCCTTCTCGGCCAGCAGCCAGAATGAATATCAGAGAGGAGCTTGCCACTCAGGGTAAAAATTCCGCCCCCCCCTCCAAAGGCTCTGGGCCATTTCAGTGAGTACTGGGAAGGGAGATTCAGAAGTCTGGGTTAGACACCCCCACTCCTATCTAGAAGTGTTCTGGTAATCTGTTGTGCCATAAAATAACATCCCAAAGTTCACGGTATGAAACAATGATAATCATTTACTATTGTCATCTCTCAGGAGTCTGGGGATTGGCTGAGCTCAGCTAAATGGTTCTCACTCAGTGTCTCTCATCTGGCTGCTGTGAGACAGGGATGATGCTGGGGTCATCTGGCTTCTTCATTAGCTTGTCTGCCACTGGGTCTGGGAAAGTTCAAACTGCTGGGGCTGAAACAGCTGGGACTCCTCCGACTCTCTTTGTCTTCATGTGGTCTGTCCGCGTAGTCTCCACAGCATGGTGGCTTCAGGGAAGCTGTACTTCAGGGCTCCACAGGCATATGCTCTGAGTGAGAGAACTAGACAGAAGCTATATCATCTTTTAAGACCCAGCTTCAAAAGCATTACTATTGTTATGCAATCACGGAAGTTCACCCAAGAAGTCCACTCAGGTCCAAAGAGTAGGGACACAGATGCTATCTCTTGACTGGGGTGGGGAGGGTGGTGTTGGAACAGCATGAGAGACTGAATATATTATTACAACCAATTCTGAAAAATACAATCTGCCACAGGAAGTTTAATACAATTTTGTTCAATTAGTAAGTGATTGTATACCATCAATAGTAATACTTACTGACACATACTCCATGCAAGTATCTAACTCATAGAACTCTTGTGAGGATTAACTGATTAAAACAGCATATCTAAAGTACTTAGAATAGTGACTGGCGCATGATAAGTGCTTATATAAATGTTAGCTATACTCTACAGTTAAGTAAATTAGACTCAATAACTATAGTGTTAACTAACCACCCTTCCCTGCCATTCAATTTTCAGTTGTCCATTCCACTAGTCACTTTTTTTTTTAAACATTCTTGGTTTACTTCCTTGTTTTGGTGGAACATACCATCTGAAAGCTTCTTAAGAAAAGATTCTTGGAAGATAAAAAAATGTTTTTAATCTTGCATGTCTGAAAATATCTTTATTTACCCCCACACTTGACTGATAGTTTGGCTGGGTATAAGAACCTGTACTGGAAATAATTTTCTCCCAGAATTGTAAAGACATTATTCCATTGTCTTCCAGCTTCATGTGTTGCTATGGAGAAGTGATGCCACTCTGATCCTTCCTGATCCTTTGTGTGAAACCTCATTTTTCCCTCTGAGTGCTTACGATCTATTCTATGTCCCCAGTGTTCTGAAATTTTATCATGATGTGCCTTGGTGTGGTTCTGTTTTTGTCCATTTTGTTGGGCTCAGTGAGCCCTTTCAATGTGGAAACTCATGTCCTTTAGTTCTAAAAATATGTGATTGAATTATTTAATTGATTTCTTCCACTCTGTTTCCCAGATATCCTGGGCTGACTTTTGAATTTCCTTATCCTTTCTTACATCTTTCTCTTTTTTTGGTCTCTTATCTACACATTCTAGGATATTTCCTCACTTTATCTTCCTGCCATTCTACTGAGTTTTTCATTTTTGCTATCATAGTTTTAATTTAAAAGAGCTCTGTTTGGTTCTCTGAGTGTTCATTTTTTAGAGAATCTATTGTATTTCTATTCTATTTTATTCTATTTTTGTTTCTCAAAGGAGATCAATGAAAGATTTTTCAAAGTTTTCAACTCTCCATATAGTCTGTTTCTTCCAAGTTTCTTTTTTTCTGCTCTGTTTCATATCAGATCCTTCCCTTAAATTCTGATGACCTTTGGATGTTTGTTCTTAGTAGTGTCAAACTTAGTAAAACAAACAAAACAGGACACTTAGTTAACTTTTCATTGTAGATAAACAATAAATAATTTTTAGTATAAATATACTCATGCAATATTTAGGACATACTGTATACAAGAATTTTATAATTTAGTAAAAAATTATTTGTTATTTATTTGAAATTCCACTTTAAGTGTCTTGTATTTTATCTAGCAGCCCTAAGACTGAGGTCTAAAATGCTGCCTGGAATAAAAAAGAGTGGGATGAATTGGGAGATTGGGATTAACTTATATACGCTAATATGTATAAAATAGATAACTAATAAGAACTTGCTGTGTTAAAAAAAATAAAATTAAAAAAAAAGAATGAAATCTTGCCATTTGGGACAACGTGGATGGACCTAGAAGATATTATGCTAAGCGAAATAAGTCAGACAGAGAAAGACAAATACTGTATGATTTCACTTATATGTGGAATCTAAAAAACAACAAATGAACAAACATAACAAAATGGAAACACAGTTATAGATATAGAGAACAAACAGGTGGTTACCAAAAGGAAGGGGGCTGGGGAGAAGAAAGAAATAGATGAGGGAGATTAAAAGATACAAACTTCCAGTTGCAAAATAAATGAGTCATGGGTATGAAGGCTTGGGGAATATAGTCAATAACTAAGTAATAGCTTTGTATAGCAACATGTAACTAGATTTATCATGGTGATCATTTTGAAACGTATGGAAAAAATCAGTGTTGAGTAACAGGAACTAACATAGTGTTGTAGGTCAATTATACTTCAAAAACAAACCAACAAACAAATTCATAAGAAAAAAGATCAGATTTGTGGTTACCAGAGGTTGGGCAGTGGGCCGGGAGGGGTAATTGGATGAAGGCAGTCAAAAGGTACTACAGGGCTTCCCTGTTGGCGCAGTGGTTGAGAGTCCGCCTGCCGATGTAGGGGACGCGGGTTCGTGCCCCGGTCCGGGAAGATCCCACATGCTGCGGAGCGGCTGGGCCCGTGCGCCAACGGGAGAGGCCACAACAGTGAGAGGCCCGCGTACCGAAAAAAAAAAAAAAAAAGGTACTACAAACTTCCAGTTATAAGGTTAAATAAATAGTAAGGATGTAATGTACACCATGATAAATATAATTGACACTGCTGTATGTTATACAGGAAAGTTGTTAAGAGAGTAAATCCTAGGTGGTCTCATCACGCGCGAAATTTTTTTCTATTTCTTTAATTTTGTATCTATATGAGATGATGGAGGCTCACTAAACTTATTGTGATAATCATTTCATAATGTATGTGAGTCAAATCATTATGCTGTACACCTTAAACTTATACAGTGTTGTATGTCAATTATATCTTAATAAAACTGGAAGAAAAAATAAAATAACATACAAACATTTAAAAATTAAAATAAAATGCTGCCTGGAAGCTCTGTATGCCTGGGTAAGGGGTGGGGCTTGACTATGGTGAAGTCACTAAAGGATTGCTCTGCTTTCATTGAGTAACCGATGACAGTCTCTTTAGGTCTTTTCTCTTCCCCAGAGGAGAGTATTCCAAACTCCTCATCTTGGTTGCCAGGGTTGTAGGAGTCAAGTGAAGGAGGAATACTGAGCAGCTCAACATTCATTATATTAAGTTTCATATAGATCATCAATTTCAGAGCCACTCCCCCAGCCTTGTGTGGTAGATTAAAGGTGCCTGCAAATTTTTTGCTAGTCTCCCAATTGAGGGATGGAGCCTAATACCCCTTCCTTGAGTCTGGGCTGGCCTTAGTGACTTCCATGACCTAAAGAATGCAACAGAAATAACGTCCAGGGGCTGCCAAGCCTAGATAATAAGAAACCTAGTAACTTTTGCTTGGATCTCTTGGAGTATCCTTTTTGCATGCCCTGAGCCTCCACAGGAAATCTGACTACCCTGAAACTGCCATGTGGAGAGGGCATGTGTAGGTGCTCCTGTGGACAGTGCCTGCTGAGATCAGCCTTCTAGCTCACCTTATCATGGTGGCAGACATGTGAGTGAATCCTCCAGACTGGCCCATCTGCCAGCTGAATACCATCAAGTGACTTGTTTAAAAAAGTTATGTCTGGTGTATATTTTTAACATACATACATATATATATATATATATATATATATATACACACACACATATATGTATATATGTATATATATACATATATGTGTGTGTGTATATATATGTGTATATATATACATATATATGTATATATGTATATTAGTTCCTGGTATACAACATAGTGATTTGATATTTCTATACATTTCAAAATAATCACCATAAGTCTAGTTGTCCTCTGTCACCATACATACTACACATTATTACATATTATTACATATTATTGACTATATTCCACACACTGCACATTTCATACCTGTGACTTATTTATTTTGTAACTGGAAGTTCTACCTTTTAATCTCCTTCACCTATTTCTCTCCTTCCCTCCCCTCCCTCCCCTCAGGCAACCACCTGTTTGTTCTCTGTATCTATGGCTCTGTTTCTGTTTGGTTATGTTTTTTCATTTGTTTTGTCATTTAGATTCTACATGTGAGTGAAATCATACAGTATTTGTCTTTCTCTGTCTGACTTATTTTACTTGGCAGAATATACTCTAGGTCCATCCATGTTGTCTCAAATGGCAAAATTTCATTCTTTACTATGGCTGAGTGATATATATATATATCTTATTTGTCCATTCATCTATTGATGGGCACTTGGGTTGCTTCCAAATCTTGGCTATTGTAAATAACACTTCAATGAACATAGGGGTGCATATATCTTTTCTAATTAGTGCTTTCGTTTTCTTTGGATAAATAGCCAGAAGTGGAATTGCTGGATTGTATGGTAGTTCTATTTTTAATTTTTTGAGGAATCTCCATACTGCTCTCCATAGTGGCCGCACCGATTTACATTCCCTCCCACGGTGCACGAGGGGGTCCCTTTTCTCCACACCTTCACGAACAACTTGTTATCGGTTGTCTTTCTGATAATAGATATCCTGACCTGTGTGAGACCAAGTGATTTCTGTTGATGTCACGTGGAACAGAAGAAATGCCCAGCCAAGCCCTGTCCAAATTCAGACCTAAAAAATCAGGAGATATAATAAAATGGTCATTGTTTTTATTCACCAAGTTCTGGGCTAGTTTGTTAGTCAGCCTTAGATAACCAGAACATCTTGACTACACTTGGTATGCCCCATTCCAGAGATCCTCTGCTTTATCCCCTTCAGAGACTATGTTTCTGATTTGCTGCCCAGGTGGGAGAGGGCAGTGGCAGCTGTGTACTATTGGGAAGGAGATGGAGGAGACTGGCTGCTTCCAGTACAGACCTACAAAAAATCCTCCTGTTTTTAGTTTTAATTATATACCCACTCTTAGAAGCACTTGGTGCAGCACGCAATACCTGCATTACCCTGGGAAATTCTACAATATCATGTTGCTTCTTGTCTTTCCCTACTCCTGGCTTAGGAGTCAGTTTTCTCACGTCTGCTATGTCAATTATCACCTATCTGCTTTCGGGATTCCAAAATTTTGTTATTTTTCCTCTCTTGTTCTTGTGAGGTTTTCTTGGGGAGAGGGGGTTAGTTTCTTGTTGTTTGTTTTTTGGCTGTGTCAGGTATTAGTTGCGGCATGCGGGATTTTTGTTGAGGCATACGGGATCTGCAGCATGTAGGATCTTCAGTTGCGGCATGCAGGATCTTTTAGTTGTGGCATGCAGGCTCTTAGCTGAGGCATGCAGGATCTAGTTCCCTGACCCCTGGCCCCCTGCATTGGGAGCGCGGAGTCTTAACTGCTGGACCACCCAGGAAGTCCCTCTTGAGAGTTTTTTTTAATCTACTATTTAAAATTTTTTTTTACTGAAGTATAGTTGATTTACAATGTTATATTAATTTCTGATGTAAAGCAAAGTGATTCAGTTACACATACGTATATTCTTTTTCATATTTTTTTCATTATGGTTTATCACAGGATATTGAGTATAGTTCCTTGTGCTAGACAGTAGGACCTTGTTGTTTATCCATCGTATTTATATATAATAGTTTGCATCTGCTAATCCCAAACTCCCAATCCTTCCCTCTCCCACCCCCTCCCCCTTGGCAACCACAAGTTCACAAGTCTGTTCTCTGTCTGTGAGTGTTTCTGTTTTGTAGATATATTCATTTGCATCATATTTTAGATTCTGCATATAAGTGATATTATATGGTATTTGATCTTTCACTTTCTGACTTACTTCGCTTTGTACGATAATCTCTAGGTCCATCATGTTGCTACAAATTTGCCCTATTTCATTCTTTAAAAAAATCTACTATTGCTTTAGTGAGATTTCAAGAGGGAGCAAGGCAAATGCATGTGTTCATTCTGCTATCTTTAATTTAAAGTCTCCTTTGAATCTTTAATTTCAACTGTTACATTAATTATTTATTTATTTTTTTAAACTGCTCAGAAGCTGTTGATTTGTTTACTTTCTTTTTTTTTAAGATTTTCTTTTGGATGAGGTACTTTTTTTAAAAGTCTTTATTGAATTTGTTACAATATTGCTTCTGTTTTATGTTTTGGATTTTTGGCCGAGAGTCATGTGGGAACTTAGTTCCCTGACCAGGGATTGAACCCTCACCCCCTGCACTGGAAGGCAAAGTCTTAACCACTGGACAGCTAGGGAAGTCCCTATATTAATTTTTTAAATACTCCTAAAAAAACCTTAAAACATTAAATGAAATAAAATACTCACGGATCAGGTTGCCTAGAAGCAAAGCCTGAGACAGAGATTCTTGTGTAAGTGTCTTAGTGAGGAGGTATTCTCAGGAGAACCTGTGAGTCAAGCAGGACATCGCAGAGGAAGAAGCAAAGCACAGAAGGGGTTTCTGCTGAAATTTACCCTCAGCCTAAGCCTATGGGAGCTCTGGAATAGGAAGGATATCATAGATTAATTCTTGGCCTTTTGTACCCTGTAAGGTTAGCATTGACTGTGGCTTCCCAACCTGGCATGAGGGCAGCTATGGGGAGAAAAGGGGGCGCTGTGAGCTGGGTACACCCGCCTAGTAAAGGTGATCTTGGCAGGGTGCATCTGCTCCATTTCTAACCTTTTCTTTTTTATTTTATTAATTTTTTAAGGATTAAGTAGTGGGTCTAATCCCTCTGAGGAAATGAATTATCCTTATTTCATTTTTTTCCCCACTGTTTGTCTTCCTCAGTTTACTCCACGTTAGTTCATAAACTGAAGCTCAGAAACTTAAAGGTATCAAGCAGAGAAAAGGGGCTGACCAGGTGTAGAATCCAGATCAGTCTGACCCCCAAACCCATGCTCTCAACCATATTAAACCACCTCCTTTAGTTGCATCTTAAGGAAATAATTTAATGTTACCTCTCCAGCTTTTTGTTTTTAATATAAATTTATTTATTCATTTATTTCTGGCTGCGTTGGGTCTTCGTTGCTGTGAGCGGGGGCTACTCTTCATTGCCATGAGCATGCTTCTCACTGCAGTGGCTTCTCTTGTTGCGGAGCACAGGCTCTAGGCCTGTGGGCTTCAGTAGTTGTGGCTCAATGCTCTAGAGCACAGGCTCAGTAGTTGTGGCGCACCGGCTTAGTCGCTCCGCGGCATGTGGGATCTTCCCGGACCAGGGCTCAAACCTGTGTCCCATGCATTGGCAGGCGGATTCTTAACCACTGAGCCACCAGGGAGGGCTCACCTCTCCAGCTTTAAGGGTGCTAACAGTCACTTGCATTTTGATCTGTTGGATATAAAACACACTCCCCAGGTACTTCCCTGGTGACGCAGGGGTTAAGAATCCGCCTGCCAATGGAGGGGATCGATCCCTGGTCCGGGAAGATCCCACAGGCTGCAGAGCAACTAAGCCCCTGTGCCACAACTACTGAGCCTGCACTCTGGAGTCCGCTAGCCACAACTCCTGAAGCCCACGCTCCTAAAGCCGGTGCTCCGCAACAAGAGAAGCCACCGCACTGCGAAGCCTGCGCACCGCAATGCAGAGTAGCCCCCCTTTGCTGCAACTAGAGAAAGCCAGTGCGCTGCAACGAAGACCCAACGCAACCAAATATAAAAAAATAAAATCGATTCTTAAAACACACACACACACACACACACACACACACACACACACACACACACACACAAACACACACTCCCCAGAGCTACCTATCCTCTGTTAAATGAAATCCGGATTTGCCGATATGCCCAATAGGTTCATTACGCGACATTCACCGAGTGCCAGAACGGTACTGGGTGTGAATGCAAAGACCACTTAGACCCAGTCAGTGCCTTGTTTGAGTCCAATCGGGGAGGCAGATACGAACAAAGACTGTATAATAAGGGGAGAGCGCTGCTTCAGTGCCGAACTCGGGAGCTACTTGACCAGCAGCGAACCCAGGTAATGGTAGAGAGAAAGATCTGGGACTGCTCCGAACTCCCATTTCCAAAGGTTTCCCCAAGGAAAGGGAACTTGACTTTTCTCAAGGTATAAGTGCAACTACGGGTAACTTTGGGGTATGTATAGTGCTGACAGGGAAACGAAATGTGCCGTTCTGATTTCACTTTCCACTTTTCCGGCGTGAGAAAGTGCAATGTCGCGGGGAGGAAGCTTTGACTCTCTGCCGGAATTCCGGCCGCGGTGGGCGCTGGGTGTGTGCGAGAGAGGTCCCGGGGCGCGGCCCTCCGATGGTGTAGGGGCGCCCGAGCACCGGAGACCTGAGAGTCCGACTGCTTCGACTCGAGGGAGCTCGAGCAGGCCCGGGCGGGGCCGGGCAGGCTGGGATCCAGGCTGGGGACAAAGCCGGGAGCGCGACGCGCGGGCTCGAGGCCGGTGCAGCCCCTCCCCGGGCGCCAGGCGCTGCGGTCCCGGCCCAGGCGTCCAGGTGCGCTTCGCCCGCGTAGGCTTTTCCGGTCTCGTGCGCAGAGAGGGACAACCAGGAACTCGGGCTCAGTCTCCACCCCGAAGCGGGGCGGGTCCGCCTGGGATAAGACCTGCTGCCCGGCCCCGCCAGGGTGTGATCTCGGTGACCGCAGAGGAGGAGCGCCGTCCAGTCTCGGCCCCAGGGGTAAGGGGGTCCCGGGCTCCGGAAGGGGTGCAACAGCCCGGGAAAGCCTCGCGGGGGTGGCGGGTCCGGCGCCGCACCGCTCCCAGGAGGGGGTGCCCGCGGCCGGCCTGCGGGCCCGCCCGGGCAGGCACAGGGTGGAGCGAGCCGGACTCGCTCCGGGTGGGCAAGGGAGAGGCAAACACCGCCCTTATCCACCGGCACCTTCCAGGAGGACCTCCAGAGCAGTTTATGCAGCTCAGGATGTACACCGGTTAGAGACCACCGCAGCTATTTATTGAGTTCATGTGCCAAAAACGGTGCTGGATTTAGGCATTACAAACAAAGGATTGAGTAATATTCCCTGGAGCTGACTCAGTCCAACACCCAAGTTTTGCTTTTTTAATTCTTTCTTTACTCCGTTTAAGAAACGTACTCCTTTCTCCTAGTCTCTTACCCTTTCTCTCTGTGTGCACCTAACGTGCTCAGCACAATGCCTGGCACATGGGAATCTGATATTATTATGAGATCCATGACCAGAGTCTGCCGATGGCACAGCCTCGCTCTTCAGTCATGGTTTTAACCAGCTGGAGACTTTGGGACCAAAGAGGTTATTGCTTTTCAACAATCTGCCCAACTTTAAGTGCTTCCCAAATTGATGCAAGTCTTCTGTAAGCTGTTGGGAGCATGTGGGTCCTGAGTAACCCACAGCTTTCATGAAAACTGGGCATCTGCTCTCTCCAGCTGACAGTGGGAAGAATGAATAGGGTTCCCCCCCTCCAAATGATCCATCCCGTTGTCCATCAGTTCTAGAACCCTCCACCTCCTCCTTACATTGCAAGTAACTCTCTTGATAGAGAAGCCCTCCCTCTTTAGTTGCCAGGGAATTCTCAGATGACAGAGGTGGAAGAGCAAGCAGCAGAGGAAGGGGACAGGGATGAGGAAATGGGTAACCATAGCCGCCCAGGACTGGCTGACTTCCCAGAGCCCTTTCTGGCTAAGGCTGTATCCCCTACATCAGCTTAGATCAGATTTCTATTGCTTTGGGGGTACACGTGCGGGCACAGACGTACACACAACTACTGGATCAAAGGTGTCTGTGAATTTCCCACCTAGATGTTCTTGCATTTGGTTAGGGATAATTTTTCTCTGAAAGCTATTTAGAGGGTAACATTGCAGTCAAGTCCGAGCACACCAGCCCTCAGTATCTGTAGGGTGAGAAGCCGCTTGCTCATCCTCAGACTGTATCTTGCGGCCCATTTCTTTGCTTATGTCTAGCCGCTCATTTGTTTCCCAACCTTGCTCATCTGCTTGGAGACTAAGCCTGCTCTTCTCCAACAGAGATGGAGGCGAGGGGCAGGCACCGGGATAACAGACCTTGTGCCAGGGAGTACTTGTAGCTTCAGAATAAACCAGAGGGGGAATTTTCCTTGGGTGTCAATTTTATCCAGGTATTTGAGGATAAAAACACTTTTCATACAAAAACAATTACAGATATACTTTGTAGTAGGATTCAGAATTTAGATACCTTCTTCGTGTAAAACAGACACTTCTAAACTTTTTGCCTGGGCTTTGGGCTGCAGTTTGACCCAAACCTAACCTTTGGGAGTTTGCTTTTACTGCAGTTAGGGCTACTTACGGAGGCAGTTTGGTGGATGCTGTAGTATCCTCCATGGAGGGACGTTGAGTAACAGCCGTGCTAGGTTACTTGTTTAATCTTTATTTCAACCTGAGGCGGGGTTATTAAGCTTGTTTTACAGAAGAGGATCCTGAGGCTCCAAGTGGTGGTCCCTAGTCAAGGTCAGACCCTTTGCAAACATTTAAATCCAGCTGCTGGATACTAAAGCCTGTTCTGTTATCCTCTCTGTCCTACTGTGGCTCTGTCAGTGCTTGGTTCAGAGTGATTTGGCATTTGGATTTGTGGCTTCCTGGCTTATTAACTAAATCTTGACCAATGTTTTTCTTTGCCTTTTCAACTTTCTTCTGGTCAAGCTGATAATGTAAACCACGGTGGGAAGAACTGGACCTGGCAGTAGTGTGGGGATACAGGTGAATGGCCCTAAACTCGGGAAGGGCTTGGCTTGTGGATGAGGGAATAAACTCACTCTTTGTGGCACTGGGCAGAGCTGGGCAGGAATTTTTGGATGGCAGGTTCTGGTTGGACTTAAGGAAGTGGCTTTTGAAACCCATAGGCTGGGTGACTTTGGAGCTGGCGGGAGTCTCTCCCCAGAGATATCTGGGCAGAGGCCGAACAGCCCCTTTCTGATGGAGCTGGGAAGGGGACAAGGTTAAACGAAGATGACTTCTAAAGCCATAGTTTCCAAACTTCAGGTACATCCCTCCGGAAGCTTGCACAGCACACAGATTCTTGCCCCAAAAGTTCTGATCAGTATGACAGGGTGGGACCCAGGAATCTGCCTGTCATTGGTTTTATTGGGAATAACTTGTTAGTGTTCAGTTATGTTTGAACTGGACAGAGAGCTTTGCTGTGGGAACCTGCACCACCACCTTTGAAGAATTTATTTTAAAGGTTCAAGATGCTTGAGTCAGTAAATTGCCATTCTGCTTCTTGGTCCGGACTGCTAGACATAAAACTCATGTGGAACATTTTATCTGCAATCAGCAGCAAGGATAAATTGCAGCCAAAGACCAGACTGTAAATTACTCTGGAAAAGACCTTTGCCTTTTCCCCCTCAACATCATTAACCCTTTAAGGCCTGGATATAACACAGCATGAACAGCCTGACTTGAAACAGATCAGGAGGCCCCATGAGTGGACTTTTGTCAAGTCATCAGAAAGACCTTCCTGCCCAGTCACTGTGGATTCAATCCTCTGGGTTAAGGCACTCACCTCCCCCCACCACCCAACAGGTAACATTAAATTATTACCAGGAGCTAGTGTAGAGGGGCCCTGTGGTGAATGGGAACAAGTTCTCCTGATTCCTGTGTAGTGGAGCCATCTCCTCTGGAGGAGGTCCTTTGTGGACACAAGCCCAGTGATATCAACAGCCCCCAGCACCTGCCTTCTCACTCCTCTCCAAGGGGCTCAGGAAGGCATTTTCTGGATCCTGCTTAGCTTCAGCTTCTGTTATTGCCGCTTTTTGATGCTGTACAAGGACCCAATGACTCACTGGTTTTCATCCTTGTTAGAGTCACAGACCCCTTGGAAAATTTTTTCTTGTTTTATTTATTTATTTTTATTTTTTGGCCGTGCCACACAGCATGTGGGATCTTAGTTCCCCAACCAGGAACTGAACCTGTGCCCCCTGCAGTGGAAACGCAGAGTCTTAACCACTGGACCGCCAGGGAAGTCCCTGAGAATCTGATTAAAGCCACGAATCTTCTCTTGAGAAGAATAAACATGCATTTGACATTTTCCCATACAGTCTCAAGGGGTTTACGGACACCCTTCTAATCCCAACCATGGATGCCTAGACATTGTGTTAAGAATTGCCCAAAATTTGGCAATGTTTCTCAAAATTTTTAAATCCATTTACTTTTGTTCCATCAATTTGAATACCAGGAATTTATCTTAAAGATATACTTGGACATGTGTGTGGAGATATGTGTACAGGGATGTATACATTGCAGCATTGTCTGTAGCACCAAAAGTTTGGAGACGATCTAAATATCAGTAAGGGACTGGTTAAGTTATGGAACATCCATGCAATACAATACAATGCAGCTGTTAAAAAGTGGTGCAGGGGCTTCCCTGGTGGCGCAGTGGTTGAGAGTCCGCCTGCCGATGCAGGGGACATGGGTTCGTGCCTCGGTCCGGGAAGATCCCACATGCCGCGGAGCGGCTGGGCCCGTGAGCCATGGCCGCTGAACCTGCGCATCTGGAGCCTGTGCTCCGCACCGGGAGAGGCCACAACAGTGAGAGGCCTGTGTACCGCAAAAAAAAAAAAAAAGTGGTGCAGGTTGATAGGAACAGATATAGAATGATACTGAAGATGTATATACATATATTTAAAGCAAAATACAGTTTTACAAGATATGCTAACATTTCTGTATATAAGAATCGTGGAGGCTATTTATATTCTTAGGTACTTGTTAATGCATAAATACTTCTGAAAGGATACACAGGAAAATTATGACTGCCACTGTAGTTGGAGGGAGGTGAAGTTCTTACAGACTTATCAACATATACTTTTTGGTACTATTTGAGTTTTTTTTTTTTTTATCATGTTCATGTATTGTCAGCTTTTTAAAACAGAGAGTTACAGATAGCACCTGTCCATTTAACACTGCTTGTGAAGAGGGAGAATGAAACAGAAATGAAGAATGTACAATTATCAAGTTTTCCAACCTTATAATTAATATATGGTCATATACTTTCTTATTTGTATACAAAGAGCTAGCATGGAATGTGCTTTGGTTTCCATACATTTCATCTGGCTATACTTTAACTGGTTGCAAAAATATTGTAAGGTGCCTTGACTTGCATGGTGGGGAAAGTTCTGCATTTAAATGGTCCGATGGTTCCATGTGTTTTTAGCTGCAGAAGCAGAGAGAGGAGGTAGATGGGATAAGGCACAGCTTGTAGACTAGATAGACCTGCTGGGGCAGGTCGCTTTGTCAGAGAAAGTCCTTACGGTGATATCAGGTCATGGGCACTCAGAAACCTGGCTTTGGCTTCAGAGCCTGGACCTCCTTCTGCGGCTCAGTCTGTGAGGTCTCTGCCTCTCTGTAGGCTGAAACCTAGTGTCCCCTATGAGCCTGACCCTGTGCCAAATTTATGGCATGTTATTTAAAAAATTTTTTTCATCTATGTTAGGTGGGTCCTGCTAATGTCGTCTCCATTATACTGATGCAGAAACTGAGGCACAAAGGGATTAAGGAATTTGCTCGACATCACATACTATCAATTGGTAGAGCCAAGATTTGAACTTGGCAGTCTGATTCTATCTCCTGTGCTTACTACTCTGTTATAGTATATAATGGGTTAAAAGTGGGGAATCAGCGTGAGAAGGCAGGGCTGGTAGATTAAGCTGACTACGGGGTTGGACTTTTTCAGAGGTAAAGAGGTAGAGGCTATGTCCAAACCACTGGTCCAAGATGGATTTGATGTCATCTGGGTCATTCTAAGTAGGCAGGGAGTCCCAGCTGTTGGGTGGGGAGTGGAGCAAACATCAAACGAGGATGATGTGCTGTGTCATGATGCTGGTGGTGCATCCCTATGGGAGCAAGACTTGGGGCAGCATCTAGGGGCAAGAGGCAGCTCAGCACCTCAGAGAAGGGTCTTCAGGTGGTAGGCAGGATGTCAGTGGCCCCCGCCAAATGGCAAAAAGTTCCTTCATTTATTATACATATGCTAGCTATTCAAGGATAAAATACCCAGACCCCATCCTTAGGGAGACAAACAAGCAAATCAACAATTAAAAAATCATACGATTGCATGCAATTTTTTTTTTTTAACAGAAGCCAAATACGTTTATTAAACCTGCTCTCAGCCAGGCAGTTAGATACAAAGATGTCTATAACTCCAGGGGCTTCACAACCTCCAGAACCACTTAACCAGGCAATGCTGGGTAAAGGTGACTTCGATTAGTTTTAAGCAAATAAGTCCATTTTGAGCTGGTCACTTGGCCTCTGGTCAGCAGTCATCCAGTTTGAGAAGTACAGAAGATGCTGCTGCCTCCCAGAGTGTCCTGTCCCAACAAGTGGGCCCTGAGGCTGGGGCACAGGGCAGTCTGCAGAGGTTCACTCCATTGCCTCACTGCATTTATCATTGCATGATAAATGATTTGATACACTATGCACAGACTGCCATAGAACTGAGGGGGTATACCTGACTCCATCCTGGGTGGTCAGAGGAGGCTTCCTGGAGGAGGAACCATCCTGGAGATGGGCTAGGAGAAGAAGGGCTTATGCACAGGCATGGGGATGAGAAAGCAAGACCAGGCACAGTGGAGGAGTGGCATGTCAGCCAGAGCAGGACTAGTCCCAGCGGCCAGAGCAGGAGGGAAATTAAGGCCATTCTGTAGGCCCATGGGAGACAGGACCAATTATTGGGGGATAGGTCTTAGAGAGTCCAGGCATCCCATAGTACAAACTGCTGGCCTAGGTTATAAATCCCTGTTTTCTTTTGCATCTGCTCCAATGCTTAGCACAGTCATGTGATAAATGTTTTTAAATAAAAAGGAAGCTCTGGGTACCAGGAAGGAAGAGATTCAGCCTTGGAAAAACAAGGCTCCCTGCTTCCCTGCCCTACACTAGGCCAACTCTTTAAGGTTTGACTTAGATATAGTCTTCACCCCTGATTGGCTTAATCTGGGTGAGGGGTCTCCCCTGGGTGCTCCTGTCTCCCTGTGATTCCCCTACCACAGGAATGCTTACACTTTTGTGCCTGATTACAGGCCTGTGCCCTCCCCTCAGCTTTGAGCTCCTCTGAGGGCAGGGCCATGTACCCCCCGTCCTCTGGCCCAGTGCACAGTAGGTGCTCACCAAAGGGATGCTGAATGAATGTGCTATTTTTCATGGCCTGGAAAATTCAGTCCAACCTCCAAGCCCCACAGAGTGACCCATTTTTGAAAATGACTGTTCCAGCCTTTACTCTCTTCATGTCCTTAAACCAGCCCAACTCCACACTTAATGCATCTGACCCTTGAACAACTCGGGGGTTGTTCACTTCCTGCACAGCTGAAAATCCACGTATCACTTTACAGTCTATCCGCTTATCCTTGGTTCCTCAGTATCCTTGGTTCTACATCCGCGGATTCAACCATGTGTGGATGGCATACTGGTGCAGTAGAATTTAGTGAAAAAAGCTCAGGTATTATTGGCTCTGGGGAAGTTCAAACCTGCATTGTTCAAGGGTCAACTATACTCTTTTCCAAATAAGTCTTACCATTCATCATCAGAGCCGAGGCTTCATTTTTACTGTCTTTGCCTACAGACCTCTTTGCTGTTTAAATCCTGTCTGTCTTTCTAAGCTTTTATCAAACGAGAGCTTTTTGACTCTCTCGGGTGGTAGTGGGACGACTTAGTCTGTAGTCTCTCACTACCATGAAGGTTTTATAATAGTTGCCGAGCGCTGCTTTGTCACTGGATTGGTTAGCAAGATCTTCTTCATCTCTGTTTCTCTCACAATGCTTAGTACCTGATTGGGGCAAAATAACTATTTAAGTAAAGACGATGAGTGCCTGCCCACACAGCAAGTGGCAGTTTTGGAATGGGGGGTCTCATGCAGGGACTACCTAAATGAGAATTAGGGCCTGGAACAGGGTGTGAGGAGAATAAGCAGGGGTGCTTATTGGAACTTGATTACATAAGGTCTTTGAGCCCCACCCAAGATTTACTGACTCAAGCTCTAGAGTCTAGCATCCACCAAATCCATTTTTCTAAACACTCCTGAGTGACTTTTGTACACGCTAAAGTTTGAGGAGTTTTCCCATGTACCGTGCTAGGTGCTTTACCCTCTGTACTAATTAGAATCTTTTTCAAGCCGTAGCTCCAGACGCCAAGTCCTGACATCATCCAAGGCCCCAAGGAAGGAGGAAGTTGGTAGGCTGACTCTATCTGTTTTAGCCTGGGGGACACTCTGTCTCCAAGCCCCTTGGCAGGCTTGCCTTTATTTCTCATTGGCCAGAGTGTGTCACATGGCCACTCATAGACCATTGTGGCGGTTGGAATGGGCTTGCCTTGGACCAGTCATTATTTCTTCCTGGGGAGTCCCACCTTCCCGGTTTACCAAACCCAGTCTGTCAACTCATGAAGGTTCTCTTAATGAGGAAGGAGGGTATGATGGGGATTGACATTATTGCTAATCCTGGCAGAAGTCCTGCACAATAGACACAACTATCTCAGATTTATGCCAGAATAAACTGGCTCTCACAGTGGGGGTGAATCTTGGAGCAGGGACTGGAGCTCCGCCCTTGTTCTGGATTCCCAGCCTCCTACCTCCAGCGCCACATGTCCTCCTTTATAGCCTAGGCCAGCACTCACATGTAGGAAGAGACTTGAATTTGGAGTTTCACAGATCTTATAAATTAACAGCTCAGGCCTGCCAGAAGTAAAGCATGTTTGCAGTGGGTGGTTTTGAGAACTCTACTGTTTAAATAATCTTTGGCAAACATATTTCCTGAGTCATATTTAGGCCTAGCTATGCTTGTATATATTAAACGGTGTTAATGTTATGATACCCCCCCTTTCCATTAATAAAATTTTGCCTGTTTTTCCCCCCATTACCTTATTCTTGATGTAAGATCATGAGTGGGAATCTGCACTTATAAAATGCCCATGGGATGGTTTGGGGACCATTTTAGGCATCAGTAGTTGGAATCTAGAATCGTTACTCTAAAGCAGTGGTCCTCAAATTTGAGAATGCATCAGAATCACCTGGTGGGCTTCTTATAAACTAAATTGCTGGACCCCAGCCCCAGAGTTTTGGATTCTGTAGGTCTGAGGTTGGGCCTGAGAATTTACACTTTTAACAAATTCTCAGTTGATGGTGACGTTCTTGGTCTGGGAACCACACTTTCACAGCCACTAGGTTGTGTGAACTTCTTTTAGGTTGAAATACTGGTCTGGATTTATTGAAAAGATAAACATAGTGGGATTTTAATCATGCACATGGCGCCTTCTACCTTTTTCAGGTTCTTTTGTGCTCCCTATTAAAGCTGCCTGTGACCTCCCCACCAGAGCCATGCTTTGGGTGGACTGGATTCCCAGGGTTTTCTGTACTTCAGTGAATCTGGGGAAGGCTTATTCCTCAGAAGTGAGACGATGAAATGGCATCCACACGCCCTCCCTGCAGGCCAAGCATGGTTGTCTGGGTACTAAAGGTGGCCTTAAATATTGGTCTTAAACTCCTGCTTTTACCTTAAGAAGGAATGAATTTCTGATATGTGCTCAAACATATTGATAGAAGAACTTTGAGAACATTATGCCAGGTGAAATAATCCAGACACAAAAGAACAAATATGATTCCACATATAGGGGATGCCTAGAAAAGCCAAATTCAAATTCATAGAGACAGGAAGTAGAATGATGGTTAGCCGAGGCTGGGGTGAGGGGGGAATATCGAGTTATTATTTAATGGGTACAGGGTTTCTGTTTGGGATGTGGTGATGGTTGCATGATATTGGGAATGTAATTAATGCCACTGAATTGTACGTTTAAAAATTGTTAAAATGGTAAGTTTTGTTATGCATATTTTACCACAATTAAAAAGGAAATCATCCTTCATCTCTGTTCTCCCAGTGGTGTGCTGGAGCGTTCTTGTATCAATCCATCAGAGGTGGTTGTTAAATGTTCAGGGGTTTTGCAAGCTGATTGTTAAATATAGCCACTATTTAAAATTCGTCCGGGGCTCCCCTGGTGGCGCAGTGGTTAAGAATCCACCTGCCAATGCAGGGGACACGGGTTCAAGTTCTGGTCCGGGAAGGTCCCACAAGCCATGGAGCAACTAAGCCCGTGGGCCACAACTACTGAGCCTGTGCTCCAGAGCCCGCAGTCCACAACTACTGAGCCCGCGTGCCACAGCTACTGAAGCCTGTGCTCCTAGAGCCCTTGCTCTGCAAGAAGAGAAGCCACCGCAATGAGAAGCCCACGCACCGCAAGGAAGAGTAGCCCCCGCTCGCCGCAACTAGAGAAAGCCCGCGTGCAACAACGAAGACCCAACACAGCCAAAAATAAATAAATAAAATAAATAAATTTTTAAAAATTCAGTTAAATGAACTTAGGCGTAAATACATTACATTAAAATAGGCATATTTATAAATAAGTTTTATGTATTTATTTTTAAATAAGTTTTATTTAAAACAACCCATCACTTTCCAATTATTTTACTACATTTTACTATTATATATGGTCTCTTATATCCGTGTGGTGGAAGTACTATATAATGGTGTACTACTGCCTACTTATTCCCAGCTCCAAGTTCAGTGACACCACATAAGTAAGTTGAAATTGCTCATGTTGGAAATATTTATACCAAAGAAATGGAGACAAACCAGGGTTTTCTTTCCCTGGAGAGCTGGCGGTTAGATTATTAGCACACCCCTGATCTCCTCATGTCTCACTGGTGGAGCAGGGTTGGAGTAAGCTTGTAGGGATAAAGCACCAGCTACTTGGGATCTTCCAGCCAGACTTTCTTGAATTGAATTCTAGCTGTTTCCAAATAGCCATGTCATTGGGTGTTTTCCCCATGCCTGAAAAAGAAGACGTGATGGCTAAGTTTAGTGGGTAGGAAACTGGATGAGTCATATAGTAAGTGAGTGACTTTAACCTCCTGGGCAAGAGTTTTCTCAACTGGAACATGAAAGCACTTATTCTAGCAATGGGAAAGAGATACTTTTTTTAAAAAAGTTTTCATTATGGACTTTTCCCCACATATACCCAAAGTGGGAGAACACTAAAATGAAGCCCCATATACCTGTTCCTCACCCAACTCAACAATTATCAACATTTCACCAAAAAAGAGACTTTTCTAACCATTGAAGTAATAATAAGAGGGAAGAGTACGAAGGAAAAGACGGGAAGAGTACAAAGTACAAAGGTATGATTTACAATTTTTCTCACGAATTTTGACTGTACTAAAAGGAGGATATGAAATTGGAAAGATACATAATACATTCTTGATATAAAATATTAAATTTTATAATATATTCATAATTTCTAGAAATGTGTTAGTGAAGCACCAAGATCCCAAAAATGGGCAAAAAATGCAAACAGATAATTCACAAAGAAGGATACAAGTGGAAAAAGAGAAGAGAGTGTTCCTGCTATGCATTCAAAAAAGCAAGTTAAACCAACGGTAAGGTTCGGTACTACACCTCCTAAATATTAAATTATAAATAAATAGTAAAAAATAAAGCAAGCAAACAAGCTTATGGCTGGCTGGGATTTGGATATCCTTTTAACTCTGGAGGACAACTGGAAATATAATTATCAGATATCACAAAGAATAGGTCAAAAGAAATAAAATCTACAATGCTAACTCTAAAGATTGTAAGTCATAGCATAAAAAAACCTGAACAACCAATAGTAGAGGGACATTGAATAAATTATATCAATACAGTGGAAGAATGTAAATTTAGTAAAATAATAAATATGATTGTGTAGAATTAGGAAAATTAAGAGGAGAGAGTAGAACATAAAATGATACACATACTGTGATTACAACTGTGCTTAAAAGATTGGAACAAACAGTAAGTGAAAGTTGATGGTAAGTTTACATTTTTTTAAATGACCTTTTCAGTGCTTAAAGTTGACTTAATAATTTACAAAATAAAATCAAAGGGGGAAATAGATGTGATTACTTAAGAGCTTATAGTCTCTAAAATTCTATGAAAGTTGATCTTTTCCATTTGTAGGAAAGATCCATAATTATTAGCACTGCACTGGAAAATTCTACCTCTGCCCACGTTATCACTGGGTTTGGGAAACAAGTTTATGAGACCATGCAGGCAACTTAAATAATAACAACTGGAGGGAAAGAGAGGTGACAAATAAAATTAATGCTAACTATCCTGGATCCATACGTCATTGTTACAATTACAAAATCCTGAGGTTGCTAAAACAGAAATAAAACCAAATAATAAATTGTCTGCCATGTACATTTTATAATAAATAAAGGTTATTTTTTAAAAGCTACCCAGTATTTTCTGTTTTATCTTTTCTGTGATCTCTTCAGGTGTTTTTAAAATTAATTTATTATTATTATTATTATTATTTTTGGCTTCGTTGGGTCTTAGTTGCAGCATGTGCTGGGGTTGTTGTTAATGCACGCGGGATCTTTCATTGCAGCTCCTGGGCTTCTCTCTAGTTGTGGTGTGGGGGTTTTCTCTTCTCAAATTGTGGCGCGTAGGCTACAGAGTGCATGGGCTCTGTAGTTTGCAGCTCGCGGGCTCTTTAGTTGAGGCGCTGTGAGCTCAGTAGTTGTGGCGCATGGGCTTAGTTGCCCCGCGGCATGTGGGATCTTAATTCCCTGACCAGGGATCAAACCCGTGTCCCCTGCATTGTAAGGTGGATTCTTTACCACTGGACCACCAGGGAAGTCCCTCTTAAGGTGTTAATATTAGATTTTTTATGATCTCTGCAGATAGTCTCCATGTCTTTTAGAAGGACTCCTGCTGGAGGATTTATTTATTTATTTATTTATTTATTATTTTTTTGCGGTACACGGGCCTCTCACCACTGTGGCCTGTCTCGCTGCGGAGCGCAGGCTCCGGACGTGCAGACTCAGCAGCCATGGCTCACGGGCCCAGCCGCTCCGCGGCATGTGGGATCCTCCCGGACTGGGGCACGAACCCGTGTCCCCTGCATCGGCAGGCAGACTCCCAACCACTGCGGCACCAGGGAAGCCCTGGAGGATTTATTTTTATGGGGGAAAAAATAGTTGAATCCAAACAGTAGTGAAAAGAATATTATTTAGATGTGATTTGGTAAGCCCTCTTAAATACACGAGTGTTTTAAAAATAAAATCTCTTGCCACGGGACTTCCCAGGTGGAGCAGTGGTTAAGAATCTGCCTGCCAATGCAGGGGACACGGGTTCGAGCCCTGGTCCAGGAAGATCCTACATGCCACAGAGCAACTAAGCCCGTGCGCCACAACTACTGAGCCTGCGAGCCGCAACTACTGAAGCCCGCGCGCCTAGAGCCCTTGCTCTGCAACAAGAGAAGCCACCACAATGAGAAGCCCACGCACCGCAACGACGAGTAGCCCCCGCTCGCCACAACTAGAGAATGCCGGCGCGCAGCAACGAAGACCAAACGCAGCCAAAAAAAAAAAAAAAAAAAGTCACTGTTTTTCAAAAGTAAATTTCTTATAAAAATTAAACCAAAAAAAAAAAATCTCTTGCCACTCGGGAGGGAGAAAAAGGGTGATCATAGAAAATTAATCTCAGCCTTGATGTGCCGAACACAGAATATTTAAGCCAAACTCTTTAGTCTCAAAGGATTTCTTGATGTTACTATGCTAATCATTTTCTCCTCCTATTTAGAATGTGTTCTTCTGCCAATGGTTCCCTGAATGTTTCTTATGAATAATTAAGTGAGTTATTTTCAGGGATAAGCTTTGCCTTTAAATATTCTGAGGCTTTTGTTCTTTTGTCATAGACCCGTTATGTGTTTTTCTTTCTTTTTTTAACAAATGGGGAAATAAAGGCAACAAGAAGATAAATAATTTTCTTGGTGAGATCTAAAAGAGGTAATCTGAGATAATCATTCACGTAAAGTGTTTAGAACAGTGTCTGACACATTATAAGTGCTCAAAAATAGCTCTCACAATTATTACACAAGGTATGTAATAGAAATATAAAGTGAGCCACAAATGTAAGTTTGAATTATCTAGTAGTCAAATTTTAAAAAATAAAAAGATACAGGTGAAATTAATAATATCAATTATCTTACCCAATAGATTCAAAGTATTATCATTTCAATGTATAATCAGTGTAAGAAATGATTAATGAGGTATTTTACAGTATTCTTTTCGTACTAAGTCTTAACAAACCGGTGTGTATTTTACACTGACAGAACATCTGAATTCTATTGCTGAAGTTTCATCAGAAATACTTGATCTGCATTTAGATTTAATAAAATTTAGTTTTCATGTAGATTCACATACTCACATTATTTCAACCATACATAAAAGTTTTCCAAAAAACTTAAGTACCAAAAAATAATTTTCCTTTAATATTTGCATCCACATTGAAAAACCTGGTTCAATCTTTTTTAGAATTGATTTGACTTTAAAATGAAAAGCACATCACTTTTATTTTAAAAAATATTTATTTATTTACTTACTTATTTTGGCCGCGCTGGGTTTTAGTTGTGGCATGCAGGATCTTTTCAGTTACGGCATGTGGGATCTAATTCCCCGACCAGGGATGGAACCCAGGCCCCCTGCATTGGGAGTGCAGAGCCTTCCCCACTGGACCATTAGGGAAGTCCCAGCATATCACTTTTAAAACTGCACCTGTCCCAGTTAATTCACTAACTCTTATGCCAATTGAATCTCTTTTTCCTTACTGTGCCAGTCATAATGCTTCTGCCTCTCCACTCAATTCCACATCAGTAAGCTGCCTTCATTTAAAATTTTTAAATGTGTCCATAGCTATTTTTTCACACTAGAAAATGTTATAATTAAAATAAGTATTTAAATGTGATTACAAATTACAGTTTACATAGATGTCACTGTAATTCATACTGTCTGCAAGACATAGTCAAATAAACACATTAAAAATGTTGCATCAATCCATAGATAGTATCAGTCAAAGTGAATCAATCTGTTGACACCAAGTGGATTGGCGGTGTGATTAGATGTAAAACTAGAACAGATGCAACGTGCCTGACATGCGCACTGCACAGTGCAATGGTTAAAGTGAAATGTGACCCCACCAAAACATTGCAGCTGTGTGTTATGGAAAAATACTTATACTGCCTCAATTTAAAACTTTAAACTTAATTAAAATTAAACAAAATTTAAAGTTATTTTCTTTGTCTCACTAGCTGCATTTCAGTTACTCATAACCACTTGTGGCTTGTGGCTATGGCATTGCACGGCACAGGTATAGACTGTCTGTCAAGGATAGGGTGGATGGGACACTTTGGTCCCATCCTGTGCCCCTTTTTGTGTTTGCATCAGCTTTTTTTTTTAATTCATTTTATTTAATTTAATTTTTAATTTTTTTGGGCTGCATTGTGTCTTTGCTTGCACCCAGGTTTTCTCTAGTTGCTGAGAGCGGGGGCTACTCTTTGTTGCAGTGCTCAGGCTTCTCGTTGCGGTGGCTTCCCTTGTTGCAGAGCACAGGCTCTAGGTGCGCGGGCTTCAATAGTTGTGGCACACGGGCTTCATTAGTTGGGGTTCGCAGGGTCTAGAGCTCAGGCTCAGTAGTTGTGGCGCACGGGCTTAGTTGCTCCACGGCATGTAGGATCTTCCCGGACCAGGGCTCGAACCTGTGTCCCCTGCATTGGCAGATGGATTCTTAACCACTGTGCCACCAGGGAAGCCCGGCATCAGCTTTAAGCAGGAGAGAAGGTTGTTTGTACAGTGCCTGATCGAATTCCCACCTCTAGCTGGTTTTCTCTTTGTTTCTTTTCTGCCTCTCCGAGGTAGCATCTTTTCCTACCCCCAATGCCCGGTTCTCTGATATATAAATGATGCATTTCCGCCAGGGTTTTTTTCACTGGTCACCTTTCCCTGCCTCTACTCTGCCTCTTGTCTGGTTTGGGGATGAGTAGGGTGAGTTAAGGGTCCACCTCACAGCTTCTCAACTCAGGTGGCTGGGCTGGGCTGGGCTGGGGTTTTCTGGAGGGATCCCCACATCAGACAGCTGATGGAGGTGTGTAACCCGTCTCCCCACTATCTCTCTCTCTCTCTCTCTCTCTCTCTCTCTGTCTCTCTCTCTCTCTCTCTCTCTCTCACACACACACACACACACACACACACACACTCACTCGATCTGCCTCAAGTTAGTTTCAGTTCCTCTCAGCTTCTGACATTGTCTGTCAGTCCTAGAGCTTTGGGTTTTGTCATGGAGTTTCTTCCATTGCCTCCCCGTGCCTTCATGAGTTTTTAAATTTAATTTAATTTAATTTTTTTAATACAGCACGTTCTTATTAGTTACCTATTTTATACGTATTAGTGTATATATGTCAATCCCAATCTCCCAATTCATCCCACCACCGCCCCCGCTTCGTGAGGTTTTAATGAAAAAACTGGGAGAGGCGGCATCAGAAATAGCAAGTTCCCTGTGTGAATCAGACATCCACTGTGGGAGAATTTTAACAGTTCTGTTTTTGTATTCTTCTTTCAGAGTCAGCTTGAACTCTGGAAAGATTTGGAAATAGAACCCTGCGCTGGCCCACTGGGGGAGTGTCTGATCCAGGGGGGAGTGGAACTGCCCACAGAGCTAGATCTTGCATATTTGCAGGGCGTGGAGGTGCCAGAAGAATATGTGACATTGAAGAGAGCAGTGTTCATTCTCTGCTCGCTTCCAGATCTCCAAGGTTGAAGCAGTGTAAATCTGTGAAGGAAAACCTAGTTGCTTTTCCCGTTTGTTTAGGAAGAGTGTTTTCTTCCCTCGTGGCAAACAGAAGTGGTGGTATTGGTAAGGAAAGGCCTGGGCTGCATAATACCTGCTTTCCTACCTACAGGCAAACAAACCCTAGCAGGACAGGAGGACGCCTGGCCGCGTCAGACTTTCTCACCGCCTCTTTACCGATCACTCCCCTCCAGTACTGTAGTTTCTCATTCGGCCCCGTCTGTCTCCTCCCTTCCTGCATCACAAGGATTTTGTAAAGAACGATGGAGTGGATTTTAGTTTCTCTGGGAAAGATTATAAGAGAAAGGCCAGATGTTAGATTCAGGGTCCTTTTTTCTGATGAGGGGCTCCCCTTGTTTACCCCTAAGACTTATGATGGCTGAGAGAAGACAGGAGATCAAGAGTACTGGTCAACCTTGAAATTTGGGTCTCAAAATATGCGGCCTGTTGTTTGTGATTCATAAGGAGGGGTCCAGGTAACCCAGGTGCAGATGGACATACAGAAGCTCTGGTGATAGAAGAGACAAGAACTGGAGATCAGCACCAGTAGCTTTGTGATCATCCTAGGTGAACAGCTAGTGGGGTTCCTGTCTTAGAGTCTTACTTGCCTGGAATAGTTTACTTACGGTATTTCTCAAGGGGAACATGGAATTAAGTGACCTTTCACATTACCTTGAGGGCCTCTAATTCTAAAATAACTCGGAAAATGGATCGGGAAAACAGTGTAACCTGGGGCAAAGCTTAACTATGCCGAACAGATTTTTCTCTTTGAATAGTTGTTATCCCTGAGGAGCCATGGTTTTACCCGTGATGCTGTGCAAAAGCTGTATGGATTTTTGAATTCCACTGAGTTGGACTTTGCCTTTGAGTGGGTATTGCTAAATGAAAGAGAACAGCAGCCGGCTTCCCCTGAGAGGCCACTGTCAGCCTCCAAAGCTGTATAGGTGTTTGTTATCTTAATCATATACTTTTGGCTGTAGACATGTTCATTATCTTATTGAAGTGTAATTTACATACAAAAAAATGCACAGATCTTAAGTGCTTAGTTCAAGGAGGTTTTTTTTTTAAGGAGTTCACTTTTAAAAAATTATTTTTTAAAAATTGTGGTAAAATGCACATAAGATAAAGAAGATGTGGTACATATATACAGTGGAATATTACTCAGCCATAAAAAGAAACAAAATTGGGTCATTTGTAGAGACGTGGATGGATCTAGAGACTGTCATACAGAGTGAAGTAAGACAGAAAGAGAAAAACAAATATCGTATATTAATGCATATATGTGGAACCTAGAAAAGTGGTACAGATGAACCGGTTTGCAGGACAGAAATAGAGACACAGACGCAGAGAATAAATCTATGGACACCAAGCGGGGAAGGCGGGGTGGGGCGGCGGTGGGATGAATTGGGAGATGGGGATTGACCTATATACACTAATATGTATAAAATAGATAACTAATAAGAACCTGCTGTATAAAAAAATAAAATAAAATTCAATTTTTATTGGAAAAAAATTATTTTAAAAAAATTGTGGTAAAATACACGTAAGGTAAAATTTACCATCCTAACTATTTTTAGGGGTTCAGTTTAGTGGCGTTCAACGCATTTACATTGTTTTGCGACTATCACCACCACTCTTTTCATCTTGTGGAACTGCAACTCTGTACCTGCTAAACTGTAACTCCTTTTCCTCCCTTTCTCTCACCCCCTGGCACTACCATTCTACCTTCTGTTTTATGAGTTTGACTAAGTACCTAATATAAGTGGAATCATACAGTATTGATCTTTATGTGTCTGGCTTATTTCACTTAGCGTAATGTCCTCAAGGTCCATCCATGTTGTGGCACATGTCAAATTTCCTTTCTTTTTAAGGCTGAATAGTACTCCATGGTGTGTATGTACCACATTGTGTTTATCCATTCATCCGTCAGTTGACACACGGGTTGCTTCCATCTTTTGGCTATTTTGAATAGTGCTGCTGTGAACATGGATATACAAATATCTCTTTCAGTCCCTGCTTTCAATGTTTTTGAAAGATACGTACATACATATATATATATCTCCAGATTGTATATACCTAGAATACATATACTCATAAGTGGAATTGCTGGATCACATAGTAATTACTCTATTTTTAACTTTTCAAGGAACCACCATGCTGTTTTCCAAAGCGGCTGTACTATTTTACACTCCTGCCAGCAGTGCACAAGGGATCCGGTTTCTCCACATCTTCACTGACACTTGTTATTTTCTGTCTTGTTTTGTTTTTGTTTTTTGTTTCTGTTTTCTGGCCGCACCATGTGGGATCTTAGTTCCCTGACAGGGATCGAACCTGCGCCCCCTGCAGTGGAAGCGCAGAGTCTTAACCGTTGGACTGCCAGGGAAGTCCCATTTTGTTTGGTTTTAGTAGTAGCCATCCTGATGGGTGTGAGGTGAGTTCAGTGAGTTTTGACAAATGTATACAGCTGGGTACCACTGCCCCAGTCAAGATAAGGAACATTTCAGTCACCCCCTAAAGTTCCTTTCCTCATGCTCCTGGGCAGGTATATCCCCTCCGCCTCACCACCACCCACCAACCCCTGACCCTAGGCAACCATGTTTTGCTTTCTGGCATTATACATTCGCTTTGTTTTTCTAGAATTTCATATAAACACTTTATTTGGCGTCATTCACTCGGAATAACATTTTAGATTCACTGAATAGTATTCCACTGCATGAGTGTTCTGCAATTTGTTGATCCATTTAATCTGTTGACGGACATTCGAGCTGTCTCCAGTTTGGAGCAGTTGTGAATAGGGCTCGTGTGAACACTCTTGCCCAAGTGTTTTTGTGGATATGGGCTTTCACTTATCTTGGGTAAATAAGAGATGGAATCCTGAGTCAAAGGGTAGATTCATCTTTAACCTTATTTGAAACTGCCGAATAGTTCTCTCAAGTTCACAGTGTTTGAAAGTTTCAGTTGCTCTGTATCTTCTCTAACATTTAATGATGTCCGGTTTTCGTTTAACGTTTTTTTTTTTTTTTTTTTTTTGCGGTACGCAGTCCTCCCACTGCTGTGGCCTCTCCCGTTGCGGAGCACAGGCTCCGGACGCGCAGGCTCAGCGGCCATGGCTCACGGGCCCAGCCGCTCCGCGGCATGCGGGATCCTCCCGGACCGGGGCACGAACCCGTGTCCCCTGCACCGGCAGGCGGACTCCCAACCACCGCGCCACCAAGGAAGCCGCCCCCCCCTTTTTTTTCACCATTTTAGGGGATGTGAAATGGTATCTCATTGTGGTTTTAATTTGTATTTTCTGCATAACCAATAACAAGCATGTTTTCATATACTTACTGATCATTCATATATCTTTTGTGACGTGTCTGTTCAAGTCTTTTGCCCATTTAAAAAATTGCCTTGTTCATCCTTGTGTTATGATTTTTAGTTCTTTATATACTCTTGATTCAAGTCCTTTGTCAGATGTATGCGCAGTGAATATTTTTCCCCAATCTATGGCTCTTCTGTTAATTTTCTTAATAGTGTCTTTTATTGAGCAAACCTTTTTTATTTTGATGAATCTTGTCAGTATTGGCTTTTATGGCTAGTACTTTTTTGTATCCTATCTAAGAAATCTCTGCCTACTTCAGGGTGGAGAATATATTCTCCTGCGTGGGTGAGAAATAAACCCCAGTTGGACTGTGGCGTTGGCTGCACCACCCTCAGATTTGGACCTTCCCGTGGGTGTTTCCCATCAGAAGGACGGCAGTGTGAACCTGTCCCACCCCTGCTGCCAGCACCTGCCAGACCTTGGGTCAGTGAATGAATCCAACACGTTATTACCACGCATGTTACCCAGAGGCAAACCCACCACTTACCTGTAGACAGGGCTATCTCATGTCTACACGAAGGGGTGGGCTGGGCACTCTCTGTAGCCTTCTCTACCCTTAAAATCCAGCACTGGTGGAAATGAGCTCTTTCTGGGGCAGGCATTTCCGCTCCATTTCTACTCCCTCTCTCTGTGTACTTACATCATGGCCTTGGATTGCTCTCACCTGTGGTTTGCTAGCGGTTTTGATCTGAAATGGGGGAAATATCAACTCTGGGAGATCAAAAGAATAGTTGTGATTTAATTCTGGAGGGGCACTGCCTCTAATAGCGTAAGTAAACTGCCATCTGGGGCTGGAGAAAACATGTCAGAGCTGTGCCAAACCCATGTTAGACTTTGAATGAAAGCCCGTGCTGTTTTCGGTTCGTAGCATAAGCCAGAAGAGCTATTTCTAGCATCCCTTCTTTCTCTCCCTACTCGTGTACACTGGAGAGTCTACATATTGCTGACATTAGGATAAACATAACCAAATGGGTCCATTATTTTAAACCTTTGACACTGGACTCAAACTGTCCCAAGGGTGTGATGCATCAGTCAGTCTGAAGCAGGCTGCACTTGGGGTACTTTCATATTGTGGTTGGAACCCCTGCACTGAGTACAGGATTCTGGGCCCTGTTATGGTGGGGGGGGGGGAGAAGCACAGAATGTGCCTGGATGGACTCCTTATGTCCTTCTCAGCTGGAAATGGCACAACTCTGGCCACTAGCTCCAAGAGACACTGTCACAGAGCCATGTTGCCTTGTTCTCCCACTGGAAAGGCTGGACGGCTGAACTAGGGCAGGGGCATGTGGGGTTAGAAATATGGTCTCTTCAAATAGCCAACAGTCTTGTAATCAACACTGTTGACTGGGAGCTGTCTGCCAGTCAAAGTGTGGTCTAGTTTCCAGTGGATAAGTCTGGGAGAGGAATGTTTTTGTTGTTGTTTTGTTTTGCATCCAGCTTGTTAAAGACATGAAGAGGAAGAAAGTATTTAGCTCAGCAAAAGAAGTGACACTTTAAAGTTTTGATTCCATTATTACTCTAAAAGCTTCTAGCATTACGCCTGCCCTAATGCATCATGGTACACATGTGTACACATGCCTGCATTTAACGTGGTATAGTATAAAGGTCTCTAGGGTCACGGCTGTGACTGAAAACACAGCTCCTACCACCTGCTACATGAGTGACTTTGGGCATCATGCTTAACTTTTCTAAAATTTAAGTTATCATGCCCAGTTCACTGTACAATGAGAAGGTGAGAAGACAGAGTATTGATAAAGGACCCAGGCGCACAGTATAACTAAATGGTCAATAAATATTTATTTAAAAATAAAGTCCCTCCAGCTCCAGCACACATGACAAGGAATACAAGGCCAGCATTCCTGATGCTGAGCAGTGGCAGAGGCTGTCGCACGGCGGAGTGAGCCCCAGGACCAGAAGGAGGAGATTAAAGGCTAGGAGATGAGCCTTCAGAAAGGTTGTAGAGTCCTTGCAATGGGAAGGAAGTTCAGCAGAGTTCTCGCCAACCACCTGCAGGATTTTTTTTACTCATAGGCTACTCTTGAACAGACAAGGCACAGGGGATAATTTTCTGTATGAAGGGAATAGACGGGGTGCTGAAGGTGTGCCTTTTAGCACCTAGAATGGTACCTAGCCTGGGGCAGGCGTTCAGATCATATTTGTTGAATGAATGAGCGTGAAACATCAGTGAAACTATCCTATCAGTTCCATGATTGAGAGCAATAATTGGTGTTACCAGTGCATCAGCTTCTTGTCTCTACGGTCACTAGCCTGAGAGGACGAGGGGAAGTTTGTCTGCAGTTAAAAGGCAGAATAATTTAAAAACACCACCACCAACCAAAAAAAACAGCCAACCAGAATTCCAAAGATCTCCAGTCCACAGGTAGCATTTGGAGTCACTCAGATAATGAAAGAAAATTACTTAGGAAAATTTGAAGCCTTATATTATGCAAGCTGAATACAGTACCCAGAGAAACACTTAGAAAATTTATTAGAATATGCATTGATTTGTGCCCTGCTTGAAGCTTGTGCCTGGGGAGGGGACACTGAGGTATTATGTGAAGTAGAAAGGACATGTAGCAAAGCAAGCATTGAACTAAGAGTGCAGGGCCCAACCAGCTCTCCAGCAATCATTAAGGCCACCTCATTGCTCTGTTTATTTTTCTAATCTTATCTCTTGATACATTATAGAACTCACCATAGCCAGCTTTCATTATTATATCACCCAGTTGGTTTGTAAAGTGGAGATAATATCATGATTCCAAAGGTTACTGGGTAGATTAAGATCATGTAGAGGAGTGTTTAATAAATGTTCCTTCCCTCCTTCTTGCTGCCTTTTGGACAAAGGAATCGGAGTAGAAAACTTTAATAGACTTTGGCATGATGTAGGAATGGTAGAGAAGGAGTGGGGATGTTTTAAATTATATGTAAAACCTGTGTTTTTTAAGTATTTGTGGATTGAAATTATTATTACTATTTCCAACAATGCTATGAATAAGTGGCTAAAATTGGGACAAAAGACTGTTAATAAGTTACTTGCCAGATGATGGGTTGGAATAGATTCTTCCCTGTAATTGCTTAACAAATAGGTTTCCAACTTTCCATTCATTTACCTTGCACACTTTGCCTTGGATTAAATGTTTGAAAATGAAACCGCCATCCCGGCAACAAAATTTCCTTTGTTTTTATTATTTATTTGGTTGTGCCGGGTCTTAGTTGTGGCAGGCAGGCTCCTTCGTTGCGGCACGTGTGCTCCTTAGTTGAGTTGTGGCATGAGAACTCTTAGTTGCGGCATGCATGTGAGACCTAGTTCCCTGACCAGGGATCAAACCCAGGCCCCCTGCATTGGGAGCACAGAGTCTTCTTACCCACTGTGCCACCAGGGAAGTCCATCCTTTACCTTTAGGAGAATCTGAGTTCCAACGAAAAAGAGTTGCTTTCATGTTCCCATTTCATAGACAGTTTTAAAAACCTGTAGTGCCTGGGTGGGGCCCACTCACACTCCACAGATCCACAGACTAAATGTTTAAGTTTGTCATCCTGTGGGATGTAAAATGAAACCATGTACCAAAGAAAAATGGTGAATGACTCACTCACATGTGACTTCCAGGGAGGAGAAGGATTCAGCAAGAATGTGTCACAAGGACATCAGATCCCTTCACAATGAAGGTTGAGGTTGCCTGTCCTGGCATGTGAGTCAATGTTATGAATCTGAATGGAGGCTGCCAAGTTATGTCGGGGTCTCAAGGAGAGCATCTGGTACTGGGGTGAATTCATCATGGTGCTGCATCCAGCAGTACCAGAGAAATTGTATTTGTTAGCACATCAGGAAGGGGTTCACCTCTCAGGGACGGGTTCATATTTATAGGCTCACCACACATATGCACTCACATGCTTGCACACGCTAATTTATTTATGTTGAGAAATATAACTGTTACTTAGACAAAAATCCTCATACTCCAGTGCTTTGTAGACAGGTCCACATGGGAAGCCAAACTCTAGTCCAGAGGTTGCTTGGCACCCAAGGAATCAAAACAAAGAGTTTTAAATGGATAAAATTCATCTTCATAGTGGGGAAATGTCTGGCGCCTGAACCATTGATCGTGGGGCCAAGCCACCCTTTCCTGAGGCCAGGGTTTTTTTTTTTTTTTTTTTTTTTTTTTTTTTTGAGGCCAGGGTTTTGATAAGTATTTCAAAGTACTCTTCTCTGATGGTTTTGGGTCGAGCTTGCATTGTTGATGGACACAATTTTTCTTTAAATATGTCTTAATACCCTTCAGCAAGCTAGCTTCATCTCGGAAGCCATTCTTTCTCCTTGAGATGAGTTTGCATATCTTTGTTTTGATGATTATTTACTGATTTTACTAGTGAGTCTAATTTGCCTGCTTTCCAAATTCTGGGTGAGTGGGGAGGAATGCACCACACGGCTGCCTATATGGCCTACTGAAATATTACCAGGAGTCAGGGCCTTGTTCACATACCTGCAGTCTGCCGTAAGGACAGGAGAAACTTTATGCTTGAGTCAGTACCTGGCTTGCCAATTTCGGGCAGTGATACAATAGGGCAGAATGCAGGGTAGTGTGATAATTATCCTTCTGGACATACTAGAGGAAAACAGTAGGGATGTGCTCTCGACATACCTAATTTTTCTTTATGAATTCATCATAAATTATTTCTGAAAGTGTATGTAATCTTACTTGAAATAGGTTGAACTTATTTATAACTTATTATTCCCTTATGTAACTGCCATTGGGATAAGTCTCTTACATTTAGTTCCCAGCTTTCTTTCAGTTGCTCTAAAACTGTGTCCTAAAATCTTCAGGGATCCTATCCTGAGCCCTAGGTGAGGAGTTCCCATATTATAAAGAAGATGCAGTTTCCCACCCACTGCATAACCCATAGTTTTTTTTTTTAAAGGCATCGCAAACGTATGGTCCCTTCAGCCTTCATCTTTCCATCTTGAAGTGTCCTGATGCTTTTAAGGTCATTTGAGCGACACCCAAGACTGAGTGTGTCTGCATTTCACAGATGTAAAGACTGAGGCAAGTTGCTAATTATTTGCCCCCTTGTGAGCCACAAAGGAGCTTGTACAACCCCAATACAAAGTCTGAGTCGTTGTGAACTTGGTCACACTGGTCAGTTTATGTGACTGTAGGCTGGCCTTCCGAGAGAAAGAGCAAATGAATCAAGGAGACTGAGGCAGAAGAGGGTTCCTATAAAGAATCCTTGGCTCTGCAGGCCTGCGGACGTGTGGGTGGCCTTTTAGGGATGGAGTTTCAGGTAGAAGGGCCTTTCATCCTCTGGAGGCTGATTATTCTGAGCAATTAAGAAGAGGCCTACAGCAGTTCTCTATTGGGAGAGGGGGTTGTTCGATTCCTTCCCCCATTCTTGCCAAGAGTTATTGAGGTGCCAGATACTGTGCTAGTAAGCATGTGTGTGGGTTCACTTTACACGTGTTACCTGACATCTAATGAAAGAATCAAAGGGTGCCATTTACTGCGTTCATTTCTAAAATCTATTTAGAAACTCAGTTGGTACTAGTAAATAATAAATATACAACAGCTGTCTTTATATAAATGGACTTATGCTGTGTGCTGTCCAAGTTTTAAAATAAACTGTCTGGCTAAAGGCACCCTGTGTTCAAGTGTGTTACAGTTTTTTCCTTTAGTAAAACATTTCTAGCTCATCGAATAATGACTCTCAGTATTTCCAGAAAGCTTTGCTCAAGCCACCACTGAAATTTGAATTTTATATAATGTTAATGTGTCACAAAATATTATTCTTTTGATTCTTGATCAACTGTTGAAAATGTAAAAAACCATTCTTATCTTGTAGACTGTAGAAAAGTAGAATTTGGCCCCTGAGCTGAAGTTTGCCAATCCCTCTTCTATACCATTATCCTGTTATATCTTCATCTTACTGGTATCTGAAATTGTCCTATGTATTCATTTGTTTGTTTGTTGTCTGTCTTTCCTGGTACATTGTAAGCTCCATGAAGGCAGGTTCTTTGTCTTATTCACTGTATTATCTCTATCAACTAGAACAGTGTCTGGGATATAGAGGTGTGTTATGAATATTTAGTGATTGAATGAATAAATCCATATAGTTTAGGAGCCACTAAATCCAATAAAGTCTTCCTTCCAAATATCTCATGTGTATATCCTATCCCAGGGGCCACATCCTACCCAGATCTTTGCCTCTGTTTTAGTGCAGATCTTTGTTCCTGTACTAATACCTCGAGCCTTCCTGACCCCTTGTCTCTGACTCTAGTCTACCCTCTAGTATAGTAACTTGCTGAAGTATATTTTGTCTTACATCATTTCTCTGCAAAACCCAAACCTTTTCACTGTTTTCCCATTCCTACAGTATAAGTCAGACTCCTCAGGTGCACGTGCAGGGCCCTTGGTAATCAGTTCCCCACCTGCTTTTCCACCCGTATCCCTGAGCCTTCCCTGTAAGGAGCCCTCTGCTCCAGCAGCCTCGTCACCTTCTTGTCCCTGAAGCCACTGCTCATTCCCACCTCTGCACCTTTGCTCCGGCTGTGCCCCAGAGCCAGTGGACATTCCCCGTAGGAAGGGATTGACCCCTAGGTCATAGGAGATAAGTCTGTAGCAAGTGATGGGAAACAAGGAAGAATGAGCTAAGCCTCAGAAAGTGGAAGATGAAGAATGAACGTGGCCAAACATAACTCAGTTGGTGATAAAGTGGGGCAAGAAGGATGTAGTTATTCTGGGAGAACGATTGAAAAGGGCTGCCTGGCAGGGTTATCTAGGCCAGTGCTTTTCAAACCACTGTGTGGACAGATATTCAGGGAATCTTGTTAAAACGCATATTCTGGCAGTAGATCTGGAGTGGCGGCCTGGGATTCTGCACTCTGTAAAAATTTTTTTAATTTTTTTAAAAAATCTTTTTTATTTATTTATTTTTGGCTGTGTTGGGTCTTCGTTTCTGTGCGAGGACTCTCTCAGGACTTCCTCTAGTTGCGGCGAGCGGGGGCCACACTTCATCGCGGTGCGCGGGCCTCTCGCTATCACGGCCTCTCTTGTGGCGGAGCACAGGCTCCAGACGCGCAGGCTCAGTAGTTGTGGCTCACGGGCCTAGTTGCTCCGCGGCATGTGGGATCCTCCCAGACCAGGGCTCGAACCTGTGTCCCCTGCATTAGCAGGCAGATTCTCAACCACTGCGCCATCAGGGAAGCCCTGGGATTCTGCACTTTTAAGAAGCTCCCACGTGATGCCCATGCTTCTGGTTCTGGGATGATTCTTTGAGTATCAAGCATCTAACTAAATGCTCAGGAAAGGAGCCTTTTCCATAAGACCTGGATGTGGAAACAGGAAGCCAGTTGGCCTGCTCCTCAGAGGCCTGCCTTCAATAAAGACATTTCTTGCATTCTAAACGACTGAATAAATGAGTGATGGCTCCAGTCTTCTTGCTGAAGGAGGGGGTGTTGAAGAGAACTAAGGGCCAAGCTGAGCGTGTAAGGCTGCAGCTTAAAGGGAAGAAGCACCTTTGAGTCCTGAGATGGTGGCAGTGAAAGTGGTCATTGGGAAATGAAAAGTCTAATGTTGGTTGGGCCAGTGACCTGTCATTATACACAAATGCGCGCGCGCACACACACACACTCCCTCATTTAGGGTAAAGGCTGGAGTGCAGTGCTCTCCCTGTTGCAGTCGGATTCTCTTTTCTCTCCGAGAGGCACCTCTTCTGATCCACTAGAGCTTCCAGTTCAGAATCTAGGTTTGGCTTGAGTACAAGCAATGTACCTCACCCTAACTAAGCAAGAGGAATCATTTCTGTAATGTGTTATCTCCAAACAGAAGAGCAGGTAGGACAGTATTTTGTTGGCGTAATTAACTCGCCCCTTAGAACAGTTTCTCTCTAATGATTAGCCTGGCCCTTGTCTCTTTGGCTAATCAATAGCTGGCCTTTTGATGAAATTGGGTGTTATTTCCCTGTGCCTTAACTTTGTGCAAATTGTATGTTATCCTGATTAATGATTTTAATGACACTTCTCTTATCACAGTAATGTCCCGTCTGCTTTTATCACAGAGAAACTTCTGCTTGGCTGACTGAACTCTGATCCTGACATAGTAAAAGTCATGGTAAGTTGGAGACGTGCCTCACCCTCCCTGGTGCCAGCCGCAGACAGGTACAGGATGTGTACTCAGGGACTGTTGCCTTATACAAAGGGTTGTTTGCTCATCAGAGGAGAGGGACGAGGAAATGGAAAGGCAGTTTCTTTTTTCGAAAACACCATTTTAACTTCTTTCAGGGGTGGTGAGTAACCTGACCCTGAAAATTAATTCAAAGAGGGACTCCTTTGAATCCTTCTAACATCCTGAGATACAGAAACAAGTTATAGTTTTCTCTCTGCAGAAACACTACATGTTCATTTGAGAAATTGTAGGCAAATAAAAAGGAAAAACTCAAAATCCCGCAGCCTCCTCCACTAGGAGATGACCGCTGTCCACACTTTGTGTAGCCCCATCATTTCAGGCTCATCAGCTAAGAAACACTTGTCATCTGCCTCCCGCTGTTGGCTGTGACTGGACTCCTCAGAGCTTGGTTACCTGATCTCAGGGACAGGCAGGGAATTGGATCCCTTTGAGAGTTCCATAAAGCTCACTGCTGCTGTGGAAGCTGAGCCTTTCAGCTACAAACATGGCTGTACCTGAGGCTGGCCACCTGCTCTCCTTCTCCTGCCCAAATAAAGTTTCTCAATAGGCAGGTGATGCTTGATCCCTGGTCTTCTAGGAAGAAATAATAGAAGTAGAATCTCATACTTGGAGAGGAACTAGACATTCCGCCAACTCTACACACTTCCCTTTAGGAAGATGGATGTGTAAACTATCCTGAACAAAGAGTATTATACTCTTAACATCTTTTTTTAACATTAGACAATCTAGAATTTTCTTCATCATCTCTGACAGTCAAGGGCTTACTGGTGTCTGCACCAAATCTCTTATGCTGTCCTTTAAAATCCATTTGTTCTTGATGGATTCTCCCTGGACATGTACAACATTTATTCAGAGACGTTTACAGTGCCCCTACTTTGTGCATGGTTTTTGGCTCTGGGGACCCATAATTAATGGGACACTCTTCCTGTTCTGAACAAGCTCGCAGCCTTTCTACATGTGAAGACGGTAACCAAGTGACCCTTTAGTGAGCTTTCCACTGAGGAAAATTACCTCAGTTGCTCTCATCTTTCCTCCTAGAACCTGTTTTTCCTTTATGACTGTTATTTATTGGACAGATAAAGGGCTTCTTTGAAGGAAAGGAAAACCATACAGTATAATCACAATATTGTAATTCCCAATTATCTTCCATCACTTTATTTTAGACCCTACTTGTATGACAGTGGTTTTGAAATAGTAGTAATAAGAACGTAAAGAACAGTTAATGTATTCACTCTAGTCTTTGCTATGCTAACACGTTTATTTTACATCTTATAGCATATTAAAATTATTTACTCTCGATGGTGGAGTTATGGGTGTTGTATTTTTCTTCTTAATTATTTAAAATTTTTTTATTGAAGTATAGCTGATTTACCATATGTAAATTTCAGGTGTACAGCATAGCAATTCAGTTATATATATATTATGTATATATTCTTTTTCAGGTTCTTTTCCCTTATAGGTTATTACATAATATTGAGTATAGTTCCCTGTGCTATACAGGAGGTCCTTGTTGGTTATCCATTTTATACATAGTAGTTTGTATATGTTAAGCCCAGCCTCCTAATTTATCCCTCCCCCTACCCCCGAGATTTTCTTCTTAATTCTTAAAAAAATTTTTTTTCCAAATCTCTACAATGACCATATGACACGTTTCTAAAAGGAAAATGTTTTAAAAGCCATTGTATTCAAATATTTACCAAAAAATTTTAGAGTATAATTTACATACAATGAAATGCACAGCTCTTAAGGTTACTGGTAGATGAGTTTTGACAAAGGTATGTATCGTGTGACCTACCCCTCTTATCAAGATAGAACATTTCATCGCTCCAGGAAGTTCCTCTATGCCCCTTCCAGATCAGTCCCCACCCTGCTCTCCACTCCACTCCAGAAATGGAACCATTGTTCTGATTGTTTTCACCATAGATTAGTTTTGCCTGTTCGAGAACATCCTATAAATGGAATCATAGAGCGTGTGCTCTTTTATTGTCAGTATTATATTTTCTGCAATCCATCCCTGATGCTGTATCAGCAGTTTGTTCCTCTGTTCCTTTTTATTGCTAAATATTTCATCGTATCGTATTCCCATCTTTTGACATTTATCTTCATCATTATTTATTATTTTAATAACTGAATGACATTTCATTGATTGTGATGTATCACTGATTTCTAGCTATTTGTTTTCATCATTCTTCCCTACATCCTCTGCCTGTTTCCTCTGCCTGCTGCCACAAGAAGCCTTCCTGGGGTGGAATCCCCTGCCTTCCTGGAACAGATAATGATACATTATTCCCTGGAATTTAGTCGATATGGATACTTTAGAGCTAACAGGAACCAACTTTCCGGGCTTATCTTGTTCTGGAAAAAAGATGCTGATAGATAAGCTGTATTATCTTTGCACATTTCTCTATCGATTCATCTTGTTAGATATTAATTTTAATCCCATACTAGTGTCCCTCAGCAATGCAATTTGCTTTAAAAGTCAAATGCAGTGTTTAAGTACCATCCAAAATTTTTTCAACACTGGAGTTCCAGAAGAACATTGGGAGACATTTGACTCAGAAAGCTGTCTTGGTGGGGTCAAGAGCTGAGCTAGGCCATTTGAAATTCTGACAGCAAATCACAGCTTGCTTATTACTACAGATATACAGTAGAAGAAAACAAGTAGAATGCCTGCATGAATTTCCTGAGGCTGCCTTAACAAAGCACCGCAAACTGGGTGGTTTAGAATAACAGAAATATGTTGTCTTGTATTTCTGGAGGCTAGAAATCCAAAATCGAGACGTTGGCAGGGCCATGGTCCCTCTGAAATCCATAGGGGAATTCTTCCTTGTCTCTTTCTAGCTTCTGGTGGTTTGCTAGCCATCTTAGGCGTTTTTTGGCAGACATTGGAGTCAACAACACATTATCATGTGGTGTTCTCCCTGAGTGTCTTCGTCTTCACGTGCTGTTTTCTAAGAAGGACACCAGTCATGTTGAATTAGCGGCTTCCTCATCTTGCTTTAATTAATTACAATTAATTAATTCATTGTAATGACAGTATTTCCAAACAAGGGCACATTCTGAGGTACTGGGGGTTAGGACTTCAACATATCTTTCTTTGGGGATGCAATTTGGTGCAATTGATCTCTTTGCCTTTTATGGACACTGTGAATCTCATTATTGATTACAGTTTCCTCTTGTTTGGCTTCTAGACAGAGAAATCTGTGGCTCATGTCAAATAATTACACAGGCCCTTAAAGTCTCCGTTTCCGTTTCCTTTCTACCCCCTTCTTTACTGTAATTTTCTATGCTTTGTGTCCTGTCACTGAACTTCTTCATCTATTTATTTATCTTTCGTATTGAATTATGTTTCTCTTTGCTGCCTCACGTACATAAATAACATTAATAAATTAGTAAATAGATTAGAAATACTCAGGGCAACTCGATCTTAATCAGTACATTATCTCTAAGTCATAAGTCAACTGAATGGTACCTACTGGTTACTAACCCATGTTTTGCTCGTTGATGTTTTTAATTTGTAGTCTGTATATGCAGAGGGTCTGATTCACTAACTTTTTTTTTGTTTGTTTGGTTTGGTTTTTTGTTTTTTTGCGTTACGCAGGCCTCTCGCTGTTGTGGCCTCTCCCGCTGCAGGGCACAGGCTCCGGACGCGCAGGCTCAGTGGCCACGGCTCACGGGCCCAGCCGCTCCGTGACATGTGGGATCTTCCCGCACCGGGGCACGAACCCGTGTCCCCTGCATTGGCAGGTGGACTCTCAACCACTGCGCCACCAGGGAAGCCCAGATTCACTAACTTTTTGTCCCTTGTATGCATCAGAGTATTTCTCACTTTAAGGCATGCTGGTCGTTTCCGGTGATGCTAATCCTCATTTCCATTGTCTAGACTGCTGTCTCCTCCTCGTGACTTCCCATCCTTCCCTCTGCCACTTGGTCAGGCTTCTCTCCCCTCCATTCCACTGCAGAAGCCTTTGTCAGGATCACCAGGACCTTCCGTGTTGCCCAATCTGACCATCCCTTCTGTGTCCTCTACTCACACCTACCTTAGCAGGCACTGACATCTTCCTCCTTCCTCAGCCTCTGGACAACACACAGTCCTGGTTTTCTTTATACATCAAGGACCAGTCCTTCTTGGTTATCCATTCCGGTCCTTCTCTGCTGGAGAGGCCCAGGCTTGTCCTAGGACCCCTGTTCTTCACTTTCTCCCTAGGTCATTTCGTCCAATACCATCCAAACGCTGATGTGTCCTGAATTTATTACTCTAGACTTGCCCTCTAGATTTACGTTGTATAACCAACCATCCTTTTGACAACTCCACTTGGATGTTTAATGGACATCCCAAACTTAACATTTTGAAAATAGAACTTCTAAATCCCACTCCCCACTGCCATCCCAAATCTGGTAGTCCTCCAGCATTCCCCATCTGGGTAGAGGATGCCACTCTCTGCTTGGCTGCTCAGGGAAAAAGATTTAGAGTTACACTTGCTTCTTTTCTTTCCTCACCTCCCACGTCAGTCCATTGGCAAGTTCTGCCGCCTTTGCTCCAAAACATGTGCTGAGTCTGTCTGTCTCTTTCCATTTTTACTGTTTCACCCTCGTCTACCATCATATCCCTGGATCATGGCCCAGATTCTCAACTGGTCTCTGTATCTCCCTACAGCAGCCCAAGTGATCTTTTTAACGTGTAAATCAGATCATCTCGTCCATCCCTTTGCTGAAAACCTGCCAGTGCCTCCTACTGCGTTTAGAATAAAACAGAAACTCCTCACTGGCTTGTGAGGGTTCTTGTTCTGCCCTTGAAACCTCTCTGATTTTCTTTCTTTTTCGTTTTTAAAGTTTTTATTATGGAAAAAGGTAAACACATACAAAAGTAGACCAAATATTAAAAAGAACCCCTTTGTACTTATTATTAACTCATGGTCAGTAACTATTATATTACATAATAATAACTCAGTAATTATTAACTCATGGTCAGCCTTGTTTCTTCTTTACCTCCACTTACTTCCCCCAACCGGTTATTTTGAAGCAAATTCTAGACATCTTATCCTCTCATCTATAAACTCTTTCAGTGTGTATAAGATTCAAACTCTTAAAAAAGTAAAATATAACCACAATACCATTATCATACCTAAAACCGTTAACACTAGTTGCTTAATGGCATCAAATATCAAGTCAGTGTTCAATGTCCAACTGTCTCATAAATGTCATTTTTTTTTAGTGTTTGATTCAGGATCCCAATAAGTTCGTCCATTATGATTATTGATGTGCATTTTTAATCTCTTTTAAGCTATATTTACCCTCCATCTCTCTCTCTCTCTCTTTTTTAAAAGAAATTATTTAATTTAATTTATTTATTTTTGGCTGCGTTGGGTCTTCATTGCTGCGTGCGGGCTTTCTCTAGTTGCGGCGAGCGGGGGCTACTCTTCGTTGCGGTGCGTGGGCTTCTTATTGCAGTGGCTTCTCTTGTTGCAGAGCACGGGCTCTAGGTGCGTGGGCTTCAGTAGTTGTGGCACGTGCGCTCAGTAGTTGTGGCTCGTGGGCTCCAGAGCACAGGCTCAGTAGTTGTGGCGCACGGGCTTAGTTGCTCCACGGCATGTAGGATCTTCCCGGACCAGGACTGGAACCCGTGTCCCCTGCATTGGCAGGCGGATTCTTAACCACTGCGCCACCAGGGAAGTCCCTCCATCTCTCTCTTTTCTAATTCTCCTTGCAGTTTATTTGTTGAAGAAACTAGATCGTTCATCAAGTAGTGTTTCTCACAGTCTGGATTGTGCTGATTACAGCCCTGTGGGGTGGGTTAACATTTTCCTCTTTCCTCTTTCTCCTATTTACCATAAATTGGTATTTGGCCTTAGAGGCTTGATTGAATTCAGGTTTGATTTTCCCCTTTCAGGGGAGACAAGATTACTTTGTAGGTAACGGTGTAACTTATCTTACCACTCCCCAGCTTGCCCACCAACTCAAGCCACACTGGCCTCTGTCCCACTCCTCCCCCAGAAGTCAGCTCCAGCCTCAGTGCCTTTGTCTCAGCTGTTTCCTCTACCTATAACACTTTCCCCTGATCTTCGCACAGTCAGCTGTTTCCTGTCACTCAGACCTCAGCCTGAATGTCACTCCTCAGAGCAGCCCCTCCAGGACCTCTCTGTCTGCCCTGTAGCCCTTCTCACCACCGGCCGCCTGGTGGAATATTTGTTTGTTGGCTCGTTTACTGTCTGCTTCCTGCTGAACTTGAACATCAGCTCCAGGGGAGCAAGAGCCTCATCTCCCACAGTCACTGCCGTGTCCCAACACCTGGAAGAGTGTCTGGCCCATGCTGGGTACTCAGCAAACTTGCTGTGTGAGATGGCGCCATGCTGGTGAGAAGTGCCTCTCAGTCACCATCTTTCTCTGTGCACTCAGGCAGCCAAGGGAGGCACCGTCAAAGCTGCTTCAGGCTTCAGTGCCACTGAAGATGCCCAGACCCTGAGGAAGGCCATGAAAGGTCTCGGTAAGTGTCCCGCTGGAGGTAAACACCCCTCATGTGCTGTGCATGACAGAGTCACCCAGAGGGTGTTGTGTCCACAGGCAACTGTGAGTACGTCTCAGGCTAAGAAAACACAATGGGAACAAGTTGACTTTTCAAGGCAAACTAGACGGGAGGGTTTTTTACTAAGAGTTTTAAATGTTATGAACTCATTCTGGACTTCCCTGATAATTTAACTCTGTTTTACATTCCGGTATTATGAATCTATATATCAAATTTGAGAAATGTATTTGTTTTCCAGTTAACCCATGTATGCATGTCATGCCAGAAGGTTTACAAAGCACTTTGACAAACATTATTGGAACGAATACGTGCGATAATCCTGTGATGTAGTGAAAGCAGCTGGTCCTATTTTCGCCCCATTTTACAGATGTGAAACTGAGACTCAGAGAAGTAACATAGGAGGGCACAGAGTAAGTGGAACTGAGTCATGAGTCACACTCAGCAGAGCCTGCCAGCTCTAAGTCCATGTTCTTTCCCTTGAGTCAGCCCCCCGCCTGTTGCTGCTGTAATACGCACAGCTAGGCCAGTACCCCGTGTAGCATGTGGGATTTTAGGTGAGAAGGCTGTGCGTACGTGACCAGAAGGGCTTGTCTTCCAGTGCACCACCCTCTGGTAGCTCCCGTGGGCAAAGGCCTCCCACTGGGTGGGCACAGCCATGCCCGGGCACTGCAGGCTATGCTGACCTAGACCCTGCCTCCAAACTTGCCTGAGTGGACATTTGGCCAGAGAAGTGCTCTCTTTCATAGCTGCTATTTAGAACCTCCTCCAGATTTGGATAAAAACGTTTGACCATAAGGCGTTATTTCCCAGGTTTTCTATCCAAGAAGAATTCATCTTAGCCCCAGTGCTACTAACAGGAACAATAACAGTATTAGTGAGCATTTATTAAGCTCTACTGTGTGTCAGGCACAATGTGTTACATAGATTATGTTCTAATTCTGACAGCAACTTGTTTAACTCATGAGAAAGTTGAGGTTTAGGGAGATGAGCTAACTTGCCCGAGGTGTCTGGGGTTGTACGTGTCAAGATTCTAGGCAATTCCAGGCAGTCCGACTCCAGAGCCGGAGCTTAAGCCACTGTGCTGTGCTGCTGCCCACCTCTGAACAGGACATTACCCTGAATCTATCATTTTCCCTTTTTATAAATAAAATGGAAAAGGGACTCGGCCCACCCTTTTTTTCAGGTGTATCCTAATTCTTTGGTGGCTAGCAAGAACACCATAATTCAGAACGTAGACCACATGGCATTCGGAATTCTCAGAGTCGGGAGGCATTGGATACAACAAACCATTTTTGGTGCTCGCTGTGTGGGCCAGTGAAGGTTAGAGGAGACAAGGACTATAAACCTAGTCCTGTGGTTCAATCGTCCATGGATGCTAGGCAGCCAAGGCATGTGCAGAAACATGATCGGTTCATAATATGATAGCGACGGGAGGGGCACAAGTAAGATCCCATTAGGAGTCAGAGAGGTCACATGTCATTTGAGAGCATCAGGCAAAACTTCTTGGAGGACGTAGAAATTGAGATGGGCCTTGGGAGATGAGTTAAATTTATTCAGTTAGTAAATAAATAGATAAGAGAGAATGGGTTTCAGGTGAACGGAACAGCGTGAGCAAAGGCATGGGATGAGTGTGAGCATTGCCCTGTTTTGCATTTTAGTGGAGGCACTTAGCTGCAGGCCATGGAAATACATGGCTTGCAGCAGGATGTACTTACAATGCAGGAGTTGACTTTTTAGGTGACTTCTGGGAAGGCGGGTACCATGGGGTGGGTCCTGAGGATGCTACTGACATGGGAGGATGACCCAGAGGCATTGTCCAGGAAACAACAAATGCCAGAATCAGGATGCTAGATGGAGGGGGTTAGGGAGACATAAGCCCATAGACTGGTAATGAAGGAGGTCAGGAGAAAGGAGTGCAGTGTAGTTGGGTCAAGTACAGGAATTCAGGAGCTAAGTCTCTGGATTTGGCTGCCTGTAACTTTTTATGTGGATATTTACAATAGTGAATGGGGTATGGTGGAGAGTCCCAAATGCCAGACAGCAGTGCAGATAGTAAATCCAGCAAATGGTGGGGAGCCAATGTGTATCCTGAGCAGGGGAGGGACACTGTGAGAGTTTGTCGTTTTAGGAAAATGAATCTAGCAAGACGTTGGAAAGACCAATTAGGAAGTGAGGCTACTACTTAGCAGACTTTAAGTTGTCTAAGAAGAAACCCTGAACTGGAGTGGTTGTCATAGGAATTAAAAAGAGGGGACAGATACAAAAAGGGTTTTAGAGCTAGATTTTGCATGACTTGACAGGAAATCTGAATGTGAAGGAAGAGAGCGGGTAAAATAATCAAAGCTGTTTTGAGGGTTCAAGCCTGACAGACCAGAAGAGTGGTGGTGCCTTTCACAGAAACTGGTTAAAAAAGCAAAAGGCAATGAACCTTCTCCCACCAGCTGAGAGTTCTCCTGGAAAAAGGATGGTTGTACCTATTACCCTCTTTCTTTTTTTTTTTCCCCCCGAGAGAACAGAGTAGGTCACTAAGTTATGTAAACTTAAAACTTTATAGTGGGCTTCCCTGATGGCGCAGCGGCTGGGAGTCCGCCTGCCAATGTGGGGGACACGGGTTTGAGCCCTGGTCTGGGAAGATCCCACATGCCGCAGAGCAACTAAGCCGGCGAGCCACAACTACCGAGCCCACGTGCCATAACTGCTGAAGCCCGTGCACCTAGAGCCCATGCTCCGTAACAAGAGAAGCCACTGCAGTGAGAAGCCCATGCACCGCAACAAAGAGTAGCCCCTGCTTGCCACAACTAGAGAAAGCCCGTACACAGCAACAAAGACCCAATGCAGCCATAAATAAAAATACCCCAAAAAACAAAAAAAACCTATATAGCTTCCTCCGTACACCTCACATTTTTCTAGATCTCTAATTTTGCAAAGAATAACTCGTAAATCTATACATTTTTTGATTTCTTCCTGAAATATTTCAATAGACTCTCCTGTAACTCATCACATCTTCCCATACAGTATATGGGAAGATGGAAAACTCACCCAGCATACATGAACATCCAGCTGTGAAAGTCGCCTGTAAAAGCTGCTGCAAGAAACAGGCAAACAAAATTTAAGACATTTTAAATTTGTAATTCAGGGACTTCCCTCATGGTCCAGTGGTTAAGAATCTGCCTTCCAATTCAGGGGATGCAGGTTCGATCCCTGGTCGGGGAACTAAGATCCCACATGCTGCTGGACAAATTAGCCCACGTGCCGCAACTACTGAGCCCATGTGCTCTAGAGCCCGCACACCACAACTAGAGAGAAGCCCGTGCACCACAATGAAGAGCTCTCGCACCACAACAGTAGATCCCACATGCCTCAACAAAGATCCTGCATGCCACAGCTAAGACCCGACACAGCCAAATAAATTTTTTAAAAACAGCAAAGATAAATCTTTTAAAAATATTTTTTAAAAACTGTAATTCATAGTGAAAAGTTTTGGTAGGATATTGCATCATGGGAATTCATGGGCAGTTATAAAAAGTTTCCTGATCAGAGATCAGGAAAGAGAGCTTAGAAAAGAAAAACACAAATACAGATCTTAAAACGCAGTGGATACAATGAGCAGCCAATTTAAACCCTGTGAAGTGCCAAATCATGAATTAAAAGACAGGTTTGAACTGTTTTGAAACTCAGAGGAGACGATAAAGAGATAAAAGTGAGGAGAGAAAGGCAAGAACATAGAAGATAAATATGGGCGATCCAAAGAGGGAAAGTACTATGATCACTCACATTCATAGATAAGGAAACTAATGCTCAGAGAAGTTAACTCTTTTGTTTAGTGGCACATATATACAATGGAATATTACTCACCCATAAAAAGAAACGAAATTGGGTTATTTGTAGTGAGGTGGATGGACCTAGAGTCTGTCATACAGAGTGAAGTCAGAAAGAGAAAAACAAATACCGTATGCTAACACATATATATGGAATCTTAAAAAAAAAATGGTTCTGAAGAACCTAGGGGCAGGACAGAAATGAAGACGCAGATATAGAGAATAGACCTGAGGACATGGGGAGGAGGAAGGGTAAGCTGGGATGAAGTGAGAGAGTGGCATGGACATATATACACTACCAAACGTAAAATAGATAGCTAGCGGGAAGAAGCTGCATAGCACAGGGAGATCAGCTCGGTGCTTTGTGACCACCTAGAGGGGTGGGATAGGGAGGGTGGGAGGGAGGCTCAAGAGGGAGGGGATATGGGGATGTATGTATATGTATAGCTGATTCACTTTGTTATACGGCAGAAACTAACACACCATTGTAAAGCAACTATACTCCAATAAAGATGTTAAAAAAAAAATAGCTAATGAAAGGAGAGACCGAGACTCTAATCTAGTGTCTGTTTTCCCACCAAAATAGACAAACCCTCTGAACAAGAACTTCTTTTGTTAGAAAGCTCTCTGCGTGTGTTTGGGTTACACCAGTGTTCGCAGAGGAACCCATTGTCTCATTCCTCTCTCAAATCACACTCACTCCCTGTCTCCGCTCCTCACCAGGCACAGACGAAGACGCCATCATCAACGTCCTGGCCTATCGCAACACGGCCCAGCGCCAGGAAATCAGGACGGCCTACAAGACCACCATCGGCAGGGTAGGTGGCAGCTCTCTGGCTTGACAAGGGACCTGTCAGCAGTAAGGGAGCAGGGGCCCCTTCCTTCTTGAATCCTGAAGTAGTGGCCCTTGGTTTTTAAAAGATGGATCCTTTGCCTTGTGTAAAGATGTTCTTGGAAAAAACATAAAAACAAACAAAAAACACTTTCAACACGTTGAAGAGTTCCTCCACTGTCCATAGCCAGAAGTGATTTCAGGGAGCTCTTGATTCACAAAATTCAAGGCTAAGTTTAGTCTCTTCCCCCACAAGTCCTTTCAGGGACTTGGCTGCGGAATGGACTCAGCCCCCTACCCTTTGGAGCACTGGGCAGGGCACAGATTTCAGTGTTGCTTCCCTTGGCCTTTCCTTTAGGCCACTTGCGAATGAAGATCCTCCAAACTGACTAAAATGTTTAAATCCAGTTTGTTCTAAATAGGCTCTCCGAGGATTTAGGGTCTATCCAACTCTTCTACATAAACCCATTTGTTGTATATATTCATTCCTTTGAATGATCCTTAATTGAGAGCCACCCCCTCCAGTTCTAGAATGGGGCTCTGTGTGTGTGTGTGTGTGTGTGTGTGTGTGCGTGTATGTATTTTAGTGGCTTATGCATTCAAAGGCGGTTCACTCACCATGTTTTCCCCTTCCTTTTTGAATTCTACACCCCTGAGCAACCCTGTATCAGTCTCGTTTCCAACAGCTCACTTACCAGGGTCATTCACCCAATCTTTCCACATCACTGGAAGCCCATCTGTGTGATTAGAGAATCTTTTTATGGAGGTAATGTTATCAATGAGTGTTTCCAGGTCTCAGAGTGCTGTTAACTCCATGGTAAGTATTTCTATTCTTGGATATTTTTATAAAAGCTAGTCAGACGGGCTGCCTCTCAAAGGCAGGCATTAAGCTGCTGGGTGGGGCACGGCTGGCTCAGCTCTTCCCGGGAGCATCTACATGCAAACCTTGGCTGGGCACCAATGGGATTCCTCCCTCAGATTGCTCAGAGTACCTTCTGGGCATTTTAAGCTCTTCTCCATCCCCAAAGAAATTTAATGAACATGCATGAGATGTGTGAGCTAGAGATAAAGTGTTGCCACACATTTGGGGTTGATTATTCAGCTTTAGAACTAAGCTGATCTGACAGCAGTTTGTTTAGATGACCAACCTTAATGGAGTGACTGAACGCTAACTTATTTGTTCATTCATCTATTTGATACATGTGGATGTAACATAAAAATATGCACAATAGATTGAAATATAGTGTTGCAGACTCAGGTTTGTGAGAATCTGAGATTGGAACTTGAAACCAAATCAACTCCCTATCGGTTGATCTTAAGCAGGTTCTTAAATTCTCTGACCTGTTCTAGGAGGAAATGTGACTAACTGTCTTTAGGAATTAGTCCTTTGGACTCCCTCTTGTGAGAACACCAGAATCACAATTAGCTGCTGGACAGTCATCGACAGGAAGACACTGGAACTCACCAAAAGAAATACCCCACATCCAAAGACAAAGGAGACGTCACAATGAAACGGTAGGAGGGGCGCAATCACAGTAAAATCAAAGCCCATAACTGCTGGGGGTGACTCACCGACTGGAGAACACTTATACCACAGAAGTCCACCCACTGGAGTGAAGGTTCTGAGCCCCACATCACGCTTCCCAACCTGGGGGTCCGGCAACGGGAGGAGGAATTCCTAGAGAATCAGACTTTGAAGCCTAGTGGGAATTGATTGCAGGACTTCAGCAGGACTGGGGGAAACAGAGTCTCATTGGAGGGTCTCCTGCAGAGGCCAGGGGTGGCTGTGGCTCACCGTGCAGACAAGGACACTGGCAGCAGAAGTTCTTGGAAGTACTCTCTGGCATGAGCCCTCCCAGAGTCCGCCAGTATAATAGATCAGATAGATTTAATTGATATTTATAGGACATTCCATCCCAAAACAGCAGATTACACTTTCTTCTCAAGTGCGCATGGAACATTCTCCAGATTAGATCACATCTTGGGTCACAAATCAAGCCTCAGTAAATTTAAGAAAATTGAAATAATATCAAGCATCTTTTCTGACCACAGTGCTATGAGAATAGAAATGAATTACATGGAAAAAAACGTAAAAAACACAAACACATGGAGGCTGAACAATACAATACTAAATAACCAAGAAATCACTGAAGAAATCAAAGAGGCAATCAAAAACTACCTAGAGACAGGGCTTCCCTGGTGGCACAGTGGTTGAGAGTCCGCCTGCTGGTGCAGGGGACAGGGGTTCGTGCCCCGGTCCAGGAGGATCCCACATAACACGGAGCAGCTGGGCCCGTGAGCCACAGCCACTGAGCCTGCGCGTCTGGAGCCTGTGCTCCGCAATGGGAGAGGCCGCAACAGTGAGAGGCCCATGTACCACAAAACAAAACAAAAAAAAGAAACCTTAAAGAACACACACATGCACACCACACACAAGTATTACACTAATAAAGAAATTTGGCAGATTTTCAGAGTGCAACATCAACACTCAAACATCAGTTCTTTAAAAAAAAAAATACCTAGAGACAAATGACCATGAACACACGACGATCCAAAACCTATGGGATGCAGCAAAAGCAGTTCTAAGAGGGAAGTTTATAGCAATACAATCTTACCTCAAGAAACAAGAAGAATCTCAAATAAACAATCTAACCTTACACCTAAGGGAACTAGAGAAAGAAGAACAAACAAAACCCAAAGTTAGCAGAAGGAAAGAAGTCATAAAGATCAGAGCAGAAAAAGATGATACAGAAACAAAGAAAACAATAGCAAAGATCAATAAAAGTAAACGCTGGTTCTTTGAGAAGATAAACAAAACTGATAAACCATTAGCCAGACTCATCAAGAAAGAAAGGGAGAAGACTCAAATCAATTAAATTAGAAATTAAAAAGGAGAAGTTACAGCAAACACCGCAGAAATACAACGCATCCTAAGAGACTACTGCAAGTAACTCTATGCCAATAAAATGGACAACCTGGAAGAAATGGACAAATTCTTAGAAATGTATAACCTTCCAAGACTGAACCAGGAAGAAATAGAAAATATGAACAGACCAATCACAAACACTGAAACTGAAACTGTGATTAAAAATCTTCCAACTACAAAATTCAACACCTATTTCTGATAAAAACTCTCCAGAAAGTGGGCATAGAGGGAACCTACCTCAACATAATAAAGGCCATATACGACAAACCCACAGCAAACATCATTCTCAATGGTGAAAAACTGAAAGCATGTCCACTAAGATCAGGAATGAGACAAGGATGTCCACTCTCCCCACTATTATTCAACATAGTTTTGGAAGTCCTAGCCACGGCAATCAGAGAAGAAAAAGAAATAAAAGGAATACCAATTGGAAAAGAAGAAGTAAAAAAGTCACTGTTTGCAGATGACAGCATACTGTACATAGAGAATCCTAAAAATGCCACCAGAAAGCTACTAGAGCTAATCAATGATTTGGTAAAGTTGCAGGATACAATATTAATGCATAGAAATCTCTTGCATTCCTTTACACTAATGGTGAAAAATCTGAAAGGGAAATTAAGGAAACACTCCCATTTACCATTGCAACAAAAAAAATAAAATACCTAGGAATAAACCTACCTAGGGAGACAAAAGACCTGTATGCAGAAAACTATAAGATGCTGATGAAAGAAATTAAAGATGATACCAACAGATAGAGAGATATACCATGTTCTTGGATTGGAAGAAACCATGTTGTTAAAATGACTATACTACCCAAAGCAATCTACAGATTCAGTGCAATCCCTATCAAATTACCAATGGGATTTTTTACAGAACTAGAACAAATAATCTTAAAATTTGTTTGTAGACACAAAAGACCCCAAATAGCCAAAGCAGTCTTGAGGGAAAAAAACGGAACTGGAGGAATCAGACTCCCTGACCTCAGACTATAGTACAAAGCTACAGTAATCAAGACAATACGGTACTGGCACAAAAACAGAAACACAGATCAATGGAACAAGATAGAATGCCCAGAGAAAACCCACACACCTATGGTCAACTAATCTATAACAAAGGAGGCAAAGATATACAATGGAGAAAAGATAGTCTCTTCAATAATTGGTGCTGGGAAAACTGGACAGCTACATGTAAAAGAATGAAATTAGAACACTCCCTCTCACCATACACAAAAATAAACTCAAAATGGATTACAGACCTAAATGTAAGACTGGACACTTTAAAACTCTTAGAGGAAAACATAGGAAGAACACTCTTTGACATAAATCACAGCAAGATCTTTTTTCATCCACCTCCTAGAGTAATGGAAATAAAAACAAAAATAAACAAATGGGACCAAATGAAACGTCAAAGCTTTTGCACAGCAAAGGAAACCATAAACAAGACCAAAAGATAACCCTCAGAACGGGAGAAAATATGTGCAAACGAATCAACAGACAAAGGATGAATCTCCAAAATATACAAACAGCTCATGCAGCTCAATATTAAAGAAACAAACAACCCAATCCAAAAATGGGCAGTAGATCTAAATAGACATTTCTCCAAAGAAGACATACAGATAGCTAAGAAGCACATGAAAAGCTGTTCAACATCACTAATTATTAGAGAAATGCAAATCAAAACTACAATGAGGTATCACCTGACACCAGTTAGAATGGGCATCATCAGAAAATCTACAAACAACAAATGCTGGAGAGGGTGTGGAGAAAAGGGAACCCTCTTGCACTGTTGGTGGGAATGTAAATTGATACAGCCACTATGGAGAACAGTATGGAGGTTCCTTAAAAGACTAAAAATAGAATTACCATATGACCCAGCAATCCCACTACTGGGCATATACCCAGAGAAAACCATGATTCAGAAAGACACATGCACCCCAATGTTCATCGCAGCACTATTTACAATAGCCAGGTCATGGAAGCAACCTAAATGCCTATCGACAGATGAATGGTTAAAGAAGATGTGGTACATATATCCAATGGAATGTTAATCAGCCATTAAAAGGAACGAAACTGGGTCATTTGTAGAGACGTGGATGGATCTAGAGACTGTCGTACAGAGTGAAGTAAGTCAGAAAGAAAAAACAAATATCGTATATTAACGCATGTATGTGGAACCTAGAAAAATGGTACAGATGAACCGGTTTGCAGAGTAGAATTTGAGACACAGATGTAGAGAAGAAACGTATGGACACCAATGGGGGAAAACCGTGGGGGGTTGGGGATGGTGGTGTGCTGAATTGGGCGATTGGGATTGACATGTATACACTGATGTGTATAAAATTGATGACTAATAACCTGCTGTATAAAAAAAGAAAAATGCGGTTGATATAATTCCATTTTTGTGGGTTAAAGAAATGTCTAGTAAAAACTCATGGAGCTGTTTACACACACACAAAAAAAGGAATTGGTCCTTTGTCCAAATAATTGCATTTCTTTCTAATCATTGAGCGTTAAGAAATAATCATGAATGATCACAAGGATGCAGCTAAATGCCTGTTTAGAAGAATAGTAGAAAAATAGAATGGGGGTCTTATTAAAGAAATTATATTGCCTCTACATATGGAAATTTCTGCAGCTGTTAAAAATGTTGTAGGTAAATATTGACTTGGAAATACATTCAGGTTATATTGTTAAGTGAGTGAAAACACTGATGTTGGAACCCCTTTACACTCTTAAATTATTGAGGACCTTTCTGTTTTTGTGGGTTACATCTATTGATGTTAACCATTTTAAAAATTAAAAGTTAATTTAAATTAAGGACATTTAAAAATAGGTATTTGTTAACTTATTTAAAAAACTATAAAAACATATTACATGTTAACATAAATAACGATTTAGGAAAAAATAGCTTTATATTCCAAAAGAGAAAAAATTAGTGAGAAGATTGGCATTCTTTTAATATTTTGCAAATCTCTTTAATGTCTGCTTAATGGAATACCCTGGATTCTCATATCTGCTTCTGCTTTCAACTTGTTGCGATATGTGGTTTTGTTTGAAGTAGGAAGGAAATCTGGTCTTGTACAGATAGGTAGTTGGGAAAGGGAGGAATATTTTATTTTATTATTATTATTATTTTTTTTTGCAGTACGCGGGCCTCTCACTGTTGTGGCCTCTCCCGTCGCGGAGCACAGGCTCCGGACGCACAGGCCCAGCGGCCATGGCTCACGGGCCCAGCTGCTCCGCGGCATGTGGGATCCTCCCGGACCGGGGCACGAACCCGTATCCCCTGCATCGGCAGGCGGACTCTCAACCACTGCGCCACTAGGGAAGCCCGGGAGGAGTATTTTAATAGCCTTTTCGCATAACTGTAGGTCTGTAGACGTACCGAGTAGCCTTTGGAAAGCTTCCCTGGACAACTGTGGGAGGATGAGAGTGTAAAGTCAGATCCCAGCGTCTTAGTGTTATTACGAAGATGGTTTTGTGCACACCAGCCCCTGAAAGGGTCTTGGAGCCCCCAGCCGTCCCTGGACCCCACTGAGGGTGGCTGGTTTCTGTTACTGTAGCAGTTAAGCAGCGTGCTTTCTTGTGTCCCAGGACCTGATGGACGACTTGAAGTCAGAACTGAGTGGCAACTTCGAGCAGGTGATCTTGGGGATGATGACGCCCACGGTGCTGTATGACGTGCAGGAGCTGCGAAAGGCCTTGAAGGTTCGTGGTCCTCCCCTCCTGCTCTCGGTGCTGTTTGTGTAAATGCTGGCTGCTGGCGGGCTTTCTCAAGAAACAGTGATAGAGGCCTCCTGAGAGTGGGGAGGAGGAGATATAGGAGAAAGATTTTCCTGCATTTACGACAACTTGAAAACATGACATTGCATTCTAGCCACTGTAATTTAAAAGTTGTCTCTCCAGAAGTTAAGGAATCATTTGTTCTTTCCTGTGGCTCACTGGGGACTGATTAAACTTGTGCTTTTGGTGCAGCTCCAGAAGCTTTCTTGCTGTATTAGCTACTTTTGAGATATGAAACTTCTGACTGACATCTTGGGGGCCTCTCGGTCTGCTCAGAACTGGTAAAGTGTTCTCAGCTGGATGCTGGATCCACTGTGCCCTACCCCAGGGTCTGCCGATTGTTAATGACCAAGTATGAAATTCAAATACAACTACCCTCCTCCACCATGTCAATAAATACTCAGCCTCGTGGAAGGTTCTGGGCTAGACTCTGGAAAAACAAAGAGATAACAGCCTTTGCCAGAAGATTCTGCCCTGCAAGGGAAAAGTACAGGGGAGGGCAAGGAAAGACAGCCCCCAGAGGGCAGAAACTGTCCCTAACACATAGAAACAGCCTATAAATGTATGTTATGACTAATAATGATTATAGTAAACATGTTGGAATTTTGGTTGGCCAGTGAAGAAGGAGCAAATCCTGTTGCTAGAACTTGGTGAGTTGTTTTTATTCTCTGCAGATTCCTGGTTGTATTCCTCCTGTGTCTGGGACTCAACTTGGTAAACTGACTCATAGCCCTCTCCTCTGGGTTTTGCATTTAGGGCGCAGGCACGGATGAGGGCTGCCTGATTGAGATCCTGGCCTCCCGGATGCCCGAGGAGATCCGGCGCATAAACCAGACCTACCAGCTGCGTATGTAGCATCCTCAGTGGCCCTGGCTGAGGCCCTGTTCTCTGAGACCTAGAGTAACAGCAGGTGGTTACCCACTGAAACACTGACCATGAGGGATCCTCAGTTCCAAGCTCTGCCTTCAGGCAGATCCCTGCCTACACAAATGACTGTTGGCTTTTCAAGACTTCTCAGGTGCACCTGCCACTCTACTTAGGCTACCCAGGGTTTTATTACCCTGAAAGCTGGAAAGGGGTTCCTTATTATCAAGCAGAGAATCAAAGGTGCTTATTCAAAAGTGGTGGTGCCATTGAATCTTAGCATTCCAGGGAATGGCCTGGAGGAGCAGTCTTGCCCAACTTCTTACCTTCAGACTGGACTATAGGTCCTGCAGCCACCTCAGAGGGATAGCCACTTACTCCCCTCTTAAAAATCTCCAGGGGGCTTCCCTGGTGGCGCAGTGGTTGAGAGTCCGCCTGCCGATGCAGGGGACACGGGTTCGTGCCCCGGTCCGGGAAGATCCCACATGCCGCGGAGCGGCTGGGCCCGTGAGCCATGGCCGCTGAGCCTGTGCGTCCGGAGCCTGTGCTCCGCAACGGGAGAGGCCACGACAGGGAGAGGCCCCCGTACCACAAAAAAAAAAAAAAAAAAAATCTCCAGAGAACAATACATCAATACATGCCTTTAAAAGATGCCTACCTTTTTACCCTAAAAATATAATAAAAATGCACAAAGGTTTAGATCACACAGTATTGCTTATATTAGCTTAAAACTTCCAACAGGTTGGCTAAACAAAATATGGTACACACACACAATGTAGTCATCAAAACGCTTATTGAAGGATATTATTAAATTACAATAAGTGGTATGGTGTATGGGTAAGTGAAAAAGACAAATCATAAAATGGGATGCTATGATCCCGTTTTTCAAAGAAAGAAAAAGAATATGTGTATATGGGGGGAAATGAGGAAGGATATTCACCAAAATGTTATCAATGATTATTATTTCTGGGTGATTAGATTCATGATGAGGTTTTCTTTTCCTCCCTTCATTTTACTTAGTTGTTTTTTCCTAAGTTTTCTGTAATAAACACGTACACTTTGGTAGAAAGAAAACAAAACAATAAGAGTTTTTTGGTAAGTGTTCAGATCTGGAGATTCTAAACCTCGGGAGTCTGGTTCTAGCGCTGGCTCCCCATGTCTGCCGAATACAGGACTTCTCCCTATGGACAGTCCCCTGCTTGTCCCCAAACACAGGTTCAGAAACCCCACTCTGTTTGCCTTTCCACGGGCCGTTTAGCTGCTTCTCTGCGTCACTGCAAACCATGTTCGGGACAAACCCCTGGACGGTAGGAACCACAGAGTGGGGATCACAGCCCGGCCTTCTCAACTGCCCAATTCAAGAAAAAAGGGCATCTCATTTCCCCTCTAATGACAAGCTAAACTTATCTTGACCATTTTACCAGAGTTTAGTTTTTGGAAAACTGTGTGTGGGCTGAAAAACCTCACGAGGAGCTGCTTCAGTAGACAGGTCCTGAAGAGGGTGGAAGGCTCTGGGGTGTGACGCGGTGCCGGGCAGGGTTCTTTACTCTGATGTCGCTGATTTTACTCTCTTGCTAGAATATGGGCGGAGCCTTGAAGATGACATTCGCTCTGACACATCGCTTATGTTCCAGCGCGTGCTGGTGTCTCTGTCCGCTGTGAGTCGCTCCCTCCTTTTGCGGGGGAGGGTTGGGTGTTATTGAGACACTTACTCTCTACCCACTTTTCCAGCCTTTCTCATCTTTTCACCCTCCCAAATGGGCATATTCCCCTGTGTTTTTCTTGGGTCTCTGTTATTTTATCCTCTCTCCTTTAAAGACTCTGGCTAATCATGTAGGCCCATTTGTTCTCATTTATACATACAAGCACCGGATACATGCCAGGTGCTCTATTTTTGTTTGTTTTAAAGTTGTGTTTTGTTTTTTGATGTGGACCATTTTTAAAGTCTTTATTGAATTTGTTACAATATTGCTTCTGTTTTATGTTTCGGTTTTTTTTTTGCGCGTGTGGGATCTTAGCTCCGACCAGGAATCGCACCTGCATTGGAAGGCGAAGTCTTAAGCACTGGACTGCCCCGGAAGTCCCAGGAAGAGTAATGTTATAGGGATATGTTAGACGAATTGAACCGGAGGCGGGGAGCCCAGGCAGGAAGGTTACCTCAGTATTCCAGATACCGTGAAAAAAGCAGGTCTGGGCTAGTGTGGGAGCAGGGGTGCCAGAAAGGAGAGATGGATTTGCAAGGCCTTCCTGGTGAGCTGGTGTTGGTGAGGGATGGGGCACTTTCATGTGATCCTCAAGCCCCCACCGTTGGCCCCAGAGTCTCTTGATTCTCCTGTCTTTCCAGCTCCTGTTTGGCAGAATTGATCAGTGTACATTTGCGAGTTAGGAAGGCATAAGTCAGCAGGGAAGACACAGGAGTGGGGGGAGGGGAGGAAGGAGGAGAGGACTGTCCCAGAGGGAGCAGTCACCAGGCCATATGTGTCCTCCTGCCCCTTCAGCTGGCAGAGATGCCCACACAACATCAGGGAGCCACACCGAGCTTGCCTTCTGATTGGTCAGCTCAGAACTGTGGGAATATCGCAAGCACATTCAAAGACATCTGTCCTCTCTCCCTAAGCTGGACTCAGGACCCCTTCTGTCTAATTACCATGTCCTTGGGTTCCCACACATTCTGTCTTATCAGACCTCCCAAATCTTCATGGATCCTCTCTCAGTCTCTTTGGTTTGTTTTTCTCATGCTCAGGGTTTGTTTTTCTCATCCTCAGGGTGGCAGGGATGAAGGAAATTATCTGGATGATGCTCTCGTGAGACAGGATGCCCAGGTCAGTAGAACTGCAGCTTCTTTCTTCTCTTTTGCCAATAAGACAGACCCTAGTTGGTGGACACTAGTTGTGTCCTAGTTGGTGGACACACATACACACACACACACACACATATATATATATATATATTGTTCACTATTTTTCCTCTAACTAAAAAATTAATCTCTACTGGGACAGTCACAAGAAGATTGTTTTTGGGCACACACACACACACACACACACACACATATATATATATATATATATATATATATATATATATACCCACTCTCACCTTTTTGTGGGTTTACTAGGTGCTAGGCATTGTGTTAACTACTTTACATTTCTTCCTTACAACAAATCTGTGAAGTAGATGTTATTACTTCTGTTTTATAGATTAGGAGACAGATGCACAGATTTAAGTAACTTGTATAACATCACATAGCTGGTGGAATTGTGCTCTTTGAATCCAGGTCTGTTTGATTTTTTTAAAACCATGCAATTCATATTATAAAGCTATAGTAATCAAAGCAGTACGGTATTGGCATTAAAACAGACATATAGATCAATGGAACAGAATACAAAGCTGAGAAATAAACCCATGCATTGATTTATGACAAAGGAACCAAGAATATACAATGGGCAAAAGATAGTCTCTTCGATAAATTTTGTTGGGAAAACTAAACAGCCATAAACAAAAGAATGAAACTGGACCACTACCTTACACCATACACAAAAATTCGCTCAAAATGAATTAAAGACTTGGAAGTAAGACCTGAAACCATAAAGCTTCTAGAAGAAAACATAGGTGATAAGCTACTTGATATGGGTCTTAGCAATAATTATTTTAATCTGACACCAAAGCAAAAGCAACAGAAGCAAAAATAAACAAGTAGGACTACATCAAACTTAAAAGCTTCTGCACAGCAAAAGAAACCATCAACAAAGTGAAAAAGCAACATACTAAATGAGAGAAAATACTTGCAAATCATATATCTAATAAAGGGTTAATATCTAAAATACGTAAAGAATTCGTACAACTCAATAGGAAAAACCCAAACAATGCAATTTTAAAATGGGCAGAAGATCTGAATAGACATTTTTCCAAAGACATACAGATGGCCAACAGACACATGAAAAGATGCTCAACATCACTAGACATCAGGGAAATGCAAATCAAAACCACAGTGAGATATCACCTCACTCCTGTCAGAATGGTTGTCATCAAAAAGACAACATGTAATGAGTGTTGGCGAAGATGTGAAGAAAAGGGAACCCTCATGCACTGTTGGTGGGAATGTAAATTGGTGCAGCCACTATGAAAAACAGTATGGAGTTTCCTCAAAAAATATATAAAAATAGAACTACCTCGTGATCCAGCAATTTCACTTCTGGTATTTACCCCCCAAAAATGAAACCACTCAAAAAGATATACGCACTCCCTTGTTCATTGCAGTATTATTTACAATAGCCAAGATATGGAAGCAACCCAAGTGCCCATCAATAGATGAATGGATAAAGAAATTGTGGTGTATATGTACAATGGAATAATGCTAGTCAGCCATAAAAAAAAGATGAAATCTTACTATTTGCAACAATGTGAATGGAGGGCATTATGCTAAGTGAAATAAGTCAGAAAGAGAAAGACAAATACTGTATGATCTCACCTATATGTGGAATCTAAACAGACAGACAACAACCAAAACCAACCTCACAGATACAGAGAACAGATTGGTGGTTGCCAGAGGCAGGGGTGGAGGTGGGCAAAATGGGTGAAGGGGGGTCAAAAGGTACAGACTTAGTTATAAAATAAGTAAGTCATAAGGATATAATGTACACCACAGCGACTGCAGTTAATAACACTGTATTGCATACTTGAAAGTTCCAAAGAGAAAAAGATCTTAAAAGTTCTCATCATAAGAAAAACAGTTTCGTAACTGTGTATATGGTGCCAGATGATAACTAGACTCATTGTGATCATTTCTCAATGCATACAAATATCAAATCATTATGTTTTACACTTGAAACTAAAATAATGTTATATGTCAGTTATACCTAAATTTAAAAAAAATACACACAACGAAAACCATGCAGTTCAACAAATACTTGAGAGTTCTTCAAGGAGCACAGTTCTCCTTGGAAGTGACCAGCTGAAAAGGTGCTTCCAAACAAATTTGGGCTGGGAGAAGTTGGAAGGAGTAGAAGCAGTAGAACTCAGAATAGGGTTTTTCTGGATCCTCCAAGTCTTACAAAGAGGCAAGGAATTTAAGAACTCCAGTGAAGGCTTCAGCTCTTCTTCCAAGATAAGACAGTAGGAAAACCTGGTCAACCTTCTCTCTTTAACATATGTCAGCAGTAACGGATATATGCAAACTTTGGGTATTATAGCTGAATTTTGATGTAGGAAAGTAAATGAGTTTGAGATAAAAAGAATTATCAGAACAAGTGGAATTAGCTAGTAATTTATTATCAAAGGCAGAAATTTTAAAGTATAGAGAGGCTATTATCTAAAAGTCCAATTTTATCTGTTCTTGGTATGAAAACTGCATTGAAGGAAATAGCAGGCAGTATTCAGAATTCCTACTTTAAAAAGAAATTTGTAGGATATTAATGCCACATTAAAATGCCCCTTAGAGCTTTTGTTAGAAGATGGCACATGTTTGATTCCCTTCTGAAAAACAAACAAACGAGGAAATACAAAAATAGAGAAAAATCTGCATCAACACTGGAAACTGTGGAGGAGGCCATTAAAATGCCAGATGGGCAGCAAAGCTGGGCCAGGGATGCAGGAGAGCCATTCCTGCCCCAGAAAAGATGCAAACACACACACACACACACACACACACACACACATATACACATACACACGCCCTGCCCCCACTAGAAATAGACACAGCGGCTTCCTGCAAATGGGGAAACTCCTCAGGGAAGACTTGGGCTGTGTCTCAGGTGCCTCCACTGGACCAGCAGCATGTCCTCCTGTTCGAAATTCATCCAAATGAAAAGTGAGGAGCTCAAAGAAGAATCCACTTCACCCTGTTCTGGGGGAAAAACCAGGTCTGGATATACTGTTCATCATTTCAAGATCAAAGAGCATGAACATCAACAAATCCCAACTCAAACACTTTGTGGTCTGTGAACAAACTGGCCCACAAAGGGAGGCAAACATGGGCTCACTGTATGGAAGAGACAGATTTCAGATCGCTTTGGATCCTGACACAAATGAGAGAACGACAGATTTTAATTAAACAAGAGCCAAAAAAAAAAAAGATGCAATGAGAAAATAATGGAGATGAAAATGGAGCTGGATGAAGGGCAAGCAGAGATAAAGAGAGCGCTACATGAGTGAAGGAGAGGTGTTCTTAGGAACAAGGAAAGACAGAATCTAAATGTTTATTAGAAGCAGAAATGATCAGAAATGACATTGCAGAAAACAATCATTGTGGAAGGCAGTACTAAAAAATCTCCAGAGTTCAGAAGAAAAGGACAAAGCAATCAGAGAAGAGGAAGAATATAGAGGAAACACTGTGGAGATTAGAATCTCAACAAGAAGGGTGTGGACAAATTTGCCCTAAAATATATTTAACTATATAATGTACAAATAAATTAAAGCATCTGGTCCTGGTGTAAGAATAGGGAGAAGTCAATGGAATGATTAGAAAGTCTAAGAGCAGAACCAAGCCTATGTGAGAATATTCAGGAATACATACAGAATAGATGCATTTCAAGTCAGTGAAGAAAACACAGATTACTTAGTGGAGTTGGGACAATTGGCTAACCAATTGGGAAACAATGAAGTTAGATCCCAGCTTTCACCTGACATCATAATAAACTCCAAATAGATTGAAATTTTTAACATAAATAAAGCAAGCCATAAAGGTACTATAAAAAAGTATAGTTAAATATTCTTTTTTAAATCTGGAGCTGGGAAAGGATTTTGTATGCATTTTCTTTTAAGGCAGAAACCATAAAGGAAAAAGGTTGATAGTTTGGATAAAAAAAAAAATGCACTGTCTTAGCAAACAATACCACAAACAAATGATAGAATGGGAAGAAATTTCACCTAATGTATAATAAGCTTAATATATAAAGTACATAAGTAAACTACAGTTTTGATACTATGAATAAGAATGCCCCATTTCTCAAAAAAAAATGGTTCATGTATATTAACAGGCAACTCAAAAAAAGGAAAAATAGAAATGGCAAATACACCAAAAGATGACCAACCTCACTAGTTATTTTTTTTTAATTAACACAAAAATATACCGTCTTCTACCCATTACTAAAACTTTACTCAAGTTCATTCTTATGGTATTTTACAAAAGTATCATTCTGTGACAGATTGAAAGTTCGTTCCTTGCCCACATGTTCTAGTTACTATTGCTGTATAACAAACCACCTCAAACTCAGTGACATAAAACAGCTACCATTTTAGTATGACCATGGATTCTGTGGGTCGATAATCCACACAAGGCACAGGCGAGATGGCTTGTCTCCACTCTGCAATGTCAGAGGTCTTAGCTGGGAAGACTTGAGTAGCTGGAGGGGACTCAAATGGCTGGGGTTGGAGGCTCCATCACTCATGTGTCTGGTGTCTGGGTTGCAGTGACTCAAAGGCTGGGCTCATCTGGGGCTTCGAAAGGATCTCTTACCTGGCCTTTCCAGGTAGCATGGGCTTCCCAGAGCATGGTGGCTGCATTTCAAGAGGGACCATCTGGAAAGGCAGCACTCCACGAGAACCAAAGCTGCCTGACCTTTATGACCTAGCCTCAGAAATCAGTGTCACTGCCACCACGCTTTAGTGATTGAAGCAGTCACAAGCCTGCTGAGATTCAAGTTTGAAAAACACTGAATTAGATGAACCTTTTGTGCCCTCCCAGCTTTAAAATTCCACGGTCCTATGAACTGACTCTTTCATAGTGTGGGAATTAGAGAAGGAAGTGAAGAAACAGCTGAGTAGATGGAGGTAAGCCCAAGGAATGACAAAATGTATCAAGGTAGGGAATTTTGAGAAAATGAACAAGCCAGCTGCTGATTATAAATGAACAGTAGGGTTTAAAAAAATTTTTTTAATAAAATGCATACAAAATTTACCATCTTAACCATTTTTAAGCATACAGTTCAGTAGTGTTAAATATATGTACATTGCTGTGCAGCCAATCTTCAGAACGTTTTCTGAACTTGCACAACTGAAATGCTATGCCTGTTAGACAACTCATTTCCCCTCGCCCCAGTCACTGGCAACCATCATTCTACTTTTGGGCTCCATGATTTTGATGCATCTAGGTACCTCATATAAGTAGAATTATGCAGTATTTGTCTTCTTGTGACTGATTTATTTCACTTAGCATCATGTCCTCAAGCCTCATCTCTGCTGTAGCATGTGTCAGAATTTCCTTCCTTTGTGAGGCTGCCTTGTATTCTATCGTGTGTGCATATACCACATATTATTAATCCATTCATGTGTCGATGGACATTTGGGTTGCTTCCACCTTTTGGCTATGGTGAATAATGCTGCTTTGAATATGGGTATACAAATAACTCTTTAAAATCCTAACTTCAGTTCTTTTGGAGATATACCAAGAAGTAGCATTGCCAGATCATATGGTAATTTCATTTTACTTTTTTTGAGGAAAAGCCATCCTGTCTTCTATAGTAGCTGCATCATTTTACATTCTCACCAACATAACACAAGGGTTCCAATTTCTCCACATACTCATTAACACTTGTTATTTTCTGTTTGTTTCTTTTTTTTTTTTTTTTGCGGTATGCGGGCCTCTCACTGCTGTGGCCTCCCCCACTGCGGAGCACAGGCTCCGGACGCGCAGGCCCAGCAGCCACGGCTCACGGGCCCAGCCACTCCACGGCATGTGGGATCCTCCCGGACCGGGGCACGAACCCGCGTCCCCCGCATCGCCAGGCGGACTCTCAACCACTGCACCACCAGGGAAGCCCTGTTTGTTTCTTTTAAATAGCAGCCATTGTAACGGGTGTGAGGTGTTATGAACAGTAGTTTTGATTTATCGATAATACTGTATAGTTAAAGGGAATTCCCTGGCGGTCCAGTGGTTAGGACTCCGTGCTTTCACTGCTTAGGGAGTGGGTTTAATCCCTTGTCGGGGAACTAAGACCCCGCAAGCTTCACAGCACAACCAAAAAAAAAAAAATAATAATAATAATATAGTTAAAGTAACCAGAATCAATTTCTTATATTTCTACCAGGTTGGAATATAAGCAATTACTAATGGGGTCCTGGTTCTACTGTGAGACCTTCTGTAGTCTCAAGCAAATCACAGATCATTCCAGAGTGGTGTTGTCCAATAGACTTTTCTGTGATGTTGAAAATGTTCTACATCTGCACTGTCTAGTATGGGTAGCCACTAGCCACAAGTAGCCACTGAGCACTTGAAATGTGGCCAGTATGACTGGGGAGTTGAATTTTTAATTTTATTTAATTAATTAAAATTCAAATAGCCACATGTAGTTAGTGGCTACTGTATAGGACAGCCCAAGTCTAGGGCATTCCTTTCGGGTCTTAAGACAGAAACATGTAGTCTGCATGTAGGGAGCTGCTGGTGTTTGCCCTGACTCTCAGGGAGATATTATAGAGTCCCATTAGTTTTATACCTAAGGAAAAATCCTGAGTCATTTCCACTCACTGCCAACACCACTTCCACCGCCATCATCAACAAAATAAAACTAAGCTAACTCTGCTCTCTGAAGTTCTGGAAATATTTACATATGTCCTGGCACCTGCTCCATTGTGTTTTAAACTTGTACTTTGTTTGGCTTCAGGACCTGTATGAGGCTGGAGAGAAGAAATGGGGGACAGATGAGGTGAAATTTCTAACTATTCTCTGTTCCCGGAATCAAAATCATCTGTTGCATGGTAAGGCACTTACCTCATTGTCTAAAGAAACTATTTGAAAGATAGTGAAAACTATATCACCTGTAATTGATAACCTTTTTCCCTTTACTTGGTACAAAGATCTAATTTTACTGAACTGTCTTAGATGTCTTACCTTGGAAATTTATGGGTGCAACAATGTGCATGAGGGCCAATTGCTGAAAGATTAATTATGAATAATTAGCAGATATATTCATAGAAGTTTGGAATTCCTGTTGCTAGGAAACTGACCTCCATAGTCAGTCCTTTTTCTAAAGCAGCTCCATTTAAATTTAGTTACATAAGACAAAATCTTCAGTACATCAGCAAGCAATAAAATAGAAATGTTGGTTGACATTTATTCCAATTTAACATCCAAGTTGTAAAAGCTAATAGAGGGCTTCCCTGGTGGCGCAGTGGTTGGGAGTCCGCTTGCCAATGCAGGGGACACGGGTTCATGCCCCGGTCCGGGAAGATCCCGCATGCCACGGAGCGGCTGGGCCCGTGAGCCATGGCCGCCGAGCCTGCGCGTCCGGAGCCTGTGCTCTGCAACGGGAGAGGCCGCAACAGTGAGACGCCCGCGTATCGAAAAAAAAAAAAAAAAAACTAATAGAAGTGACTTTTTTAGGGGGTATGTTGCATAAGATGAATAGTGGATGATTTCAGATTTTATTTCCTGTGTGTAAAGTTTCTAATTTGCTTCTGATAATGCTAGTCTTTGTAATGTGATTTTAACTTCTTTGGGAAAAAGGTACTATACGATTGTAGAATATTTATTGTCAGGTTTATTTTCTTCTTGTAAACAGCAATAAAGGTTTAATAAAATATTTCATCTTTTATATAAGCTTTTGAGGTCTTTATGCTATATCCCAATTTTATAAACTCATCATGCCCTTATAATCACTCACAATTTATAAAACCTGTGGGAAATTTGAGAAGAATGAGTTTGCTAAATTGAAAATGTGAAAAAAATTGAAAATTACAACACATTTGGAAGTTGCAATTATTTCAGATATTCCACAGTGACAGTAGGTGATTACTCCAGTTAATAAATGTCATGGGCAGTCATCAGATGCACGAACTTCTGACTCAGATCCTTTTTTTTTTTGCCTTCCCTTGCCTGATTACTAGTAAGGCAAATCTCTCCCTGGTGTTATTTTCCAAGAACTGCAGGTCCTCAGAAGCCGATTTAATGCAAATATATTTGTAACAATTTTCGCTTGCAGGCATAAGTCAATAGTTGGGCAGTTATGAAACATTTGCTTGTAAGCCACTGGAAGAAAATCTTTTCAGCATTATTTGAATAAAGAAAACATCATAATTTTCTTACCAACCAACAATAATAGTGAGGATTCATAATAACTAAGATTTTGTTAATTATCTTCTAGGTGCAGTGCTAAGCATATTATAAGCATTGTTCATTACAGCATCCCAGTGAAGCAGCCATTATTTTCCCCATTTTACAGTGGAGAACACTGAGTCTTAGAAAATGTGTCAATTAGATTTTTTAATTCCAAGAAATAGGCACTGAATAATTACATAGGAAAAGAGAAAATCATGTAGAAGGGCACAAGAGGGAAAATGGAAAATACTAGAGGTCCATTGAATTGAAGGGAGAGCTGAACAGCTCCAGAAAGACTAGAAATCAAGGCAGTTCTGAGGATCTCAGTAGAAGGGAGTCATGGATTTATTTCTAAGGCAGAGTTTCCTAAAATCTCGTCTCCATTAAAAATGCTGATTCTTGGACCCCTACTTCAGACTGGCTAACTTAGGATTTCTGAGAGTGACACGCAAGGAGTTTAACAGGTTTCCCAGGTGATTCTTATGTTCTCTGAAGTTAAAGATGACTCAGTGCTTTTGGCCATCCTCATCATATCTGCTCAGTTAAAAAATTCCCAGGAGGGTAAGACTGATTGGCCCTGGTTGGATGAACTGCTCACTCGTTTGTTAGAGCTTGTCATGTATGTTGGGGGGCAGGGGTGTTCCTGGATTGACAGCCCTGTGAGAATCACTCTGATGGGGGTGGAGTAGCATCCCAAAGAAGGCAGTGTTAAGAAGATAAACAGCATATATCCACTCTAAGAAGCCTCCAGAAGGAGGCAGCAAGAGAGAAAAATATGTTCATAATATTCAAAAATACTTGGTAGAAAAGGGGAGAAAATTTAATTATGTTAAAGTCTGTTAAAAGATGCAAGCAACTGTTACCAAATGTGACCAAGTTTTGAAAAGGTTGAATTGCTCTAGTTATTTTTTAAATTGACGTATAGCTGATTAACAATGTTGTGTTTGTTTCTGGTGTACAGCAAAGTGATTCAGTTATATGTATATGTATATACATATATATATATTCTTTTTCAGGTTCTTTTCCATTATCGGTTATTACAAGATATTGAATATAGTTCCCTGTGTTATAGAGTAGGACCTTGTTGTTTATCTATCATATATATAATAGTTTGTATCTGCTAATCCCAAACTCCTAATTTTTCCCTCCCCCACCTTTCCCCTTTGGTAACTATAAGTTTGTTTTCTATGTCTTTGAGTCTGTATCTGTTGTGTAAGTTCATTTTTATCATTTTTTAGATTCCACATATGATATCATGTAAAATTTGTCATTCTCTGCCTGACTTACTTCACTTAGTATGATAACCTCTAGGTCCATCCATGTTGCTGCAAATGGCATTATTTCATTCTTTTTTGTGGCTGAGTAATACTCCAGTGTGTGTGTGTGTGTGTGTGTACACACACCACATCTTCTTTATCCATTCACCTGTCAATGGACATTTAGGTCGCTTCCATGTCTTGGCTCTTGTAAACAGGAATTGCTCTAGTTTTGATGTGCTGAAAGGAAGATGAACATACAGGTGATTGCCAAGCTTATTAAGGAAACAAGGAGAAAAAAAAGCAAATCTCTCCAGAGGTTATCTCCACTTTATGTAGTGAAAACAGGGTCCCACATAAGGGAAATGACTTGCCTGATGTCCTCCAAGATTCACAATATTCCTTCCTCCTCTCCTCTCTTCCATTCCACTTGCCATATGCATCCTGGTTCTCACCCACATTGCTAATTAGTTTCCCCTTGAAATATGCCAAAGAATAATAGTATAGTCTAGTTAAAAGATGCTCATTCTCTCTGTACAGTTTAGTTTCCTCTATTCTTTTTTTATTATTTATAATTTCATTTTGTTATTGTTTGTAGTGTTCGATGAATATAAAAGGATATCACAGAAGGATATTGAACAGAGTATTCAATCTGAAACATCTGGTAGCTTCGAAGATGCTCTGCTGGCCATAGGTAAGCTGGTAGGGGGTGGGGAGTGGAGAAACAAATATTTATAGACTTTCCTCCTTATTATCAATTTGTTGTCATGGGTTGTAGAAATTTTTTTTCAGGGATAAAAAAATTGTTTAAATCATTCATGACGTGTGATCCAGAAATTTTTTTTTTTAATTAGTTTATTTTGGGTTGCACTGGGTCTTGGTTGCTGTGCACGGGCTTTCTCTACTTGAGTCGAGCAGGGGCTACTCTTGGTTGCGGTGTGCGGGCTTCTCATTGTGGTGGCTTCTCTTGTTGCAGAGCATGGGCTCTAGGTGTGTGGGCTTCAGTAGTTGTGGAATGCGGGCTCACTAGTTGTGGCTTGCAGGCTGTAGAGCACAGGCTCAGTAGTTGTGGCACACAGGCTTAGTTGCTCCGCAGCATGTGGGATCTTCCTGGACCAGGGCTTGAATCCGTGTCTCCTGCATTGGCAGGTGGATTCTTAACCACTGTGCCACCAGGGAAGTCCCGTGTGACCCAGAATTTTAAGCGAGAAATATTATATATAACCTGATTGTTATTGTACCATGTGGCTTTATCTATTTTATATCCTCTGTGCCTTTATGTCTTAGCACGTGGAAAGGTTAATCCTATACTAGCTGCATCTTGCAAGTCTGTGAATGGTTAGAACTAATAACTGTTTCATATGGTACAGATAGCAATAATCTTTTTGAAATTTTATGCTGCCTTTTGCTTTAATGGCCTTTATTAATTATTTGTCTAGGAACTTGACAATAAATTGAGGGTACTTTCCATCTGTGAAAATGCTTTTAGCATAGCCTATGCTCATAGAACATTGTTTGGCTAAATTTTTCACAAAGCAATCAAAAGATACTACTTCACACCTTGTAGAAACAATGGGAACAACTGTCACTGCTTGTTTTGCAGATTTTATCTGTAATCTTTTCATTTCTCTTTTTATCTCTTGACAGTAAAGTGCATGAGGAACAAATCTGCATATTTTGCTGAAAGGCTTTATAAATCTATGAAGGTAAGTGGCCTCATTGTTAGCATCTGGATGGCTCTGAGGGTCTTGTGTCCACATTCATATGCTTACTTATATCCCCCATGCAAATTAGGCAAAATCAGCTTGAGCTGTTCAGTTCAATTCTTCAAATACTTCACTGAGTGCTTGCTAATAACAATGCTAGGTAATATTTACTGAGTACTTATAATGTGTGATCACACTTCCTAATACTTTATATGTATAATTTTATCCCCACAACAGCTCTGTGGGGCAGGTACTGTTATCAGCTTCCATTTTACAGATGAGAAAACTGAGGCATAAAGAGGATAGGCAATTTGCCCAGGGTCCTCAGTGAGGAAAGGAATGGAGCAGGGATGCAAACACTGGCAGTCCAACTTCAGAGCCCCAGCTCCTAACCATGCATTGTACTCCGTGCAAGCACCCTTGCTGAGAACCATGGGAAGGGCAAGAGAGATCAAAATGCCATCCCTGGTCTCAAAGAACTTCTAGCTCTGAGAGGAAGGCAGCTATGTGCAAAACACCAGTAAGAACAAAATAGAATGTAAGACGGTAGTTGAGGATCCAAATATTATAGGAACACAGAGGAAAGGGTGTTTAAAAAAATATTTGTTTGGGGGTGAGGATCAGAAAAGGACATATAAAGAAATTGGTATATTTGAGCAGGACCTTAAAGGAAATTTTACATCAGAGGGTGTTACATGGTAGGAAGGATGGTAAAGCTGGGAAGGGAGGATGACATGGTGGGTGGATCACTGTATGTGAGGCAGGAGGGCTGGAGAACACAGGGTATGTCTCTAGAAGGGCAGAGAGCTATCTCCTCTGGTCAGAACACTGAGTGTTGAAAAGATAAGTTGGGGAAACCCTTGAGCTCCGTGGTGAGGAACCAGACTCCACAGGCCTCTAAGGTTAGAGTACAAGGGATGTCATCGGGAGACTGATACATAGTTTACCTTGATAGACTAACAGAGCACTGTCTGAAAACTAGCTCAGCTTTGCATGCAGGGATCTTGTTTCTTCCTTAGGGCTTGGGCACTGATGACAACACCCTTATCAGAGTGATGGTTTCTCGAGTGGAGATCGACATGTTGGACATCCGGGCAAACTTCAAGAGGCTCTACGGAAAGTCTCTGTACTCCTTCATCAAGGTGGGTCACAGCAGCCTTGCCTTGGCCCAGAGGAAAGTGCTGATGAAAGGAGGGGGTTCTGACCTAGGTTTTTAGACACTTTTTATCCTCTCCTTGGCAGACATCATTCCATTTAAGGATGGTACTCTAATTCAGATATTTCCAGTCTCTCTCCTTTCCCACAGATGTTTAAATCTCTGCCTGGTTAGAAGCTGGAAATGTTTGCTTTCTAAATAGAGTTAATTATTTCATGTTGACCCCAGACAAAGAAAGATTATATATATATTTTTTTGGGGGGGAGTGTCCTCCCAGCACCACTTATTGAAGAGACTGCTTTTCTCCATTGTATATCCTTGCCTCCTTTGTCATAGATTAGTTGACCATAGGTGTCTGGGTTTACCTCTGGGCTTTCTATCTTGTTCCACTGATCTATGTTTCTGTTTTTGTGCCAGTACCATATTGTCTTGATTACTGTAGGTTTGTAGTATAGTCTGAAGTCGGGGAGTCTGATACCTCCAGCTCCGTTTTTTTCCCCCGAGACTACTTTGGTTACTTGGGGTCTTTTGGGTCCCCATACAAATTTTAAGATTTTTTGTTCTACTTCTGTAAAAAATGCCATTGGTAATTTGATAGAGATTGCATTGAATCTGTACATTGCTTTGGGTAGTACAGTCATTTTCACAATATTGATTCTTCCAATCCAAGGACATGGTATATCTCTCCATCTGTTGGTATCATCTTTAATTTCTTTCATCAGCGTCTTATAGTTTTCTGCATACAGGTCTTTTGTCTCCCTAGGTAGGTTTATTTCTAGGTATTTTATTCTTTTTGCAGTGGTAAATGGGAGTGTTTCCTTAATTTCTCCTTCAGATTTTTCACCATTGGTGTATAGGAATGCAAGAGATTTCTGTGCATTAATATTGTACCCTGCAACTTTACCAAGTTCATTGTTTAGCTCTAGTAGTTTTCTGGTGGCATCTTTAGGATTCTCTATGTATAGTATCGTGTCATCTGCAAACAGTGACTGTTTTACTTCTTCTTTTCCAATTTGTATTCCTTTTATTTCTTTTTTTCTCTGATTGCTGTGGCTAGGACTTCCAAAACTGTGTTAAATAACAGTGATGAGAGTGGACATCCTTGTCTTTTTCCTCATCTTAGAGGAAATGGTTTCAGTTTTTCACCATTGAGAATGATGTTTGCTGTGGTTTGTCATATCTGGCCTTTATAATGTAGAGGTAGGTTCCCTCTTTGCCCACTTTCTGGAGAGATTTTATCATGAATGGGTGATGAATTTTGTCAAAAGCTTTTTCTGCATCTATTGAGATGATCATATGGTTTTTATTCTTCAATTTGTTAATATGGTGTATCACATTGATTGATTTGCATATTATGAGGAATCCTTGCATCCTTTGGATAAATCCCACTTGATCATGGTGTATGATCCTTTTAATGTGTTGTTGGATTCTGTTTGCTAGTATTTTGTTGAGGATTTTTGCATCTATATTCATCAGTGATATTGGTCTGTAATTTTCTTTTTTTGTAGTATCTTTGGTTTTGGTATCAGGGTGATGGTGGCCTCATAAAATGAGTTTGGGAGTGTTCCTTCCTCTGCAATTTTTGGGAAGAGTTTGAAAAGGATGCGTGTTAGCTCTTCTCTAAATGTTTGATAGAATTCACCTGTGAAGCCATCTGGTCCTGGACTTTTGTTTGTTGGAAGATTTTTAATCACAGTTTCAACTTCATTACATGTGATTGGTCTGTTCATGTTTTCTATTTCTTCCTGGTTCAGTCTTGGAAGGTTATACCTTTCTAAGAATTTGTCCATTTCTTCCAGGTTGTCCATTTTATTGGCATAGAGTTACTTATAGTAGTCTCTTAGGATGCTTTGTATTTCTGCGGTGGTTATTGTAACTTCTTCTTTTTCATTTCTAAGTTTATTGATTTGAGTCCTCTCCCTCTTTTTCTTGATGAGTCTGGCTAATGGTTTATCAATTTTATTTATCTTCTCAAAGAACCAGCTTTTAGTTTTATTGATCTTTGCTATTGTTTTCTTTGTTTCTGTTTCACTTATTTCTGCTCTGATCTATATGATTTCTTTCCTTCTGCTAACTTTGGGTTTTGTTTGTTCTTCTTTCTCTAGTTCCTTTAGGTGTAAGGTTAGATTGTTTATTTGAGATTTTTCTTGTTTCTTGAGGTAGGCTTGTATAGCTATAAACTTCCCTCTTAGAACTGCTTTTGCTGCATCCCATAGGTTTTGGATTGTCATGTTTTCATTGTCATTTGTCTCTAGGTATTTTTTGATTTCTTCTTTGTTTTCTTCAGTGATTTCTTGGTTATTTAGTAATGTATTGTTTAGCTTTCATGTGTTTGTGTTCTTTATGTTTTTTTCCATGTAATTCATTTCTAATCTCATAGCGTTGTGGTCAGAAAAGATGTTTGATATGATTTCAATTTTGTTAAGTTTACTGAGGCTTGATTTGTGACCCAAGATGTGATCTATCCTGGAGAATGTTCCGTGCACACTTGAGAAGAAAGTGTAATCTGCTGTTTTTGGATGGAATGTCCTATAAATATCAATTAAATCTATCTGGTCTATTGTGTCATTTAAAGCTTCTGTTTCCTTATTTATTTTCATTTTGCATGATCTGTCCATTGGTGTAAGTGAGGTGTTAAAGTCCCCCACTATTATTGTGTTAATGTCGATCTCCTCTTTTATAGCTGTTAGCAGTTGCCTTATGTACTGAGGTGCTCCTATGTTGGGTGCATATATATTTATGCAATCTTCTTCTTGGATTGATCCCTTGATCATTATGTAGTGTCCTTCCTTGTCTCTTGTAACATTCTTTATTTTAAAGTCTATTTTATCTGATATGTGTATAGCTCCTCCAGCTTTCTTTGACTTCCATTTGCATGGAATATCTTTTCCCATCCCCTCACTTTCAGTCTGTATGTGTCCCTAGGTCTGAAGTGGGTCTCTTGTAGACAGCATATAGATGGGTCTTGTTTTTGTATCCATTCAGCAAGCCTGTGTCTTATTGGTTGGAGCATTGAATCCATTTACGTTTAAGGTAATTATTGATATGTATGTTCCTATGACCATTTTCTTAATTGTTTTGGGTATGTTTTTGTGGGTCCTTTTCTTCTCTTGTGTTTCCCACTTATAGAAGTTCCTTTAGCATTTGTTGTAGAGCTGGTTTGGTGGTGCTGAATTCTCTTAGCTTTTGCTTGTCTTTAAAGCTTTTGATTTCTCCATCGAATCTGAATGAGATCCTTGCTGAGTAGAGTGATCTTGGTTGTAGGTTCTTCCCTTTCATCACTTTAATTATACCATACCACTCCCTTCTAGCTTGTAGGGTTTTTGCTGAGAAATCAGCTGTTAACCTTTTGGGAGTTCCCTTGTATGTTATTTGTCATTTTTCCCTTGCTGCTTTCAATAATTTTTCTTTGTCTTTAATTTTTGCCAGTTTGATTACTATGTGCCTCTCCTTAGGTTTATCCTGTATGGGGCTCTCTGCGCTTCCTAGACTTGGGTGGCTCTTTCCTTTCCCATGTTAGGGAAGTGTTCGACTATAATCTCTTCAAATATTTTCTCAGGTCCTTTCTCTCTCTCTTCTTCTGGGACCACTATGATGCGAATGTGTTGTGTTTAATGTTGTCCCAGAGTTCTCTTAGGCTGTCTTCATTTCTTTTCATTCTTTTTTCTTTATTCTGTTCCGTGGCAGTGAATTCCACCATTCTGTCTTCCAGGTCACTTATCCGTTCCTCTGCCTCAGTTATTCTGCTATTGATTCCTTCTAGTGTATTTTTCATTTCAGCTATTGTATTGTTCATCTCTGTTTGTTTGTTCTTTAATTCTTCTAGATCTCTGTTAAACATTTCTTGCATCTTTTCGATCTTTGCCTCCATTCTTTTTCTGAGGTACTGGATCATCTTCCCTATCATTATTCTGAATTCTTTTTCTGGAAGGTTGCCTATCTCCACTTCATTTAGTTGTTTTTCTGGGGTTTTATCTTGTTCCTTCATCTGGTACATAGCCCTCTGCCTTTTCATCTTGTCTGTCTTTCTGTGAATGTGGTTTTTGTTCCACAGGCTGCAGGATTGTATTTCTTCTTGCTTCTGCTGTCTGCCCTCTGGTGGATGAGGCTGTCTAAGAGTTTTGTGCATGTTTCCTGATGGGAAGGACTGGTGGTGGGTAGAGCTGGATATTGCTCTGGTAGGCAGAGCTCAGTAAAACTTTAATCTGCTTGACGGTTGGTGGGTGGGGCTGGGTTCCCTCCTTGTTTGGCCTGAGGCGACCCAACACAAGAACCTACCTGGGCTCTTTGGTGGGGGTAATGGTGGACTCTGGGAGGGCTTATGCCAAGGAGTACTTCCTAGAACTTCTGCTGCCAGTGTCCTTGTCCTCACGGTGAGACAGAGCCACCCTCCACCTCTCAAGAAAGATTATATTTTAATGAATGGTTTTAAGAGCACAATTTCCATTTCTACCTGCTTACAATAAAAGAGAAGCAACTGAATCAGTCATCCAGAACCACATCCAGGGCCAGCTGAGGTCTGCTGAAAATATGGGAAAACGTGATAGTCATCCTGGATTGCTATTCTTTACCTGGCACCAGACTTCTAGGAGTCCTAACATGGCATGGGAGTGATGCGAAATGATTCACGTCTCTCAAAACCCCTCATTACTGGGACTTTGCTTCTTGAGGAAGCCAGAAGGGCCTCAGGAATGTGAAGCCAAACCCATTTCCCTAGAAGCTGGTGTTGCCAGCATAGATCAGGATTTGATCTGTGAATGAAATATTCTGATCCTACTCATAGCTTGGAGAGGTTTAACTACTAGGTGATTTGAGCTGCAGAGTTTATGACTATGTCTACAAGGCATTTAGGAACTTGTTTCTATTTCTGTACGGTCTGTGAGGTCACTGTGTTTTGCAGAGCTGAAATATAGCTAGCTGTAAGCAAAACAATTTTAAGATTCAAGGATGACCATAAATGAAGCTATGGGAAAATATATTTGTAACATATACTTATAATGTAGGGTTAATATCCCTATATGAGGAACTTGTACAAATTACTAAGAACAAGGAGAAAAATCCAAAAAGAAAACTGGACAGAAAGAAAACATGAGCTTCATGAAAGATGAGACACAAATGGACAATAAATATGTACAATGTTTAATCTCACTAATATACAAGGGATTGCAAATAAAAGCAAATCATCATTTTTCACCTAATACCTTAACGAAGTTTAAAGAGGTCATAACCAGCATTGAAAAAGGCTTGGGAAAATCTCACCGTCTCTTATGGAAGCACTATAAACTAGGCTAACTTTCCAGGGAGGCAACTTGCCAATAAATGTTTAAAAAATAAACTATACCTCTTACTTAGTTATTATATATTTAAGAATATCTTTAGGCAAAATAATAAGATAAAAGTGCACTAATCCACAGAATGGGAGAAAATAATATCTAGTAAGGGTTTACTATCCAGAATATATAAAGAACTCCTAAAACTCAATAACAAAAAGACAAACAACCCAATTAAAAAATGACAAGGGATTTAAATATCGTCATTTCTCCAAGGGAGATATGGGCAATAAGCACGTGAAAAGCTGTTCAACATCATTATGAAAACCACAGTGAAATACCACGTCGTACCTACTAAGATGGCTATAATTTTTAAAACATGGAAAATAACAAATGTAGGAGAGGATGTGGAGAAATTAGAACCTTGTGTATTGCTGGTGTGAAGGTAAAATGGTGCAGCTGTTGTGGAAAACAGTTTGGCGCTTCCTCAAAAATTTAAACATAGAATTACCATGTTACCCCGCAATTCCACTTCCAGGTATATACTCAAAAGAAATGAAAAAGGGGACTTAAACAGGTATTTGGACACCAAGGTGAACATTATTTATAATAGCCAAAAGGTGGAAACAACCTAAGGGTCCATGAACAGGTGAATGGATAAACAAAACGTGATATATACACACATAATGTGAATGAAGTTTCCGATACATGGATGAACTTTGGAAACATGCTAAGTGACATAAACCAGACACAAAAGGACAAATATTGTATATGATTCTACTTACATGAAATATTTAGACTAGGTAAATTCATAGAGACAGAAGGTAGATTAGAGTTTACCAGGGGCTGGAGGATAAGGGGAATAGGAAGTTCTTGCTTAGTGGTTACAGAGTTTATTACACATTATTTTAATTTTTATTAACCAATAGGGAATGACTCAAATTATGGGAAATCTATCCAGTGGAATACTATACAGACACTAAAATGATGGGGTAAAAAATATTGATTGACTGGGGAAACAGCACAATAAATACATTTACATTATATGTTTGTATATATATAAATACGTTGATATGTGTATACATACACTCACACAACACTGGAAAAAATTTAAAATAAAGAATACATTGCCCATTCAATAAAAATTGTCAAAAGAAACAGAATAGAAATAGAAAATATGTAAATAATAGAAAAAAGACAGGAGTAAGGTTACAAATGTAAGTTATGATAATAAATAAACTCTCAGGTTAGGTAAAAATATAAAATCCTACTCCATGCTGTTTATAAGGAACAATTGAAATACAGTGATATGTAAGAAGCTTTAAAAAGAAAAGGCCAGGGAAAAGAACATTTGACAAAAAGAAAGCAGGGATTATACTATAAGTAAAAAGAAGAATTTAAGGGGAAAAAGCATTAAATAGGACAAAGTAATAGATCACTTTATATTGATAAAAGCAACAATTTACAACAAAGATTAAATTACCATAAAACGTTAGTTGCCAAATAGTATTGCATTCAAATATATAAATAAGAAACTTGAGGCTCCAAAAGAAGACATTGATGGAAATACTATGCTAGATAGACTTTAACACATCCTTCTCTTTTGGCAGATCAATGAGACAAAGTATAAACAAGGGTGTATTAAGATTGATTTTAATGGATATACATTAAACTTTGAATCCCATCCCATCTTTTCTAGTGCCCATGAAGCACTAGCAAAAATTGATCTATTATTTAGGCCATGAAAAATTCTATGTAAAAATTATAGCACCTTTCTGGAAGGCTATTTTGCAACCCATATTCAAAGAAAATACATGATCATTAATCTGGTAATTCCCATTTTATGAAAATTTATCCGGAATACACCATTTAAAAATGCACAAAAATTTATAGTATGTTTATTGCAGCAGTGTTTACAATAGTGAAAAATTGGAAAAAAACATAAATATCCAATGGGGGGTAATCAAATAAATTATTTTACCTATGTACAATAGAATACTCTGTAACCATTAAGGAATGATGTTGTGGAAGAGTACTTAATAAATTAAAATAGGGAAATAGGCATAGAAGTTTAAAAAAGTAGAATATGGAAGAATACTACAATCCCATCATGTAGGAATCTATATCCATAGAAAAAAGTCTGGAAGGATATGCAAAAACCAAAATGTTAGGCAGAGTAATCTCTAGATGTTAGAATTATAGATGATGTTTTTATATTCTTTTATGTCTATTTTCTACATTGAACAGGTGTTCTTTTTATAATAAAAAATAACAAATGTCATTTAAAAAAAAAAAAAAAACCTCTCTAAGAAAGATCCCGGCAAGACTGAAAAAGTTAACCTAGATGACTTTGAGCTGTGTATTCTATTTTAAAACCCATTTATCTGATTGTAACTGTGCTTTCCTTGTCCCCAGGGTGATACATCTGGAGACTACAGGAAGGTATTGCTCATTCTCTGTGGAGGAGATGATTAAAATAAAATCCAGAAAGGATAGGAGGATTCCCTACACTTCGAATTTTTTTTAACTTCATTTTTCTACACTGCTACTAGCATTATCTCAGAATGGTTATTTCCAATTAAAATGCCTACAGATGCCTCCTAAGATATAGACTGCATTATTATTCATCTATAATTACTCACTATGATGCTTTAAAGCTGTACTTGCTTTTCAAAGCTTATAAAACCTAAAAGGAGATTTTAAATTAGAAATAAGAATGTGCTCCATGTTTTCAACAGATTTCTTCCTTGTTTGTGTTTCACAGAAATTGGAATATATTAAATTATTTCATATTTTCTTTTTGGTGAAAACTGTTGAAATGGAAGACTGGTCTAAAATCACATTTCTTCCCTAATTGTATTTTTAGAGTGGCTAGTAATTTCTTGATTTGAAATTGTGAGCATCTAGTTAGTAAGAAAATCTATCCAATTTGCTATTTTACATGTCATAGTTTGAAAGCATCCACAGATCTCCTTTGTTTAGATTTTTGTCTAAAGTGTTAGTTGATCTTTACTAAGTTTGGCATTAGAGACTTCCTCCATCACGTCTTATGTTACCATCTCAGTCTCTCCAGGTTAAAGTATACCAAACTCACCAACTCTTCTGAACGAATTCAATTCTAAGTGTGGTTATACAGATCATATATGTCTGGTTACCAAACATAAATGCTGAACATTCCACAATATTATGGTTAATAATAACAATATAATAAAATAATAATAATGGTATTGATCCAGCTTGAAGATGAATGTGAAAGAATTGTGTCAAACTGTGTATTCTGGTGATGGTGTAGTGCTCTGAATTTATTTTTACTTAAAGAAAAATTTTTGTGCCCAAAATTTTTAAAATCATTTTCAATTTTGTTGATTTGTAGTAATTTATACTCGCACTGTGCCTTTCAACTCTAGAATTACTGTAAAGGTGTACTTGGATTTAATTTAAAAGTTCACTTTGTATACAACATGGAAAAGTAATTTCAATAAAACACAGTGCCTTTCAAATGAGGTGTATGCTTTCTCTGGCTGACTTTTCTGCTTGTGAGTTTTTTCATCCTGGACTCTGAAAGTAGATATTTTTGAAGGATTTGTGTTACTCAATTTCTATTAGAAAGTACAACATTAGGAAAAATAACATATTTAATCTTATGTACCTCTACTGCTGTAAAACTAATGTTCATATATACCAAACACTACTTAATGATATAAAATAGTATATTTAAGTTATCTCTGGAAATGAGTGATGCTCTTGGTTCTAAGTAGAACATTCATATTAAATAAGAATATTTGTCTTCTTCATTCTATAGTTATTTGTTGTATTTTGATGGGTGAAATATAAGGATTTTTTTCTACTTGCCTATTACAAGTGCTTGACTACTGGTGAAAGCTATTTACATGAATACTTAGTCATTCCAGCTAATTATAGGAAATAGTACTGCTGCTTCAATACCTACCCAGAAGAGCATGGAATTTCCAAATTAACGTTATTTGGCTTTGGAAGCATTATAGATTTGGGGGGGGGGGTTATCTTTAAATTATATATGGCTTAGCCAGAATTTTAAAACAAATTACATATGTTGATGGGAAGCTTTCTACAGAGTAGGTTAAAGCCACCCTGGAGGAATGATTGATGTACTGAACAAGCATGACTTTGTAATATAACTAGGAAGCAACTTTGTTTTTTTTCTCCCACTGTCTATTTACATTTATTCATTGGGTCCAGTTCTTCTCCTGTCTTTATATGAAAATTCAGATAGAGGATAGGGTCGTGACTTTTCTGGTCATTCTTAGGCTTTAAAAATTCCTACTATAGAATTGTGTCATTTCAGCAATTAATGTTTTCAGTCAAAATTCCAAACTTCATTTACAGTTGAGGCTTCTCCCCTCATTCAGATCTGGCTTATTGCCAGCAGGAAGCTGGAGTTTGGGGAGGGTGATATGGTGGGCTTCTTTTCTTTCTTCACCTAGTCTTCTTTCTAGACCCTACCTTCCCCTCCCCTACCTAGCAGAAGGGAGGAGAGTAAATGGGAGCAGGAAAGTTCTTATCTGTTAGTGCTGTGGTGGTAGATGATCAATGCTGTGTGACCCTGTCAGATGTTTTTTGTTTTTTAGTTCTGTCAGATGTTTAAAGCTGATTCTTGTTGGCATTCTCCTGAGTTCCTTTACAACTCCATCACCAGTAAAATACTCATCTTTAGTTCCTTTGGCAAAGCAAATGCAGTTCTCCTTTTTCAGTCCCTAGGAATTCAAGCTCTTTGTGCTGAAGTCTGTTTGTCTTTCCACCCAGGCCTTTTAGACAGGATCTAAGATGATTCCATACTGGCTGTCTTATAGTGGCCCACATTTGTTCCATGCGTATCCTTTGTGCTGACAAATTCTGGGCATGCAGGCTGATCCCCTAGCAGCAATCATTTTCTGCTTCTCCCCTACCCTCTACCTCCACCAAGCTGCCTCTGCTAGCCTCTCTCAGTTCAGACTTCGCAGAGTGAGTACACTGTGATGTCCAAATTACATATACTGCTGATGGGAGTATAAACTGGTGCAGTCATTTCAGAGAGCAATTTGGCAACAGATAATAAAGTTGAAAAGTTCCCAGCAAATTCACTTCTGGGGATCTATTTGGTGACTCTCTTGCACATGGTGTTTAATGCTGCTCTATAAGAGCAGTAAAGTAGAAACAACCTAACTCACATGGTGTTCAATGCTGCTCTATAAGAGCAGTAAAGTAGAAACAACCTAACTCACATGGTGTTCAATGCTGCTCTATAAGAGCAGTAAAGTAGAAACAACCTAACTCCCTCAGTGAGGGAAAGGATAAATTTTGGGTGTCACACAAGAGCAGTGAAAATTAACTATAGATTTGTTAATTGAATAAGTCTCAACAGTATAATTTTGAGAGAGAAGAAAGGTGCAAAATGATAGGTATGAATGATTCCGTTTAATTTACATGTCTAAACGTGCAAAAGAAAACGTATTGCTATGGGTACACGTATAAGAACGTGCATGGGAATAATGATATACACCATTCTGAGGATAGTGGTCACTAGAGTGGAGGGAGAGAAACAGACTGAGATGGAGAGGGAGCTTCTGCCTATCTGTATTGTTCTACTTAAAAGAATTAATCAAAACAAGTGTAATACATTGAAGTTTTTATTAAAATTTGAGCTATCATACTTGTGGTGATAGGTATTTATCATATTACTCGATTTGAGTAATTCATTATAAATATTTCATTTATGGTATTTCATTATAAATATTTTCATTATAAACATTTTATTTAGAAAGTAGCCAAAGGGTGATGAACCTAGGGGCAGGACAGGAATAAAGACACAGATCTAGAGAATGGACTTGAGGACGCAGGGAGGGGGGAAGGGTAAGCTGGGACCAAGTGAGAGAGGAGCATTGACATATATACACTACCAAAAGTAAAATAGATAGCTCGTGGGAAGCAGCTGCATCACCCGGGGAGATCAGCTCGGTGCTTTGTGACCACCTAGAAGTGTGGGATAGGGAGGGTGGGAGGGAGACGCAAGAGAGAGGGGATATGGGGATATATGTATACATATAGCTGATTCACTTTGTTATACAGCAGAAACTAACACAACGTTGTAAAACAATTACACTGCAATAAAAATGCTAAAAAAAAAACAAAAAAAAGTAGCCGAAGGGAATCAGGGAATGAAAGCTGACTGTCCAGGGTCCATAGCAATGGCTGCAAACTCCAGGCATACACCTGTAATTTTTGCTCAGACACCTGTAAATTTTGCTTGGGTCTCCAGAAGGCACTTTAAAACCTGACAGTTCCGGTTCAGACCCTATTCAGACATCCCACTGCCGCTGGGAGGGAAGGAAAAGAGAGAATGGAACGGTTGCCATAATCAGTTAAGGGCAGCGGAGAGGTGCTGCTTAAGAAACCCGAGGGCATAGCAAAGTTCCACATTCTAGGTCCTCCTCTGTTGGAAAGCCTGCGCAGGGCGTGACCCTAGCACATGGTGAACTCCTCCAAAGATGACCCCAAACAGCAATGTCTTTTTTGCTCCTTGCCTAACACAGGGCCCGGTAGACATCTGGAGCTTAAGGAACCTTCGCAGAAAGAACAAACGAGGCGGAATTGCCGGTCTTGCTAACACAAAGGGAGGTATAAAGTAATTCTAAAAGCTAGCCCGGCCCCCAATTCAGGATTGCAGGTGGGCCTAGCTGACCTCACGGCAGAAAGCGCCAATCTGCACACGCACGTCCGCGCTCCCGCCCTCATCCCATTCTGCGCAGGCTCTATCCGTGACGTACACGCGCCTCCCCCCGCCCCTTCCGGAGGCTCGCCGTGCGCATGCGCTCTACGGTCCGCGCTTTATTGCGAAAGTCTGGGGGCAAGGTCCTGAGGTCCGCGCGCGCTGCGCGGCGAGACGCGGTGGGCGTGGCGGAGGATGGAGGCGGTAGCGTCCAACGCAACGGTCGGGGTTGCGCGTGAGAAGGTGGCGGTGTAGGCACGGGCGCTACGTGGAGGCCGGCGGTGGTGGTCGGGCCATGGCGGGAGACCGTTTTCGTTGGGCTCCCTGAGGTGCGCTCCCTGAAGTGTCGGCGAGCCGTGACCCATGGGCTCGTTGAGCAGCCGAGTGCTGCGCCAGCCGGGGCGAGCCCGAGGCCAGCAGGAGCCGGGTTCTGGGGCTGGGGGCTCGGCCCGGAGGCTGGAGAGTGGTGGCGACGCGGCCGCCCACGTCTTCTGTTACTGTCCGGGCAGCCGTAAGCGCAAGCGGAGCGGAGAGGCCTTCTGCTCTTGTCACCCCGATTCCGAGACAGACGAGGATGAGGAGGAAGGGGACGAGCAGCAGCGACTCCTCAACACCCCTCGAAGGTAGGTGGGGGGACGCGCCCGCACCTGTTGGGCGGCTCCCGCGGTCCGGCCTGGGGATGAGCCCGGTGCCCGGGGGGCTTCCGGGGCTGCGGCGCTCCCCAGCCTGTGAAGAGCGGACGTGCCCTTGATGGGGTAGACCTGGGAGCCGGTCCGATGCAGGGCGGATGGGAAGCACCTGGGGAGACGCCCGGTATTCTGGTTTGTAAACCAGAGACGCCGCCAGGATGGTGCTACAGCCCCAAGACGAGACTGAGAAACGTCAAGCTAGAGCTTGCGCCTCATTAAACCTTAGACAGGGCCGGCCGGCTGGCCCTTCGTAATACACCTTGGTCCTCTCTCAGTGGGTGGCAGTAGAATAAGTTGTTTTGCATCCGGCTGCCTTCTATGGTCCAAGACACGTAAATTTAGGCTCTGAAGTGGGCACCCCTGTTGTCGGTCCACAGTGGAAGGGAAGTGATTACAAACAGGAGCTCTCGCTGTACAGGTGAAATTTATCAGTACTGTGTACATTTGTTCCTCACTAGGAACAGAGTCTTCCAACGTCTCTAGTACTCGAAGTCGTTGACCGTGGATATGTAAGGCAGCTTGCTTAACCTTTTTTAGAAGAGGTGAAAAACGGAATATTTACTTGTGAACTAAAATGTAGTTTATAAGTGGAATAAATTTTCACATAAAAAATCCGGTTTCTCCTCTTTTTTTAAAGGCCATCAGTGGGTCACATAGATGTAATTTTTTAAACGAAACTTTGAAAGATTCTAAAATTTTATGCTACACGTGTTACATATTTATTGTCAAATAAGAGTATCATAAACAATCTCTGTTAGTAGTTTGATTTATAAATCCCTTCATACAGTTTTATGTATGAATGTTTATATTTACAAAAATGGACCCCCACTTCCAAACTGTTCAGTTACCTTTTTGGAGAATTAGTATTTTAAGAGCTCAGATTCTGAGTTCTAGTCTGTACTTTGCACTTAATAGCCTTATTTCCTCATATGTAAAATGGAGATACTAATACTTGCCTTATAGGACTTGACAAATATTAGAATGCATGCGATGCACAGTGCCAGGTATGGAAGCACTCAGTAAATATTAGGACTCCTTGATGAATTGGCTCCCCTTATCTTTACAAAATGTAAAGACATTTACATTCCTGATACTATAGCCACTGCCACTTTCTTTTGATAAGTGTTTAAATGTTACATCCTTTCCCACTCTTTCCCTTTAAACCTGGGTCTTTAAGTATCTTGTAGACAGCATTTAGTGGGGTCTTGATTTTTTAAAAATCCAATAGGATAATCTCTGTCTTTTAATTAGTATTTAGACCACTTGCATTCAGTGTCACTATAGAAATATATATGTCAGGGGTCCATTTCAAAGAAATCACACAGTAATTTGAACAGGGAAAGTTTAATTTAACCATTATTAGGAAGTAATAAGCGATTAACTACTAAAGGTAAGTTACTAAGGTAAAGAGATCTCTAAAAAATACAGGAATAGAGGGCATAGGGAGCTGTCACTACTTCTAGGACTGAGACAGAATGCCCAAGGAAGGAACAAATTTGGGCTAGGACCACCTTTCCCAATCTGAGATTCAGATGTTGGAGGAGTTGTGGCCCACTGGATGGTAATGGAGTTTGCTAAGATGTGGAAGGCTGAGACTGGCAAGCGAGAAACTGCCCGCTGGCGTGCCAACAAAACTAGCTTGGAGGCTGTCTGGTCCACGAAGCTGAAAATATTAACTGTCTAGACCTTTACAGAAAAAGTTTGCCAACCGCTGAACTACACGAGTGGAATGGAAAGCTTCTAAAGCAAATTTTTGTTGGAAAATGCATGTCCGAGTCTAGTATGTGTTGTATCAGTACAAGATGCCTAGTTTATTCAGCTCAGCATGGATGAAGGGTGTAAGAAAATCTTGTATGTTGGCACTAATATGCTTCCTGAGGTTGTCTCGTGCACTTCCACCTCAACTAACAACTCCATGAAAAGCCTTGGCCTCCAGGCCCACCTCCTCTACCTTATACCTTTTGTCAAGTGCATGTTTTACTTTTACGTTAACAAGACTTAAAACTCAACTGTTCCGCAACCAGATCTTTAGTTTTTTGTTCATAGGTTGTCTCTAAACATTGAAATCTAGTAAACAGTTAGTTGTTGTTATAGCTATGTAAATATTGTTCACTGCAGAGTCAAGTAGTGTGCTAGGATTATAAATCATACATCTTGGGTCCAATGTCACAACCCCTTGTTTTTCTCTTGGGAGAAATTTTCTAACCTCATAATTAAATGGAATTTTTTTTTTACATTCCATCATGTTGGGCCCTATTTTCATTTGTAGCTTATTAGAACAATACTTTTTTGTATTGCTTTTTTATTTTCTTAGACTTTCTGACTACCTTCCCTCCCACCCCCGCCATTGACAGAATAATAATATTCCTTCATCATATCTTCAGATTTTTCTCTTTCCTAACACACTTGCATGGAGTCCTTCTTCTCTAAACCCAAGACCTCCCTCCTGGGTCCCTGCATCTTCTTGTTCCAATCTGGATCCATTGCTCTCTAGGTCTACACTTATCCTGGGACTTACTTTGACTCTGTCTCTAGGATCGGATCCACTGTTTTCTGTAGCCTGTGTCTTTTTGTTTCTGAACTCATTTGAGGGAACTACATCCTAAGAAAGGTGCAAAAGAAGGTAATTTGTGCTTATCTAGTTGTAAATTTAATCTCTCACTTTAGTCATCTTTTTTTTTTTTTTTTTTTTTTGCGGTATGTGGGCCTCTCGCTGCTGTGGCCTCTCCCGTTGCGGAGCACAGGCTCCGGACGCGCAGGCTCAGCGGCCATGGCTCACGGGCCCAGCTGCTCCGCAGCATGTGGGATCTTCCCGGACCGGGGCACGAACCCGTGTCCCCTGCATCGGCAGGCGGACTCTCAACCACTGCGCCACCAGGGAAGCCCTAGTCATCTTTTGATTGGGTGCAGAAATCTAAAATAACTTTTGATACCTTTGATGGTATTAATTCATTGTCTTCTAGCCTACCATACTGATGAGAAAATGTGATGCTGGTCTAATTCTCTTTGCTTTTTAGGTGACTTTTTCTCTCTGGAACTTTTGGAATTTTTTCTTTAGTATTTTGGGATTTAACTAGAAGGTGCTTAACTGTAGGTCTTTTAATGGCCTTGGTAGTTGGTGGATCCTTACAATCTGGAGACTAGTTTGGGGAAACTTTCTTCTGCAATTCTCTTTCTCCTGTTATCTTTATTTTCTCTTTCTTGGACCCCTCTTAACTGGATTTTGGATTTCTTGGATTGTACCTCTTTTCTCTTTTCTTTTTTTCCTTTCTAGGTCTTTTTTGCTTTGTGTTCTGGGAAATTTCCTTAGCTTTCCCTTTTGTTTTTTTGAATTTCAGCAACTGTGGTTTTGGTCCCAAAGATCTCTTTTTTTTTTTCCCCCTTGTTCTGAGTAATACTTTAGCTTAGCATCCTATTATTTTATAAATGTAGTAATCTTAACTCTCTAGATGTACTAGTTAAAATTAGAGTGTTAAGAGTTTTTTTTTTAAGTTCTGTTTTCCCTGAATTATATGTTTCCTCTGATGCCAATTTTTCTCTTTTTTAAAATAGTCTTTAATGCTGTTAATTTTCCTCATGTTGAGAGATCCTTGATTGTCTGCTTCAGAATGAGTCACGTGTGTGTGTGTGTGTGTGTGTGTGTGTGTGTGTTTTGAGTAAATAGATCTATTTCTGCTGGGCCTTCCCTTTGAGTAGGAAGACTGACTACTAAGTTGGATATGGGTGGGGCATGCTTTGTTTTAGAGCAGAGATTCACAAGCCTTATTGGTTCACAGTGCCCTTAGTGTCTCAGTAATTTTTTTCATGGCACCTCTGGTCCTAAAGAAATATCTCATAGTTAGGTCCAAACAACTTAATAGCGTAGATTGCATGGTATCTGAAAGATGTTGCTGTGATTTCCTTTAATTTTGGAATATTCTACATGCATCCCTGAATTTGCTGTGGTGCTCCAGGTGCTTTGGCACACAGTTTGTGAACCATGATTTAGGGTGAATAGGTTGGGAGCTAACAGGCTACAGATTCCTCAAATGCCAGAATGAGGATTGCTTTGTCTGGGGCACCAACACCTACACCAAAGTCTTAGATCTTCCTGATAGATTTGTTCTGTTTCTTTCTAGAAAAACCTTGGAATCTGTTTGTATAAGTTATCTGCACTCTGTGTTCATAGAGAGTGGGGGAGGCCATTAGGGGAACAAGTTTCCCCATTTTTTGCTTCACTCCTCACTTCTGCCTTCTGTTTCCCTTGAGACCTCATCCTCCCAGCCCCATCCCTACGCCCACGGTTCTGAAGGGCAGATGGGCTTCAACGTCCATCCTAGACCGTGATATCTTTTGGGCTGTGGTTGTCACTGCTCTTTTCCATTCCAGTTTATTTTCTAACTTCCAGATCCATGGAATTCTCTCATCATGTGATAAGCCCACCCTCACCTTTTTCCCATTGTGGGTTTATTCCTTTCTGTACTTTTAATCTTTTCATATAATTTGGGGAGAGTGCTGTCAGGAACTGGAAACTACATTGTCTCATTTATTTCTTACAGTAACCCAATGAAGTGGATAGTAATATCCTCTTTTCACATCTAAGGTAACTGAGCTGTGGTAGTAGAGCTGGGACTCAAACCCAAGTCTGTCTGCACTGAAGCATGTACATTTTTTACCGTCTGCTGGGAAGGGGTGTTCAATATACTGATTTAAGACACCATCTGAAACAATTACTTCATTTTTTAAAAAGATTTAAAAATTTTACTAGGAAAGCTATCAGGATTGGCCAGGAATATAAAAGATATTGATCAGTCTCTGCCTAGGGCTTTGCTTACTTACTGAACCATCTTGAGCAATGATTGTCAAAACAGAAATAACAGTTCTTCCTTTAAATTAAATCTTATGCACAAATCCAAGTTGTTTACAAATATAATATATGATGCTTCTCTGGTTGAAGTTAGATGGGATGCCCAGAGTTCACACCTTGGCTTTCCCTGGTGGCCCCTAAGACACTTCTCCATTGAGCATAATTTTGAAAACCTTTGGTCTAAGGCTGCAAACCATTTGTCCAATGTGGGGAAAAAGACATTTTAAGGAGTTTAAGAATAGTTCGATACTAAAATAAGATTAAATGTAAATTATTTTTAAAATTACTTGTGTAGGGTGAAATTTTTATTCTTGTTCTTCATTTTGTAGTTGCATAGCAGTATTATTGCAACTGTATTACATCATCCATAGTGCTGGTTACTAAATAAGGAAATATGCAAAAATCACCATGCTGGCTTTTCTTTATTGAATAGGTAATTCTCTTAGTTCAAAAATCAGAAATTGCAAAAAGCTGTATAGTGAAAGGTCTCTCTTCCACGCTGCCCCCATCTATCCACTATTCCCCGTCTTGGGAATAGAGTACCCCACAGATAACCACTATTATTAGTTTCTTATGTACCCTTTCATACATGAGCACGTTTGAATGTATAATATCCCTCTATCTTTTTATACAGTGGACAAATTGGTTCTATTTAATAGAAATTGAGCAAAAGGAGTATTTTGAGTTACATGCAAAATCAGTAAAAGATTCAGATTTACATATATGTAACGTTTGCATTTCTTTTAACAGGAAAAAATTGAAGAGTACGTCCAAATATATTTATCAAACATTATTTTTAAATGGTGAAAACAGTGACATTAAGATCTGTGCTCTAGGAGAGGAGTGGAGCTTACACAAAATATATTTATGTCAAGTAAGTATTTTATTTTACTATATATTTGAGTAACCAAGGTAGTCACTTAAAACAACTCACACTCTTATAAGGTTTGTCCTTTCTCATTGCATTTCACAGTAATCTTTTGCATGAACATTTGTTGTTTAAGTCCTGTCTGATGAAAAGTCTTGTTTTGTAAGAGATACGGTGAACATTGTTAGTGAAAACTTAGTTTGGTCTAGAAAACAGATTTTGAGTTTTCATTGTCATACCAGCCTTTTTGTCATTACTCCAATAAGGTACTTATTTTGGTGCCTTCTGTTGACAAAAAGGGAAACACCATTCAACGTTTAAGTTAGGATTGCTGAATTTGTTTATTCTGTATATGATTATTTCAGTTGGATAAGTTCAGCTGAAATGTGGCTTTGTAGTTAAGACTGAATGTAAATGGAAAGTTCTTGGCACTTACTCTTCCCTCTCTCCTGGAAAATGCCAAAACCAAAACCAAAAAAGTATATGGACTAAGTCATTTAGCTGATATACCTGTTTGATATCTGTGAAAATATTATTATCAGCCACCCCATTTTAAAGATTCAAGACTTTCAAAATAAAAGAAAATGTTGTTCTAATGGCTCAAATATTTTAATCATTTATTCCTTCATCAAATCTGTTTTCAAGTCATTGGTCTAGGCAGTAGAAATAGAACAGTGAACAATTCACTTTTTATCCTATGGAGCTTATATTTTCCCTCTCCTCTTCACGATATGACAGTAATTACTGGTAAGACGGTATAGTATAAGATTTTTCAGTAGAAGCATTTGAAAGGAATTTTTTCTCTTACACTTTAATCATGTTTTTTATTTAATTTTTTTGAACAAGTTTACTTTGGCTTGCATTATATACCCCAGAGACTATATCAGAATACTGGTCTTAACTTGAGGACATGGTCCATATCTTTCTTTCTGATCTCTGAAAGCAGTTTTGTGAATTCAAGGGTGAAAATGCCTCTGTTAACGCTTTCCCTCTCAAGAGAAACTGGATTGATCATAGTGCAAGACACATGCTAAATTATAAGTCCCCTGAGGATAGAAACGTCTGTTTTGTTTTCTGCTATATTCACAGTGCCTTAATCTACATACTCAGTAAATTTTAAAAAATTAGTAGTTAGTATTTGATCCGTTCCAAAGTAATTCTAGTTATGGGAGGCGCTACCTAGAAGGTAACTAAAGACTTCATCCATTCTGGTGTCTTTCCAATAATTCAGATTCATTCTGGAATTTTTTTTATAAGATAAAACTAAACTTTGGATTTTCCCTAATTCCTTGGGGATCATCCAATTAGTGTTGACTTGGGACTGGTCTGGACCCTTTATAGCCACTGAGATAGAGTAAGGACTCAACAGCTTTTAGTTTTCTCTTCTCTCTTCCTCAGTACATTATTTTGTATCCACGTTGTGTGTTGTTATATGTTTATGAGAGATACTTAAATATATGATATAATTTCTAAGCTTGAATTTAGAATGCTATTGAAAAGGAAAACATATTCATGTAATATAGTCAGAAATTGTTCAACTAAGTAAAAAGCTTAGTTGGTTCAAATAGTAACATAGGAAGTCAGTTCAGATAGTAATATGAGATTTGGTTTGGTTTTCAATAATTAAAGTATTTTGATAAGCCTAATAAGTGTCCTTATCTTAATTTCTTTTCTCCTATCTGGCAGTTTGTTTTCTCTTGAAATAATATGATGCGTTAGTTTTGATAGAATAGTTGCTTAGAGTTAGAAATGGGAAAATAATTTGGAAGACACAGAAAGTACTGCATAAGTGTGTTTTTTGTTTTTGTTTTTAAGTCTGGCTACTTTTCTAGTATGTTCAGTGGTTCATGGAAGGAGTCCAGCATGAATATTATTGAACTGGAGATTCCAGACCAGAATATTGATATAGAAGGTAACCGCCACCATGATTACTATTATGCAAAAATCATAAAAACATAAACTTTGTATTCTTTTGACAGAAAATAAATATTTTCTTCTAACTTTGTTGGCTAGAGAAAAGCTCCATTTAACACCCTAAGGTGACAACTTTATATTAATTTACTCCAGAGTTTATCAGTTCTGTTCTAGTATCTTTAATCTATTTAGTCATGTCAGCCTTATCAATCTGTTTACTTCATGTTTGTAAATATATCTGCCTGGGATATAGAGGATGTAGAGTGAAGGAAGGAGAAGTATGACCAATAAACAATAAGCCAATAAACATTATTCACTGATTATTCCCTATATATGAAGACCTTTCCTGGGAATAAGTATATGAATCATGTAGTCAGTATTGTTTTAGAGCTGTAAGGACCTTAGATGAGGAAGCTGAGGTCCAGAGGATTTAAGAGACTTACTTTAGGTCTCAGAGCGGTTTAGTGAGCCTACATCAGACTGTAGGTCTCCTAACTCCTGTCCTAGTGCTCCTGCTCCTGTCTTTGATAGCTGAAGTGGAAGTACCCAGCACTCACCTCATAGGCAAACAGAAAGGAACATTTATAAAGCAAACCATGTAGGACATGCATGAGAATGGCAGTAGAGAAAAGGGTGGACAGGCTTAAATAGCTGTGGCAGCTGGGTGAGAGTGTGGCATGCATAGGACCAGGAGCTTTTCCACACTCCCCAGTGGTAAAGCACTGAAAGCACCAGGGTTAAGATTATCATTGGGTCTGTGTAGTTGTACTTAATGATTGGTTTGCTCAGGGATATCTTTATAAAACTTTTTCCAAGGGTGTCTTAATTCTGACCACTAACTAATGTCAAGATTAGTTGTAGAAAAATCCAGCATGATTTGGTAGAACAGATGGAAATGTATAACATTGTTATTAAATTAGCACCATCAGTCCATAACCATTACTAATAGTTAAATTAATGATACTAATCTTATCCTTTTCTGTACCTACTAGATTTAGACATATGTCTTAGTGTATGAAGACTGTCATTGTTATTTTTGTAATACTCTTCAGCTATAACTGTTATTTCATTCTACCTGTATACTTTTGCTTTAAGCACTGCAGGTGACATTTGGGTCATTGTAACGAGATGATGTCTTAATAAAGCCCAGTCGAGTTATTGCCATTTTGGCAGCAGCTAGTATGCTGCAGTTGGTAAGTATGCATAGTACTGAAAAAAAGGATCACACTTGTATTTTTGTTTCAAGGTATCTGTTCCAAAAACCATAATAAAACTTAGCTTTTTTATAACTTTTAAATGAAATGTATAAATATTCCATTCATGATAAGTCATTTAAAATGTTTAATGAAAAGCAGTTTATTACAAATGAGATGGTCTTGATGCCTATATAAAATGAATGCAATCTATTTCTGTGTGGATATCTTAGAATGACTATAATGTGGAAGGAAGGTACTTGTCTTAAATCCATTTACAGATTTCTATTCGTTAATAACTTATCTTGACTGTTTTAAGCAGGTGGCTTATTACTAATTCATATAGTTCATGGGTTTGGAAAACATTGAGTGCTTACTATGGAAATGTTTTCTTAATTATGAAATAATTGTGTGTAAACCACCTAAATGTACATAATCTATTGGTAGAATGACAGATTTGTTCATTCATCGGAAGTGTATTGAGCAGTGTGTCAAGCTAGGCACAGAGATACAAAGGTAAATAAAGATATAATCTCTACCTTTAAGAAGCTCACAATATAATGAGTGTGTAGAGTGGGGGAGGGAGGGTTGATATACAGACTCAAAGGTAAAGTAAGAGCTGTCCAATATTATAGATGTGATGATAAACTTTCTGTAGGATTTAGTGGATGCACAAAGTGGTTGGTTTAACCTGTTGGTGTCAAAGAAAGAAGTTGTGTTTGAGGTTGAGCCTTAAAGACTGAAAATGTATTTATCTTGTGAAGTAAGAAGAGAGGGGAAGAAAGAACATTTCAGACAGAAAACTAAGACCTAGAAATATGAAACAATGGAGGATTAGAGAATCTGAGTGGAACATAGATCTAGCACAGAATATAAGAAGGGTTGGAGAGAGGGAGGCAGAGACCAGATCACGAAAGCCCCTCAGTCAGTACCTTTTAAGAAGTTGACTTTACATATAAGTACTTTTGGAAAGTTTTAATCAGGGGAAAGACAAAGTTATATTTCAGAATGCTTTGGGAACAGTGTGAAGGATGAACTGAAGAAAGATGAGTATAAAACCTATTACATTCCCACCAACAGCTGATTCACTTTGATGTACACTTGAAACTAATACAACATTGTAAATCAACTATACTCCAATAAAAATTATAAAATAAATAAATAAATTAGAAAAATAATGATGAGAAAAAACCTCAAGGTATATTAAAATGAAAAATTTGTTGCCACATCTAGGAGAATTATACTAGATATATTAAAATTACTGTACATTCCCTTAAATATGAAGAAAATGAAAAAAAACCTATTGCAGTAATCCACGGGAGGGTTTAAATGAGGGTAGTAGCAAAAAGCATGGAGAGGAAAACTGGTTACTGGAGAGGTTAAGCAGGGATAATCCACTGGACTTGGTGACAGATGAGATATTAAAAGGAAAGGGAAGGAGTCTAGAATGGCTTCCAGGTAAGTGTAAAATCACAGTGGAGTCAACATTTTATTTTGATCATTTAAAAAAGTTGTTTCTTTTTATGTGACTTTTGTATACTGATTTAAGTATTAGTTAATAGCTTGCTAAATATCCTTGGCTGAGGTAATTTGATTTTTTATAAATGTTTTGATCCTTTCAATACTTATTTCCAATAATTATACTTTATTTTTTAACTTTTAATCCTTTTTTGGTTTCGTTCTTAACTCACTTTCTGCATTATCTTTATGATTTAACTACTTAACAATAATACACTTGCATGATGAATATATCTCAGAAATTTGAGTAAAAAATGACGGGGTCCTTTCCATATATTAAATAAAGTTAGCTATTTGAAATCTTCCATATAAACATTTTAGATTAAAAATTCATTGTAAGTTTTAAACAATAATATATTTGTTTTAGGTGTATTTCTTAGGTATTGATAGGTGTTTTAAACTAATAAAAACTTTCTGATGATTCATATTGTTTACTTACCTAGCCCATCACCTGGTCATCTGACTATATAAAGAGGTCTTAGTTTTAAAAGAACAGGCAAAACAGACAGAATGCTGCTTAAATTTGCAAAGGTCCTAGAGAGGGGAAGGACAGAAAAGAGAGAATAGCAATATTCACCTCTGTCTTCCTGCTTTTACTTCCTCCCTTCCATTTTCACTTCCAAGTATTTAGTTTAATACTTGCTGGATTTTTTTAGGTATTTTTACTGGACTTATAAAAAGACTTAGGTTTGCTGCACTTATGAGTTTTCTTTCTTTCTTCCTTTTTTTTTTTTTTTACTTTTTAATATGTAAAAGCACATATTCAGAGCTTATTTTTCCCATGTGAAATGGGCCTTTCCAGTGCTTATTTATATTTACAGGATGGTTTAATACAGCAGTGTGGTGAGACAATGAAGGAAACAGTGAATGTGAAAACCGTATGTGGCTATTACACATCAGCAGGGACCTATGGACTGGATTCTGTAAAGAAAAAGTGAGTTACCTTTCTTGTTTTCCCTTTTATCCTGCTTTAGGGAATTTGGCTGCTTTGGTTTCTTAAGAGAATGTATAGCTATAAAAAGAAAGGAAAAAAAGGGAGGATAGAATTTGTTATAAAAGGTCTGTTTTTACATTTGGACTATTTAGTAAATTCCTCAAAAGTGAGGTCTTTGTGATTGTGGGTGGGTTATACATGCTTATAAAAACTATGGCCACTCTTTACAGCACATCTCTATTAAATTTTTTTAAGCAGTAGGCATAATAGTCATTACAGTCGTCCCTCACTATCCGCAGGGGATTGGTTCCAGGACCTGGGTGGATACCAAAATCTGCGGATGCTCAAGTCCCTTATTTAATGGTGTAGTATTTGCAAATAACCATCCTCCTGTATACTTTAAATCATCTCTGGATTACTTATAAATACCTAATACAATGTGAATGCTATGTAAATAGTTACAAATACAACGTAAATGCTTTGTAGATAGTTGCTGGCTTGCGGCATATTTAAGTTTTGCTTTTTGGAACATTCTGGAATTATTTTTTTTTTCTCCAATATTTCCAATTCTCGGTTGGTTGAATCCATGGATACAGAACCCGCGGATACCGAGGGCTGACTGTATATCAGTGCAACTACTGGCAATGTTTTTAATTCTTGAGAATTGCAGTACCCATTTTCAAATTATAAAGAAGGTAATAGAAGTATGTAAACCCCTTCATAAACCATTTAACACAAACTTGAAAATGAGGTTTTCTTAATTAGAAATGCTCTTTTTAATATAAAGGGAATATTCCCTTACTAACTGCTGACAAAAACAATACTAACTTTCCAATTGTTAAATTTAAAAATTTGCGCATGTCCTAGAAAGATTAATATTCTTTTTTATTTTAACTGTAAGTACTACTTAATAAATCATAGATACATGATATATAATGTAATAATTCCATGTTTAATTTCAGGTGCCTTGAATGGCTTCTAAACAATCTGATGACTCACCAGAATGTTGAACTTTTTAAAGAACTCAGGTACTTGAATTTTAAATAACTTTATTATCATTTGTTCAAGTATGCAAGACATTTTTGTATAAAGTGGAAATATATTGCTTATGAAAAAGTGAACAATTTAATGAAAGGTATCTTGACTACATCATGAATTGAAAAAATGCTACACAAATTTCTTTGTTGTAAATGATACAATGTATATTATGAATACTCCTTTAACCAATTTTAATGGAAAAATTCATTGCTGCTATAAAACTATAGAAAAAGGGTTACCTCACTTTTGCTGGGCTCTTAGAGAATCTAAAAGTTTATTTTAAAAACCATCTTTTCCCATTGAGAAATTACATTTGAGGAAATTGCTTTAAACTTTTTGCTAAGCTTAGTGAAATTAAATTCACAATTAAGTTGGTCTTTTGAATTAAGTTTGCTTATTATTCCTTCTTTCAACAAATAATTTCTGAATGTCTACTGTGTGTAAAGGTACTATGTTAAGGGCTGTGAAGGAGGCAGAGGTGATTATGTCATGGTCTCTGCCCTCTAGGAGCTTATTTGTAATAATGGAGATGACTTATCTGCCCTGGGTCTGAGAAATTCAGAGTGGGAATGAACTTTTAAAGGCCAGTAGACTATGCAGTCACTTTCAGGCTTGCAGTTCCTTGACAGTGGTGCTTCTGAGACTAGGGTACAAATGTCCCTAGGAATGTGTGGCATTCTGATGGAAATATGCAAAACCAAAGCCTTAACATTGCATAGCTTACTGGGATGTCAATTTTAATGATTTTTGGGGGGAGGTGTGGGGAGGAGTAGGAGAGAAGTAAACATTTTTATGTTTAAGTACATTGTGGAATAGAGAGAATTAAGTTTCTTTGGATTTACAAGATGAAATACAAAAATTAATAGAAATGTTATTCTTATGGCTAGCCTACTCCTGGATTCCTGGGTCCTTTCCTTTCCTTTGCCCTTAAGAGGTACTTTGGTAGAAAAGTTTGAGAAGCATTATTCTACCAAAACATCATCACCTAATGATATCAAGGCATAAACAAAGCTCTGCAGTATGTTTGGTTTAAAAGTCATTAGGAGACTTCCCTGGTGCTGCAGTGATTGGGAGACCACCTGCCAATGCAGGGGACGCAGGATCGAGCCCTGGTCCCGGAAGATCCCACATGCCGCAGAGCGGCTAGGCCTGTGTGCCACAACTACTGAGCCTGCGCTCTGGAGCCCACGAGCCACAACTACTGGGCCCATGTGCCACAACTACTGAAGCCTGCGTGCCTGGAACCCGTGCTCTGCAACAAGAGAAGTCACCACAATGAGAAGCCCGTGTGCTGCAACTAGAGAAAGCCCACGCACAGCAAAAAGACCCAAAGCAGCCAAAAATAAATAAATAAATTTATTTATTAAAAAAAAAAAAGTCATTAGAAAACACTTTTTCTCTTTTATAATTTCTCGTTGAGCTTTTTCAAAAGGAAGATAAATCATAGTGGTCATCTTAAAGCCCCAGATGCTCTTCTGGCTTTTTGTGGCTTAAAGGAAGGAAAGAAAAAGGAAAAAAGAAAAGAAAACAGCTACTGATATTATTTCCATTCTAAATTTAAACTAACACATATTTCTTGATTTTAATCTCCTTAACAGTAATAAAAACATGTTTTATGACTAAGCAATTCTCTTAAGCCTAGAGGTGAAAGATAGACTTTGAAGATATATCTCTTTCAGTGAATTTTGACAAGTGTCTTTTTTTTTTTTTTTTTAATTGAATGAGGGGGAAAGAAAAAAGAGGAAGGCTGCCACTTTATCAGAGCATACTAAAACTTATCTTACTGGGACCTTGTTTTAACTTGATTAATTAGCACAGCAAAGCTCTTTGTTTCCTTGTCAGTGCAAGAAAAGACCTTTCACAGCATACTGTCTGAATTAAAAGTATCCTTATGTTCGGATAGATTCTTTGTCTTGGGCAAAAAGACTGATGTAATTTTTAATTCCACAGTCTCTTTTGATAAAAAAGACTTAAAGTTTTCAGTTCCACCAGGGTCTTTTATCTTGTGCATGAAGAGAGGCTCACTACTTCTATTTTATCTTTTCTAGTATAAATGTCATGAAACAACTCATTGGTTCATCTAACTTATTTGTGATGCAAGTGGAGATGGATGTATACACAGCCCTTAAAAAGGTATTGCCATGATATGATGTGTGTAAAGATATCCCCACTGCATTGCTTATAATATTGAAAAGCTGGAAACAGCTAGTGTCCAGTGGTAAGGGAATGGTTATAAATGTGAGAAAAGTAAAAGGAAATTTGCCAAAATGTTAAGAAGTCTTTGTGTTTAGGGAGTTGATATCGTGATTGATTTCAGTGGTATTCTTTATACTTTCCTAAGAATACGTTTCTGTTTTTTCCCCGATTTTTTTTCAACAGTTAACATGTTGTTATTTACATAATCAGAAATGTTAAATGTTTTATATGTTTTTCAGAAATGTTTGCAAAATTGAGCTTTAGTTGAATTAATAACTTTATGATGAAGTTTTCACATGTTTTTCTAGAGAATGTTGAAATTCTTTTAAAGGTCTTTTGTACTTCAGGCATATATTTCAGTTCATCCTTTTGAAAGGTTTCAACATTTTTAATATAATTTTGTTTTCACAACTCTCTGAAGAGACAAATTGGCTATTACTCTTGATCTGTAGATGGTAAAACTTAGAATTCTTACAATTATTAAGTGGCAGGCTTGAGGCAGAACCCAGGCCTGTGAATTCTAGTCCATTGCTTTTCCCACTGCATAATTTTGCCTTTAGCCTTTGTCCCTAGCTAACATGGGACAAAAATGTAGTTGAGGGCTTCCCTGGTGGCGCAGTGGTTGAGAGTCCGCCTGCCGATGCAGGGGATGCAGGTTCGTGCCCCGGTCCAGGAAGATCCCACATGCCGTAGAGCGGCTGGGACCATGAGCCATGGCCGCTGAGCCTGCGCGTCCGGAGCCTGTGTTCTTCAGCGGGAGAGGCCACAGCAGTGAGAGGCCCGCGTACCACCAAAAAAAAAAAAAAAAAAAAAATGAATTTGGG